>NW_025335268.1:106655747-106842524 GCF_004798865.1 Varanus komodoensis | reverse complement strand
GCGAGTCTCAGGGCCCTATTCTAAAGACTTTTGCTCCAAAGTAAGGTCCATCGAAATCAACAGGGCTTTCCACTTCCAATCAAATGTGCTCAGGATCAAGTCTGTGAACTGGCTTAAGTATAACTACTTTTGGGTAAAACGATAGTAGGTCAGGCTACATGTAGAAACAGAAATGAGGAAATACTTTTGAAAAACAAAGAAAAATCCCGTGTTTCCTATTTAGATTACTTTTTGGGGGTTGAAATTATCTGTATCCTAATTTCATAGGAGTTCAAGGAGAAAACAACAGTTCTCTCCTGACCAAACCAAGTCCACTCCCTAAATATCAAAAATTTTTAAAACTCCTCGATACACCACAGTTCCAAAACCGGCACACAATAAATCCATAGAAATTGATCCAGCAGTTGCACAGTTCCTTATTTTATAATTTTCTTTAAAAGGTGCTCAATAATTAAAAAACGCTTTAAATTGAATTCTCAATTCGTTCTTCCACAAACTGAACCGAGACAATCCCAACAGCACATCTGGAAACCAGTTCAGACCATCATGCTTAGCTGTATGATCTTACACACATCTTACATCTCCAAAGTAAGTCCCACTGACTTACAAAGGAATTTACTCCCGAGTAATACTTGGACAGCAACCTTAGGATGATAAAACTCAATTAATGTCACTTGAGTGAAATATTCCGCCACTTTGACTTAAGTGGCTTGCACTGTATATCTAGGCTATAAAAACACTGACTTTATATACCATGAACTATTCCATTAACTTTTTGTCATGTTTTTAAAAAGAAGCGCCAGGAATACAGGGAACGGCAAAGGGAGCGCACCAGGTCGCAAAAGTACCGTCTGCCGCATCAAACACATTGCACCCCTCGTCCTTTTTACACTTGAACTAGAGGCTTTTGGGGGAGAGGAGGAGGAACGTCCTGAGCTCGAAGCTGCGCTTTGCAAGGCCGAAGGGGCCACGAGAGCACCCGCGTCCCTTACCTGAGTTTCCGTGAGACTAAGGCTGTGCGCCAGTTGCTTTCTCTCCGCTCCTACGACGTAGTGATTCTTCTCAAAAGCGTGCTCCAGTCTCAGTAACTGGGATGGGGAAAAGGCGGTGCGGATCCGTTTAGGTTTCCTGGCTAGTGCATTGTGTAAGAGGAAGCTCTCCGGACTAGTTTCATTGCCTGGATCGCAAGATAACAACAAGGACAAAAAGCAAGAACAGAATTATATTCATGAGCCCACCAAGTCTATTGGCTTCTTGATCATCATCCGGGGGATGGGAGGAGGAAAGGGGAAGTCTTCCCAGTATTTTTAAGTCCGTCTTTAATTTGGCACCTTACTTGGAAGTAATTTCCTACTTAGCATGTGTTTTAATTCCCCGCAGAAATCGGAGGGTGGGGAGAGAAGTGCAGCAGCTCACGCACAGCGCGCCAGCGGAAGGGAACTAACAAAAGTTAAGAACCTCGCCCGAGAATGAAACCGAAAATGCCAACCGGTTGGGTTAAACTCTGGGCCTTTAGGGGATGGAAAGAGAGAGGTTGGGTGTACATGAAAAGCAACCGGCTTCTGATTAAGTGGGGCGGGAGAGAAGGGTGGTTGCGGAAAGAAACGACCTCGACAAGGGAAGCTACGAATTATTGCACCGCTTTAGCGATTCTCATCGATATTCAGGCAGATAAGTTGGGGAGCGGGTGAGACTTCAGGAGGAGACCCAGATCTGCAGGTGGGACCCTCCAGATTCACACCCGAAGGCTTTTCTGCCCCCTTATTTCCGCTGCTTCCCTGCGGAGGGGGAGACCTGGTCTCTAGATCGATATTTTGCTAGTTTAAGAAGGGGTAGAAGAAGCCCCGTCTATAGGAAATTCCTGTAAGAAAAGTCACTGCCATACAGCTGTTCGTCCGGACGGGAAGGGCTGCAGTTGCTAACATCTGCAGAACAACATGAAAAGAACAACGCTCGTCCCCAGGACCGGGCGGCGGGGCAAGGAAGGAGAGGGCGCCGGGGCCGGCTCTGCGCTCTGCGCGCTCCGCGGCGCAGCTTTGGAGACATCCGCAGCGAGCCCGCACTCGCCGGCCCCGCTGGCGTGTGGAGCGTTTCGCCGAGCGAGGCTACCGTTTCAGCCAGAAGGTGGCCAGGGCAGGAGGCAAAGCTTTCCTTTCCGCTTGTGCCTTCAAAAAGCTGTTCACGGCAGGGTGCCGGTGAAGAGCAATGAGTGCGCGAACGAAACCCGTAATTTTCCACCGAGAGGTTGTAATAATACTCGTCGCCTCCTTTCCCTGCTCGGGAACGGTTCCCGTTTAAAATAAGTGTCTGCATGGATTCTCACCTCTCCCAACCCCGCACCTCGTTTTTTATTTCTATTTTTTAAGCTGGGGGGGTGGGGTGCAAATGAGGGAAGCACAGTTCGGGGAAAAAAAATACTTTCCCCAGGTCTTAAAAATACTTGAGGCTACAACTTCGCAGACTCGCACCCAGGAAAAGACACCCAGCAGGAGATCTCCGTTGATCGTGACCGAACTTTCCTATCATCCTTCAAGCTACAATTAAGCGTTTGTCCTGCGATGGCATGAGACGTGTAAATTCACCCTCCCGCACCTGCACTGCCCCGGGGGGAGGGGCGAGTGGGGAGAAGGTAGTCCTGTCAACGAGCCCACTTTGCTCTTTTTATTGTCTTTGCAAATAATTAAAAAGTAAACTGAAGAAACCCTAAAAATACTATTATTCAACCCCGACTTTTTTTCTTTAAATGTCCGTTTTTCTGGGAAATGGCCATGAAAGAAGCGAAGCCCAAACAAGAGGAAACCTCCGAAGGGTCCTCCACCAGCCGGAGCTAAGTGTTGTTTTCGTTTGTTTGTTTGTTTACTGAGGACTCAACTGACTTCAAAGCAACATTCTCCCAATGAGTCCCACCAGTGCCTCCGAGAGCGCAACTTTGCCAGTGTATCACTCCTGGTCGGACGAAACCCGCAAGAAATACATGGAGGAGTGGTGGTGTCGGAGCTTGCCAATGAAAAAATTGCTAGTAATTTTGGAAACATGAACTTGAAACTGGTGTGCTGGGATAGTTTTCAAAAGAAAACTTAGACGCCAAACGCAGCTAAAAAACTTGGCGTTTGGAGGTGTTATTGTTTTTGTTTCTTTTCCTTTTTTTAAAAAGGGAAATTTTTACTTTAAAAAAAATGACCTGTTTCTGCCTAACCCCTTCCCGGCTTTTGTTTTGCCCCTTTCAACCCCGTCCTTTCTAGCTATCTTTTCCCTTTTCGTTTTCGAGCAAGCCCTTTGCTTGCCAATTTACTGGAGGGCTTGTCCTCTTGAACTCAGTGATTAGGGCCAGATATTTTGCTGCAAGTTTCAGGACGGGCGGCGAGGGAAGCGCCCGGTCCGCAGCGCTCCCACCCCACCCCCGCGCTCCGTGACTTCCAGGCGTGTGTGGAGGGGGCTCGTTTCGGCAAAACCGGCCAAGGGTTGCCGTTTCCGCAACAGACACTGTCTGCCTGCCCGCCCGCCGGCATCCCCGCCCGCGCCTGCCCCCGCCTCCTCCATTCCGCAATGACAGTTTCTTGAAGTTCGAACTAGTTAGCAAGAAACAAGAGCCAGGCTGGAATTTATTTCTTCAGGATCAGGAATGCCGCCCCCCCCCCCCCGCGCCGCATTTCCACGCGTCCACTAGAGCTAAGTGGGGCTTTCGGATCGCGAAGAAAGCGATCCCCACACGCACCTCCACGCCCTTCGTCTGATCTATTTTCGTCCCCCCCCCCCACTCACACAATGGCTTTTGGAAAAGTGTCTTTCCTTCCCGCTCCTGTTGGGGTTTGCGAGACGCATTTCTGCCCGCAGCTTCCTCCTCCCGCCCGCCGACGCTCGCCGGAGGAAGCCCGGAGCCCGGCCGGGTGGGGGGCACCCCCTCGGCCCTTACCTTGGAACCGATGGCCCAGATATCTGTATCTGTGTATTAGCCATGGGTAGAAGGTGGAGGGGTCCCTCTGCTGCGAGGCGAAGAGCGGGTGCGGAGAGTGCGAGGAGGGGAGAGGGTGGGCGGCCAGGGCGTGGGGCGGCGGCACCGGGTGGACCGGCACGGCGGCGGGGTTGGGCGGATGCGCGACGGCCTCGGCGAAGACCAAGTCCGGGTTCGAGTACACCCCGCGGCCGCCCGAGTGGAAGCCGTTGAGGAAGGGGCTCATGGGGCTGGAGTTGGCATAGCTGAGCGCCGCCGGCCGGATGGGATCCTCGGCGCGGGAGGCGGGCAAGGCCGGGCTGTCTTTGGCCACCAGCGACTCGATGGTGAAGCAGCGCTTGGGGGCGGGTTGGAACATCCTGGCGGCGAGGCGGCGAGCAGTCTGGCCTCCGCCTTGCCCTTGCCGCCGCCTCTGCCTCTCCTCCTCCTCCTCCTCCTCTCCGCGGCGGCGGCGGCGGCGTCGAGTCCCGGCGAGGAGATCGGGGTGCTCTTCGGCCCCCCTAGATCCAGAGCCTGGCAAGCGGGCAGCTGCCAGCCGCGGCGGCGGCACCAGCGGCAGGCGAGCTGGCTGGCCGCATGAAGAGGCAAGCGCCCAGACGCGCTCCGCTCCGCTCCGCTCACTTCATCCGCCACAAGAAAGAGGGGAAAAAAGTTGCTGGGCCAAGTTCTGCCTTTTTAATTTTTTCCTCCCCCCTCTCCTCCCCCCACCGCCGCAGCCCTCTCGTTCCTTCGCGCAGCCCCTACTAGGTCCAGCAGCGGCAATCCATGGAGGAGAGCGATCGGGTCCTTTGCCCAAAGTGGTGCAAACGATTTGTTAGTTCATGAGCCTAATTAGTGCCGAGGATCACATAAACAGCTTCCTCTGAAGCCTGGTAAATGGCTTGATGATTGGTCGCTATTACTCGCCTTGAGGTTGAAGGGGGAGACGCTTTAAAGTGCGTCAGAGGGGAGAGGCGAACTTCTTGGACGACGCGATCCTGGAGGGATGGATCCAGGCCCAGACTGGAATGGACTTCCCCGCCCGCCCGCCCGCCAGACAAGAGCTGGAGCGGGGCGGGGGGGGGCCTCATGAGATGCAGTCAGGCAGAGACGCAGCCGCGGCAGCCGAGGTCCCGAGAGCCGAGAGAAGTCCCCGCAGGGTTCAGGTAGGAGCACGGAAGGTTTCACGGCTTTGATGAGAGCCCGGGGGGGCACTGAAGCACCGGGACGCGCGGGGCGAGACTCATCCGTGCGCCGCAAACAAAACCGCGCGCTTCCAGCGCCCCGGACGCCGAGCTTGCTCGCCAGAGCGAGTGGGAAAATCTGGGTTTTCCCAGGCACCGTGGAAACGCTTTCCCCTTCCCGGTGGGCTGGGGGATGGCAGAGGCTTGGCGCTCGCGGTAGCCCCAGAAACCTCCCGGCCCCGCCTTCGGGCTGGTTTGGATGCCCCGAAGTGATCCTCAGCCCCTGGGTGGGCCACTTTCCCTTCCCAAGGATCGCCTACACTACGGGCATCCAGCGGCTCGCGGTGTTTTGGGAATCACCCAGCCAGGAGGCTGCTCTGCCTCCGCCCCAAAAAGCAACTCGGCGAGGTAGTTCTGGGCCGTCTTTCGTGTCTCCGGCCAGCAGCATGGGAGAGGCTCCGAGTGACACGGAATAGCCGTAGTGCAGAAAACTGGGACCAGCCGGGACGACGGCAAGAGGCAGGCTCGTCATCCGAGAATCCGGCCTTGTCCGCATTTTCGAGATTGCCAGGGCGTCCGGGGACGATTTTTAGGGCCGAGTCCTGCAGCTCTCATTGGCTGCCGCGGTCGAATAATTATGATCACATCCTAGTTCTGCTGGCTGCTGCTCACCGTTTATTGGTAGTTAAGGATCTATTATCTATTCATCAACCTCCTATTTTTACCAATTACACTCTTCTAAAGTGAAGTACCAGCAGGTATTTTTCACCTTTACAATTAATGATTGTAAAAAAAAAAAAAAAAAAAAAATCTCGAGCGCATTTAAAATCTATTACGCCGCGTGATTTACTTTTGAGAGGTGCAGCATTCCTCGGGAAATGCATATTTTTGTGGCACAAGGAACCAAAGTGGAGAGTCTTGTTTCAAAACACTCCAAGTTGTCTCTTCCGTGGTTTTTCCATTCTCCATGCCCTTCTTTCATGTTTGCAAAGGCTTCGAGTAATTAGAAGTTAAATCCAGTGTTAGTTCTATGCAAAGTAGACCTATTGAAATGAACACGATTTAAAGTTAGTCATGATTCGTGAACTTCACTCCCATTCATTTCAATGGGCCTACCCTGTGCACCGCTCACATTGGATTTGGCCCTGGGGTGTGTTTTAATGAATATACTGCCACATTTGTATACCTATTGCCCTTGAAAGAGACCTGACTTTTCCGTGGAAGTCACTAGGTTTTCCCCTGCCTTGTAAAGCAGCACCGTTCCAGGAGAAGCCGTGAGAAGGGCGGGGACGCGTTCTCATTCAGCGAGAACATACTGTGAGCTGGTGTGTACACAGAGACAGCCCAAAATACAGCTCTTTTGTACCTATGCCCACATGCTGTACATGCTGCGAATATATCGGCTGCGAATATATGCTCAGACCAGTAGTTTGCATATGGCTAACGTTTTTGTTGGTTATTAATTGTGGAAGACCCTACCTATTTCTCTGATCCATGAGACTGAAAATGCGTGGACCGATTGGGAATCATTTCAGCTGAATGCATCCAAGAAGGCAAAACTGTGTGCGTGTGCGTGTGTGTGTGTGAGAGAGAGAATGAATATGGGTGCTCTTTATTCTGCCTTGCTTTCCTGCGTTTAATGCTATTGGGCATTATATTGAGAAGTGAATAATAACAAGTAGCCCAGTAATTCCCCCTCCCCTGCTATTAAAGTATAAAGTGAATATTTTATTCCGTCATTAATTAAATTTAATGGGGCGTTGAAGAGAAAAGGGGCAACTTCTTATTCATTTTCAGAGCACTTTTTCTCTGCCCTTCCTCCACCCGCGGATTTATATCTAGCGTCTTTAAAGAATTAACCTGCGTTATCCAACAGCCCGTCCCCCCCCCCCTTGCTTCCCATTATTCGGTGTTTTGGAAGGTGCTCATAGCAGATCAGCAATGGGGGAAGGATGCGCTCATATCGACAATGTGAAATGCGATCCACAAGGCAGTTAGTTAACCTGAAGTACATGTTTCGGGGAAGAAACTTCTTAAAGCCAAGCGCTTCGACTTAAGCCGGAGATGAATTGGGCAGAAAGGATCGGAGATGACAGCACTTTCGCACTCCTGTTACACTTCTCGACGTGGAAGTGAGACTGCAGCTGCCCCCGCATTCCAGTGGAGTTTAACTTTCCCTAAGTGCAGATAATAATGTTAATCTGCGTTATCGATACTTGTGGAAGGGAGTTCCACTGAAATCAGAGGAAGATGTCAATATGCTGGCAGGCCGCGAATCTCTCCACACTTCCCTGCGTGCCTTTTTATTTCAGTCTATTTGATTGTGTCGCTGTTGCTGTGCGGGGAAGTGCTTTCTTAAAGCGATCTCGATGCCAGTTTAGCACCCAGAGGTGCTTTTGTTCCAAGGCCGTGATAGTGAGAGGGGGGAGAGGAATTAGACCCGGGCAGGGGAGAAGAGAGGCAACGTTGCCCACCCCACACTCGCTTTTCCGTTCTGTTTTTTAAGGCTTCTGCCAAACCGGGCCGGGAAATCCTTTAAATGCTGCCAGGGTGCAGATTTCACCCCTCCTGGTGTACGATGGAAGGATGAGTTCCCTAAAGTTGCTTATAGGAAAGGATCAGAAACCCCCCTTGTGAAGAAAGGGCTGACCCGAGTGGAAGGCTTTGCTCTTCGGATTGCAAGCGCCGCTGCCACGTCGGGTGGCGTGTGTTCCTGTAAAGACGCCCCCCTACCCCGGTCCCTTGCTTAGCTTTGACCAGATATTCTGCATAAAATGGGGGCATCACCTCCTCCAACCCGGTCTTAATTGTTCTGAGCGGAGAAAGGCAAGGCCGGCCCGCTGCCTTTTAATCCCCAAAGTGAACGGCACAGAGATCGTTCCACCGATTGCACCCAGGACCCTCTCGCTTGTACCTCTCGGAAAAGCCGCTTCGCTGCAGGCGCACCTTCGACTGCGGCCGCCGAAGGTGCGCCTGAAGTTTCTTATTCGGAGATGGGGAGCGGGTGGCCAGTCGCTGAGCTTGGCCTGGAAGCCCGAGAACTATCCGGCCCCGTCTTAAGAAACTCGCTGGGACTTTTCTGGCTGGATAATCATCACAGCCTATGATCGCCCAGGAACCGCTCCCGTGACACAGTTCGAGGAAACCTGGTTTTTCAGAGTTTCTGGATTCGAGAAAGGAAACCGAAGTTTTGCAGGGAGGTGTCCGGATCTCCTAGTGTGGTTTTCCAAACTCTCCTTTCGAAGGCCCAAGCTTCGCCCTAGTGTGCGTCTTTTTCTTGCGCCTATCAATTCCTTCCTAGGTTTCCGGGACCACTCAGTCAGATCCCTTCTCCCATAGATCTAGTAATCTGACTCCGAAGTGTCCCCCCTGTTTTTTTCCCCTCCCCTCTTTTCTTTTCGTGGGTTCACAGGCACGCACACAAACCCGGAGGATAAATGAATGATCCGTACACATGCATAGTCAGGCGCCCGTTGATCCGCGTGGGTCTGGACTGCGTGGGCAGGAAATGCTGGAGGTGGCTGGCTGGGTGGAAATCGGAGGGGTGATTTAGCGGCTTAAATGCACACGCGAACTCCTAAATCGCCGCAGAGAGGTTTACGCTTACTCCGCGCTCGTCCGCCAAAAAAAAGCGTAATTTCGCATCGTGAGCGAGAGCGACTGCGCAGCCCGGATCCTTCTTCTGGCGGTGCAAGCGCAGTTCAGACGAGCCGAGCCTGGGTCGTGCTTGGGAATAATAAAAGGGACGGGTGATTGGGTATGGGGGGGGCGGGGGGAGAGCACGAGGTTCACGGATTCCTTGGAAGTGAGTAGAGGTCAGAACTGAGGCTTTTGGCCTTCTGCGGCAACCCACTTTCTGCAGGCGGAGTATCAGCTCTTCGAGGCGAAAGCAAGTCCTCTCCAAAGTACAGTGCGGTAACTCCTCGCCCCATACACACACACACA
Source organism: Varanus komodoensis (assembly GCF_004798865.1). NCBI lineage: Eukaryota > Metazoa > Chordata > Lepidosauria > Squamata > Varanidae > Varanus > Varanus komodoensis. The sequence continues at coordinate 106,833,464 of NW_025335268.1, read as the reverse complement.
CACACACACACGCAAGTCTCTCTGCCCCACTGCCACCCTCAACAGCCAGAGAAGGACCCAAAAGGTGGACACTCTCTGGAGCCAGGGACACCGCTCGGAACGAATCCAATGCTCGGAATGGAGTGAAATTTCTTTTTTTCTATTGATACGGTTTCGGACACTTTACTCCAGTGCCACAGCCGAGTTCTTCCTGTCCCTGCTGCCCCCCTCCCCACATAACCAAATTTTGGAACTAATCAAATTACCAATCCTCCGAATCGAAGTTGCATCCACAAATGTTTTTCCCGTTCCCCAAGCAGTCCAGGGACCCCGGCTCTTTAAGAACAGCAGATAAGGATGCGGGGAACCGGGCAATTAATGTTAAGATTAATTCCAGTGAGGTGGGAAATAAAAGTCTGTGCAGTCTGTTTGGAAAGGGGACTTTATTTCTTCTCCCCACACACACTGCCTCTATTTCTTGTGCCCCCCCCCCCCCCCCACAAACCCCCACTAGACAAAAGAGGGTTACTCTGGCTCTCCCACCCGTTTTTTTCCGCTCTCCTTTTGTGTGAATTCTGCGGGATCTTTTGGGAGGTCCAGTTTTGCTTGAACAAGGCCTCCAGAGAAGGGTGCAGCCCTGAAGTCCATAAATTGCCATAGTGCTGGTTTTGACATGTCAAACTGCATCCCATTAACTTCCGTGGGTCATAAAGTGAGCTCTGAAGTCCAGCAAGATTACCTGAGTGGAACTACAGCAAACTGACCTTAGAGATGGAATATAAATTGAAAACATAAAAAAGACAAGTCAACCAAATCAGACTGAAGACCAAAGTATCATTTCTGGAAGGTTGCGGGTTGTATTCAGTCATTCAAGTATGGTACACAGTTTGAAACCTTTGGTTCTAGTGGCTCAGTTTGGATCAAACTGAGTCCGATCTGAATATTTCTCCTTAAGTGGTTTATGCAGATGGCTCTCCTATTCGAAATACGGTCATTCTGAAAGAAGCCCCACTAATTCAGTGGGACGTCCAAGTCCGTTGGAGTTCTAGAGTGATTAGGACCTTTGGGTCTGATTAATGCAGCATAAAAATAGCATGATTCAAACAACATCAATATACGTATATACACACCAGACCTTGGGCATTAGTATGGTGAAGACTTTAAGAAAGGGATACTTTTGATTAATTCAGGTTAAGGCCCCCTTTCCCTCCCTCTGTCATACAAGAGCACCCATTGCATGTAGTGGAAATCAAATAGGGTTGGAATATCCAACAGGCCAAATGGCAAACTGTTTAGGAATTTAATTGACAATTTTGAAACCCTTAATTGGATTGGAGTTCCATCAAGCAGAATTTGGTCTTCTCAAACTGGAACCATCTATGTGTTTAGCAGTAAAACCGTATCTCTGTCTACTCAGAAATAAGTTCCATTGAATTCAGTAGGGCTTACTCCCAAGTAAGTTGTATAGGATTGCAGTTTAAAGCTATTTTCAGAATGTTATTTTTAACTTAGAGTGGTACTTAAATATGGTTCAAATAATTCTATACATAAATATTTCTTTATGAATCATTTTGTTAATTTTGTGTAGAAATCCTTTATTTGCATCTTTTTGAAAGAGTAGGACCAAACTAGTAATATAGCCAAGCTTTAACAAGCTGGAGAATATATCAATTTTATAATTTTAAAAACAATTTTTCAGCTTTGGCTTATACAGTTGCCTTTGTCGATTAATTTCAATTAATTTGGGCTTTACGATATGTGCAGCATGTGTATCCTTTAGCAAATGTTTTATTTTCAAGAGTCTAATGTTCAATAAAGACACTTGGAAAGTCTTCTGACCAGCCCTTCTTTCAGGTTTACAAAATGTATGTGGACGCAGCGCCACTTAGTGGACAATGGTTGAAAAACCTTGAGGTAAATCTCTAATTGCAGTAGGTAAGACATCCTACACAAGAAAAGGTGTTTTCTGAATGCATTTTATGGTTTCCAAATACACAAATACAGTTCTAAATGTGTGCTATTTCCCCCTTTCTAGATATTCTATTCAAGCCTCGACAATAACTTGACATAAAAATTGACATAGGAAAGAAAATTAAGGACAATTTAATGCCCTCTGCTGAGATGATATATTAGAAGTGTGCTGGATGTTAATAGTCAGTTCATAAGAGCAATGGTGACTGATTTCCACTTATTTTCAGAGACATTCAATTATTTGTGGCTGGAATATAAAGCAAATTGTTCAAAAAGTCAGGGCCAAGAATAAGAAAGTTAAGTCTTTCCTGTGAAAATTTCCAAACTCTTGCTAGTGGAAAATCTGATACTGTTGTCCAATTTTATTTTTAAATTATGACTATCTAAAATATAGAGTGTTCTATTTTAATATTTCAGATATGGGGGTAATATTCACTCTATTTTCCTACATTCAGAACTGCTTTCACCGGATTCCAGCAGTGAAATATCAGTTTGACTGTCTGAAAAGTTTCCCTCAACTACACTAACAACAAATGCTATTCTGCCCCTTTACTTGGTAATAGACCCTTGCAACAATTTGAAATAACACCCCAGAATACGCACACCAGTCCTGATAAAAGTCGAGTATTTGTCGGTGAATATTTCAAACGTTGGAATATTTGATTCCTATCCCTACCCCCACCCTGGTTTTCAAATTTAATATATGTTGCCGAAAGTAATAAGGGACGCTAGTTCCTTCCACTTGATATGTACTTGGCACATACCTAATTCCTGTTCCAAGAAGTCAGTCCCCTACCGGGTCGCTCCACTGGAGGATAAGCTTTACGTTTGACCCCGGAGTCCCACGTTTCCGTTACACCCCCGAGAAATGGGGAAATCTCGCTTCAGGCTGCAGAGCGTTTTGCGCAGTTGTGTCCCGCAGCCCAGGACACAAGCTCTTCCCGCGGAATGCCTTGTGGCTGGGCCGGGGTCCCTGCCGCCCCCGTTCTCTGCTGCTGGTGCCCCTGCCCATTTTCTCACGCCTGTGTGCAGACACAGACCTTTGAACCGAGATCCTCGCATAAACGGACTTGCAGGACATGCTTGTCGGCAGTCGGTGGCTTGCTCCGCTTCTCCCGGGGCGCTCTCCTCGTGCCTTTCATCTCGACTTCCTTCGCTTCGCCTTTGATGGGCCAAAGGATTTTGCACGTTCCTCCGCTTGACTTTCCCATTTCCCTTTGTTCTCTGCTTTCGCTTTGCGCAGATCCGGCTCCCGCACCCCCGTCTCTCGGAGGGCCCCTTTACCTTTTCAAAGAAGCACACCAGTGCAGCCCGCTTCTCTTCCAGGCTTCTTCGCAGCTTCTCCTGCTTATTGCTACCCGGAGAGCCCAGAACAACCTGTTGGAGGAAACTGGTCCTCACGAGCGTTAGAGGATAAACCCCGATAAACGACAAATCCCGTAGATATTCCTCAAGAAGAGCAGCAATCGGGACAGCCCGGGACCTTGGGTGCTTTAAGAGAGCAGTGTCTTACTGCGATTCTTCCCAGGTGGGGTGTGCACGTGTAGGGATAGGCGCAAGCCCTGGGAACTTTGCTATGGATTCTAACAGAGCCTGGTTTGCTCCTTCGAAAAGTTCTGTCAGTACATTGTTCCGAGCTTTCCATCTAGATTCCTGCTTAACAGGGCGTAGTCCTCGTGGTTGAGGAGGCCGATGGATCGAATGGCAAATGCCCAGGCAAAGTGTGCCGCCTGAGAAAAGTGGCATTTGGGAAAGTTTTGTTGTGTCATTCATCTTTTCCATCTGATGACAGAACCTGCACCCGACGTCTGCCTCTTAAAGAACCATCACAACCCAAAAGAGCACAGTTCAGAGTTCCCATCATTCACCAATCTTTTCCATGACTGACCCATCCCCAGAGTCTCTGAGTCTGTGTGCCTGAGGCTTTAATGCCTCCCTTTCTCTCCAGGTGCTCCTTTAAACACCCTCAATATTATCCAGAAGGTTAGTGTTAATAACTATTATAATTTATTACGCAGAGTCTTTTATCGTGCATGAAATGAGATGTGTGCAAGATTTAACTACTCTGTATAATGCTTCCGCTCAGCAGAATTTGAAGTTTGCTTTGTTGTGTGTATTTACATCTCTCTCTGTGCCTCACATACTTCCAGAAGTCAGTGACATGACAATGGTGATAACCTACCTTACAAAATTATTGTACTAATTCCAAGGATCACAGGTATGAAATACCTCGAAAGAGGAGCTATTATTTCAAGGGGATCGAAAGAGGAGCTATTATTTCAAGGGGATCGACACCCATTTCTTGCTGCCTGAGGTTACCTGTGTTAAGTGAAGACTGAATAGACCTCCTATCCTGCCTAACTTCAGAATCTAGGTGGGGTCAGGCCTTGCTAGTATTTGGATGGGAGACCTGAATCCTGCATTGAGCAGAGGGTTGGACCCGGTGGCCTTGGAGGCCCCTTCCAACAGTCTCTTCATTTGCGACTGGTTTCCAGCAGCACAAGTCTTCTTCCTGAAACAAGGAGCCAGCTTTGCTTCCAGACTGGGGGACCTCACATCCAAGTTCATGCCTTTTGTTGGGCAAGAAGCTGCCCAGCAGCTGTGTGGGAACAGGCACCACAAGAAAGGCTTCTGTAATGCTCACTGTACAGTCTGATGGGCCTGCTCCTGTGATCCCTAGAGCACAGGCAGGCCTAATTGGGCCTTCCGGTGTAATGTCTTCTGTCAACTTCCAGGAGAACCCGACCAGGCAAGTTGGGCTTTGTTTGTTTATGTTTGGATTCCTCCTCCTCAATTCCCATCCCAAACACTAGGAAACTGTGGGGAAACTACTGGATTGGGACGGTCACATGCACTTAAGGGAGCACAGGGGCCTTGGCTAGTCCTCACACGGAAAACTGGCCAGGGCCTAGACCCACTGAAGTGACTGGTGGATTGCAACATCCTTGCGTCCTGATCAGCTCCAGCTTTTCCAGCTTGTGCTTGAGTTTTCCAATTCCCCACACACTCCCTTTGTGTTTGGGTTGCCCCTTCTCTTCTCTGCCCCCACCCCACAACGTATCCAGCAATATCAAGCGTGAATTAATGAGGAGACAGACAAACAAGAAGGAACATTGAGTTTAGGAGACGAAACGCGTTCAAATAATAGGTCGACCCAGCTTCTAAAGCAGAGATTCAATATTAGCACATTAAAGTGCCATTTAAGATACTAATTAATACGTATTTCCCTTTAAATCATGCTTTTTCCCCCTCCAAGGGCTTCGAGAGCATAATTTACTTGCAGTGGCATCTTATGACTAAGAACATAAGTATGTGAAATTGAAATATACAGACTTTGCTGATTTCTTCCTCTCCCTTGCGTGTTTCTCAGACAGTAACTAAGGCTTGCTGAATGCACCCCAGACAGAAGTGTGCCCTGGTATATTTCAGGGACCCACCAAGCTACGTGAATTTTGCAGGCCTGGAATATCCTTGCTAGGGGCACTTTTTCTTCCTTTACAGGCAGCCATTGTGAATGCAGGATTTTCACAAACTGTAGCCGTTCACTGCTGATAAACTTGACATCTCCAAAGTTCTGTGATTGTGACCTTAAATGAAGAGGCTACCAAAAGGGAAAGTGTGTTTTGGTGCATGGATAAGGAATGAAAACAAAAACTGCCCAAACTACTTTGTCCCACCAACTACTGCCCATTTGGAACAGAATTAGTTGCCAGAAAGGGTTCCTAGTCTCTGAACCCAGAAGTGAAAAAGAAGGGGGCCTGTCTGAAGAAACAGGATTTTAGTACTGTCTGCTCCCCACAAATTTACCTGAGAGTGCCTTTTACTTGTGTATTTTTCTGGAAGTACAGTTCTATCCAAAATCATTGCCTGCCACCCGAAACTCATTTAAATCCTTTGATTTTCACTGGCACTGCTTCTGAGTGCCTGTCCTTTTAAATGTCCTATTTCAGTGGAATGAGCATTACTGTGCATATACATTTAATTGACCCAGTGCAATTAAACTCTGTATTTGCCATTGTGAGTAAACCATCTGTTCAGGTTACCTCACCTTCTTGACTTGCTACCTCATCTTTAATTTGCCAGGTAGCGTTGTGAGCAGGAGCAAGGAGAAAAGTGATCAGGGAGCAGATCGTAAAGATTAGCAGGTGGAGAGTGATGAATTTGGTTACTTTGGGGTGAATTATTTCAAGCAAATTGAAGACCTCGAGTAATACAAGGTTTTGTGGAGGCACAAGAGGAAATCTGTGAAGAAAGTTAATGTGTACACAAACAAACAAAAATATTCCAAGTTCAATTCCTTCTGATCAATACCCCCAGAAGCCATAAATGTGTGCGAGAGCAAGGTGGGCTTGTTGGTTGGTGTGTTTTTGGCCTGGCAGTCCCTTGTCACGCTCACCTGGGGAAAGTGAGCCCCCTCGAGCCACCTTCAGATAAGTGGCCTTAGGATCCAGCACCGCCTAAAAGGATGCTCATCATTGCGTCGACCTGAAGGTGTTATTCTGGCACGAACCAACGCTTGTTTCCAGGATTGTGTCCCACTTGCTTCCCTTCCCATTGTGAAATTTAAAAGTAGCCTGGTGTCTTTAAAAAACGTGTGTTCTGTATGACAATCCTGTGTGTTCTGTATGACAATGCAATCCTATGCATGCCTACTGAGAAATAAGTCCCATTGTGGCCAATGCAATTAACTCGCGGGTAAGTGTGCATAGGATTACAGCTCAGATATGAAAACAGGTGTAAAGCTACGTGTTTGAGGATCCCTTCGTTTTCTGCTCGCTTGGGGAAAAATGCCAGCAAGCTTGATTCCACGTGTGTTGTGAGACATACTTCTAGTTCCATTGACTGAACGGGCAACAGCAGTTTAGGACGGTCCAACGCACTGTGCTGGACACAGTTTAGCATGTTTGCCCTTGTAATCGTTTAATCACAAAACGACCAGTCTCCCTGGTTTCTCTCTGCCAGCAACAACGTATGGACGATCTCAGCTTCAACCGAACTCAAAGGGGCCGAGTTCCGGGCTAGAGAGAGTCATCGACCTGGTTTGTCATCAGGCGCTGCTTCCACGCGCTGCGATCGCCCACGCCGAGCGTTTGCCTGCAGAGTCTCCGGGGGATGGAGCCAGCCGGGCCAGGAGGGCGCTTTGGGGAACAACACTCGCGCGTGAAACGGCGAGGCGCAGCAAACGGTCTGCGCGAGAGTCAGAGCGGAGAGAGCCGCTCCTCTTCGCCCACGGAAGGCTTGCTTGCCCGGTGACCACATGCCACGGGATCTGCCGGAGGGGAGCTCCTAGCAGCGCACGCGAGGGCTGCTGCAAGGCAGGGACGGCGGTCGCGGCGCCGCTGCTGGTTGCCTGGTCCTCATGGAACACTCGGGTCCGAGGGCCGGCTCGGCGCGCCCGTCCTGCTCCCCACGTCGCACACGGCCGCCTGGAACTGAGGGAGCGGCGTGAGAGAGGGTGGCGGCTCGTGTTATTTTGCTCAGGGATGATTTTTGGGGCGGCGACGCCCCCGTTTGGAGGAGGTCTGAAGCCACGTCCCGAGCGGGCACCCGGTTTGTTCGACGAGACGCCTGCGCCCAGAGGCCGGCCCCGCGTGCGAAACCAGGATCTGATGAAATCTTGGCTGTGCGGACGGAAGCACCACCCGCCCGATACCTCCCGCAGCAGGGAAGCACCGGGGTTGGGGCGATTATTTGGAACTGCCGCCGATTCCAGTGCTGGCTCGCCTCGATCTGCGTCGAAAGTCACCTCGAAGCAAGTGAGCATCGATCGCGCGGGCGCCCGCCTGCCCGCCAACACAGCGCGGGCCTTCCGGGGCGCCTCCTTGTGCCAGGGCGAGCGCCGCGTGGTGCGCCGCGCGAAGGTCGCGTGGCTGCCTCTGGTTCCCCGGGTCGCCGGCTGTGGCAGCTGGAAGTTCGTCCACTGTTGCCCCTGAAAACCCGGCTGGACACTCCGACCGCGGCTGCACTTCACAGAGCACAAGCGAGAGTGAGACTGATGTGCCAACGCAATATTTTATTCCGTACACTCATCAACAAGTTGCATCAATGCGCACAGAGGGGAGCTTGCTGCATCAGACTTACTGCTCCTGAGCGTCCTGGCCATAGCGGATTTGCCAGCTGCCCCAGAATTTGAACTTCTGATGAGTGAGTGAGTGAGTGAGTGAGTGAGTGAGTGAGTGAGTGTGTGTGTGTGTGTGAGAGAGAGAGAGAGAGAGAGAGAGAGAGAGAGAGAGAGAGAGAGATGGACATCTAAACACTGAAAGTCTGAAATCCTTACACATGTCTACTCAGAACTAAGCCCCCTTGGTTCCTCCCGGTAGCAGTGTATAGGACTACAGCCTGAAATGACTTTCTGTTTGTTGGAATTGGGGTAGTTATTTCGTAAAGGGGTGGGGGACAGAGTTGTATTTTATATATACACTTCTGCATCTGCACCTGCATTCAATATGCTGGCCTGACTATTGTTAATTTCCTTTTTCTGCTCAGTTTCTAACTCTGCTCAATTCTGTTGGAAAGGGTTGGGAGAAAAGAGGGAATGCTAGGAAGAGTGTTCTGCAAATCCCAATTATTCTGCCTGTTTCTCATGGTAGCAGCTTGATCAGCAGGCAGATTTTAACAAACCAACATTTTAAAATGCATTAACATAAAAATAAAGCATTGCTAACATTTTTCAAAGTTGTTCTTTTCGGTCTTTTTTCTGCTGTTTGTGTAAGATAAACTCAGAGCTCTTGAAGAAAATAAAAAATAGTTAGAGATGTATGATTTAGATCTATATTCTGAACTAACATGATGCTTGCTGGAAATAGGGTGCCTGGGTTTGTAATGCAGTGGAAGTGGGGGTTGTTATACAAAGACAGACAGCCGCTCTCAGCTTGAAGTGATCAGAGTTAACCAAATCGGGGTGGGCGCAGGGTTCATTGACCTGACTGGACACATCAATGCAGTAGAAGTATGGCTATGAAATTATTGTAAAGGTCTTTAGAGGTTGTAGGGAGCTCATTATTAGTTTCCACTTAGTCCAACCAAACTGAGCAGATCTGGCACAACAGCAACAATTACACACACACACACACACCCTTCATGGACCTTGAGAAGAATAATCTCACAATTGTTAATATGAAATATTGGCTCCACATCAGGCAGGGAAAATAGACAAAAGAAGTGGATGGAAAAAGATGTTCAACAGATTTAATTGGTCAGATTTTAATGGCAGATTGTTTCTATAGGAAAAAGAAGAAAAATGTTGAGGGCAAAGCCAGGACAGATGGGGTGGAAATGTTCAAATGGGATATACAAACCAAAGGAGATCTTTGTGAAGATGCAAACAGTCTGTGATGAAACAGCTTGTTGCAGAACATGTGACACCTCAAGGCTAAATCTATGATGGGGGGTGGGGGAGGGGGGGAAATGCTCCGCTACAATCAGTGTGGCCCACTCCCAAGAAAAGTGGGATTAATGAGTGGGAGCAGAGAGGAGGTGGGGCAGAGAAGGTTCGACACTCACCTATTTGCCATCATTGCAAAAGGATCCACCCAACAGACAACTAGAAAATAGGGTGGGGTGGGGTGGGGTGGGGTGGGGTGGGGGTGGAATGCCGCAATATGTGAGGATATGGGACCATATGGCAGCAAGCGTGTCTACACAAATAATCCAGACATAAACATAACTTCTTATTCCCACAGCACATCTTGCAAACGTCACAAAAGCTCAGTCATTATGAACCATCTCTCTAGGGATCTCACCATTTTGAAGAGTTGACAGGGGATCTGGAACATAATTTCTAGCCCGCTCATGTTCCAAGCAAAATGAGCAAACTCTGAACTGTAATTAAGTTGATGATAATAGGGGGTCAGTGGTGTGCAGTAGAATTCTGTCTTTTGCTAACTTTGGCTCATGGGAGCTGCTCCACTAAATCCACAGAATTTTGAGAAAGTATTTACTTGAGTCATTGGAGCAGAAAAGCCAAGCTCAGTCAGACCAAAGGCCCATCTGGCCCAGTGGCTGGCCTTAGAAGCTCAGAAGGCTGGGGCATGAATACAGTGGCACCCTTCAGATCCTGTTCCACATGCAGACTGTCGTAAAAGGCAGCCTTCCTCCCCTATCAGACGAAGACAAAGCCACCACAACTCTTTCACAGGCTTCCCCTCCATGAATTTGTCCAATCCCTTTACGGAATCATCCAAAGTAGTACCTTTCACTATATGCCGTGGCTTTCTGTGGCATCTTAAGAAACCACGTTTTTCCTCATGCTGAGCTTGGAGTGCCCTCATCTTTGCTATACTGCTGCAAGTCACAGCTGCTAGATACTGGGGCGCATACGCCAGGGCAAAGTTCTGCTGCTTCAGCTGGAACTTCCTCCCCACAAAAGGCCCAGGTGTGACTGTCACATAAGGTTCAAGATCTATTTCTGTTTGCATTTCAGGGCAGGAGAAAGCCAACTGAAATTGGTTACAGATATGATATTCAAAATCCAATGTGACCACCTCTTCCATACTGTCTCCTTCCAAACTGCCATTACCCTGTTACCCACTGGACTAAAGCCTACATGTTTTGCTTGCATCAAGCACATACACCCTTTGAAATGGGTTTGTATTCCATCCATCCATCCGTCCATCCGTCCATCCATCCATCTCTCCCACATTTCTTCCATTGTGGAACTCGAGGTGGCTACATGCAGTTCCCAGGTAGGCTCCCCTCCAAGCTCAGGTGAGGCCCAGATCTGCTAGGCTTCAACGTGGTGCCTTCAGACCATACTCTAGGCCAATCCTCCTTAGAGTAGATCCATTGAAAGGAATGGGACCTAAGTTAGAGTAACACTGGATACAACTCCTTAGATACATAGAAGATGAGGAAATGGGGAAATAGGTCTCTCTGGGATGGTAACTTCACTGGAGGTATTGAGGTAGGTATGTGAGGAATGGTGTAGTTCCTTCACTGAGCTGGAGAGTGGACTAGATGACCAAGATTCTAGTCCAGTTCTAAAATTCTAGGAGATATGTTTCCAAATTCCAGTACAGAAGGCATTTGCGTTTAGAAAGTAGCTTGCAGCCAATGTGCGACGTCATATACAGGAGCCCACCTGCTCATTCAGATCTACTGGAGAAACTGTTTCACATCCTGTCAGCCATATTAGCTCCAGGTTTTTGAGGGCAGGATACCCTCATAGCCCCCTCCCTCAATGAGCATGCCGTCCCACGGTCATTGTTCCCAGCTACATTTCTTCCTCCTGCAACTCATAATTGTTGCCACTTGCTTGGCAGGCTGAGAGCTGGGGACAAGCAGGCAGCATGACTGCTCCTCCCCCTCATGGCTTCACTTTTTTGGGCCAGGGTAAGAGGCAGAGGGGCCCTTCCTCTCCCACTTCCTCTCAGCCTGCCAAATGCATTACAACTCCCCTGTTTGAGTTTGCATCAGTTATTTCCTGATCTCATTTTATCTGAATTTCATTCATATATTTTGTATGTTATCATTGCTGCCTTGAGCATTTTAAAAGTCTGAACTAAAATCAGATAGATATAACTCTCTACTACAGTGCTGGTTAAAATATTTAGGCTGCAATCTTGTACCCAATCAGCTCGGAGTGAGCCCCATTGAACTCTCTTACTTCTGAGAAGATGTGTCTAGGCTTGCACTGACAGAAAATATACAGAAGAGAGATTGCAAATACTCAAAAACTCCCCTTTTCAAGAATGTCATAACATATTGGAGAGAAGGCGATAGGAGGTACTTCCTGCCTGATGTCCTGGGTTTTTATCTGTGTGGAGGGTGGCTTTTGTTTTCATGTACATGTATGAAGAGCATTCAGACATGCAGTACTGTCCCTTCCTCTAACTTTCACATGATATATTTTAGGAAGCCTGCATGTGGAGGCTGGCGTGGTGATTAAAGCAGCCTTTCTCAACCAGTGGGCTTAAGATGTGTTAAACTACGTTCTGCCATCTCATTGATGGTGATCTGCGATGGCTGGGCATGATGGGTAGTATAGAACAGTACATCTGGAGGACACCAAATTGGGGAAGGCTTGGTGTCAGGACACCCAGGCTCAAATCTCCACTCAAGCCATGGCTCTGAGCCACTTTGGGCTAATCACTCTGTTTCAGCCTAAGCTACCTCACAGGGTTGTTGTGAGTACAAAATGAGTTGGGAGAAGAACCATGAGTTCTTCACGAGTTCCTTGGTGGCACAGGAAGAAACTGGTGTGTGGTGATTATGACATGACCCATGCAGGTTTTATTTTAATTCTTGGATGAAAGGTTTTTCTATAAATTAACGTTGTAACACACAGTGTTTATGCTACCCAGAATCACATGCTGAATAAGGCTCTGCAGACCACAGGGGCATGCATACAACTATGTGTATGCAACAGTTTGCAATGTACATCTGAATCTTACTTCCCATTCCAAAACAAGTCTAAGAGAAGTGGACAACAACAGTAGATAAATGTGTTGACGAACCAACATCTGTTTGTCATTGCAAGATTTTGTTGTTGTTGTAGTAGTAGTAGTAGAAGAAAGCCTAAATTCTTGCTGAAACTTGTTGAGATTGTTTTTGATATATTTGAAACTCATTACCATACTGAGAGCAAAGCAAATAGCAGCAGCAATTACGGTGCTGTGAGAAGGCCTGATTGACTGCACATGTGCTGGTGATCCCCAGCTGTTGAAACCTGCTTTGCATGGCCACTTGGAGAAACGCTTCCTCCTTCAGCCTGAACCGAGCAGGTCTGCAGAAAACAGGCAGTGTGAATGTGCCTTCTGCCCATCACAAGCCATTATGCTGCTCGAGACTCCCCTGAAACAGCCTCCTCTGAGCACAACCCATTTCTGATGTGAGCATTTGCTAAGTAATGATGGTTGTCCCTTACTCTTGAATCATAATCGTCTTGCCAGTTGTGAGCCTCATTTGTAAATGCCTGAAGTAAGGAGTGGGGAGGAACATAGGGAGCTGCCTTTTCTAAAGTCAGTCCATTGGTCCATCTAGCCCAGTACTGCCAACACTGACCGGTAGCAGCTTTCCAGGATCTCTGGCAAAATTCTTTCCTAGCCCTACCTTGAGATCCCAGGGGTCAAACCTGGGACCTTCTGAATGCAAAACACAGGATTTTCCACTGAGCAATGAACTTCCGAGCCCAATGTCTCACTTTCCTTGTAGTTCTAAATTGGGTGGGTGGCATTCTTCCCTGACTCTCAGGAAGTGTGGTTCAGAGGCAACGGGATGGGAAGAGAGATGCTCTCCTAGCAATTGCTATCTCAGTGGAGGTGGCATTTAGCCTAGCACAGCTCAGTGTGTATTGCAGGATGTTTCAAAATATATTCAGTGCTGTGGAAATCAATGTGGTGGAACCCTAATAATAGTTGTCATCATAAAGAAAGGAAATTGATTTTTTGTTTAAATTTTTAGGGGATGAGCAGTGCCTTCTCTCAAGGGTGAAGAGTGGTGATCCTTCTAACCTTGGGAAAATAGAAGCTCAAAGCTGCAGGGCAGCAGAGTAAAAAACAAAGCAGAAACAAAAAGCTATGTTTCCAGATCATGACCACTTAATTAGAATGAATTTATCTTTAATTCTTCTTACAAACATTAAAGCAAGTGTCTCCTTGCCTCTTTGTAATTTTGCTCTGGTGTTGACCTTACAAGTACAGGGTATTCATCACTTCTCATGCTACTTCTGGTCCTTCAATTTATTTATTAGTTTGTTCATTCACATGATCAAGCAGAAAGTAACTTGTGGTTCAGACTACATCATTCCCTAGAAGAAAAGTGTGCCCTTTCACACACCCATGTGTGTACAAAGGGGGAGGGGGAGGATGCAGTTGCAGAGTGACACGTAAGGTCTCTGAGGATCTAATATTTATAGGTTTTGTACTTTGACTAACACGAGCTTATGTTTTGTACATAGGTCCTCACAATATAGTTTCTTGATACGATAATCGCTACCATTTCTTCATGTCTAGTAAAATTATACTGTAGTTAAAGTGTGCATCAATGTTTTCCTTTCAGTGGAAATCGCCAACCATTAACTGGCTGGCAATGCCTTCCAACATAATATGACGACACAGCATGTGACTGGAGCTGACTGAGGGAGGGGGGATGTTCCAAGAATTCAGGTGGGGCATTGCATGCTATAAAAATCTATAATACTGTTCCATTTCCAGAGGGAATCCCAGAGTAATGCATATGACATTATTAAAGCAATTATTAAAGCAATTTTCACTGAAAAAGGCATACAAAGCACAAACTGGCTAATTAAAAATAACAATAAGTACACATTCTCTCAATCTAAATTATATACAGAATATGACTTTTTAGAAAGATATTTGAAATGTCAGAATTATCCTCAAAGTGCCTGGCCAAACAGGAACTTTTGAATGTGGCACAGTCATGAGTACACTTGTTTGGATATGGTGTATCTTTAGCTTGATATTTCCCTCTCTTTCACTCAGTATGTAGTACTGCCACCAGGGATTTAATTCCTATCTTATTAATTAACTATCACTCAATATGGTGCACAAGCTATAAGGATCCTTCATTGGACTATGTGATCCTGAGGATGAGACTCTGGCATTCAAAAAGCCTATAACTTTGGGTTAACAATAAACAAAATAAAACTTTATTTGTACAACAAGCATCTTGGGTTTCAGATGTTCAGTAACTTATTTCCTTAATGAATAAAACAATGCATAACAACTTCTGACCGTGGTATCTCACTCTTTCCCTTCACAACCACTCCTGACTCTCAGCTCCTCCTTTCTGTCCTTGACTATACTTTGACCAGTCTTTATTCTATTTGTCTCAGTTTAATATCTCCCTTCTGCACTCAGGTTTCTGTCTGTTTCTATCTCACACACCTTTATAATACTCGACAATATTAGGTTTTGACTCTCCCTAGTGGCCAGTATGTCCTCCGCATTCTGCTTTGTTCCCTTTCCTTATGAATCCTAAATGCCTCCCACAGCAGTGTAGGATTCTAAAGAGAAGGCTGCCCCTTCAGTTCTGCAGAAAACTGACTGCAACAGCTGATAGACTGATAACTTTTCCTCTCAACTCACACACTTCCAAGCTCCATCCACACATTCTCAGTCAGCCAAACACCTCACTCACTCATCCCCCAATTTCGCCTCCTTTACCCTCATGAAACTTACCAACATTTAAAGGAACCCACACGTAACACTATCAATCATTACAGGCATGGGAAGCAATACAGAATCAGCACCTCTGTTTTCTCTCTCAAGAGGGCACCTGAAAGCAGAGGTGCCACCACAGAGAAGACCCTCTCTTTCGTGGATGCACAATGTATTTTTCCCAATGACAGCAGGAAATTCCTTGGGGCAAGTCCTGCAATTTTCATCCATGCCCCCCTGGGTGTACATGGCCTCCAGTCCATGTACAAGATTGGACTAGTGCCTTCCCAACAGCTGGAACTTTTTCCCCTAAACACCTATTTTAATATGTCCTTTGTAAAGATTGTGCATATGGGGTGGGCACATCACCCACCTTTGGAGCATTTGTAAAGAGAATGCACATGTGCAAAATAAACATGCAAGCTTGTAACACTGTTAATTTGGGAACAGAAGAGTATTCTCTGAGGCAGTTAAATTTTCATTACTAACCAGATAT
Source organism: Varanus komodoensis (assembly GCF_004798865.1). Classification (NCBI taxonomy): domain Eukaryota; kingdom Metazoa; phylum Chordata; class Lepidosauria; order Squamata; family Varanidae; genus Varanus; species Varanus komodoensis. The sequence continues at coordinate 106,817,900 of NW_025335268.1, read as the reverse complement.
TGTCCACCTTCAGTCCCATCTCTATGACCATTCATGGCAAGAAGCTGAGGAAAGGCCTCTACCACCTGTTTGCAATAGCCAGAAATGAAGCCGTTGTGGATCAACCTGTAGGGATATTTGTGGTGCAGCCTTAATTTTTATTTTACACAATTGTATGTGATCATTTTGATGGATGGATGGATGGATCTGTGAGTGCCGGGGTTTTGCCTAAGTGTTAACTGATATAATGGGTTTACTCTACACTCTTTTGACAGCTAAAAGATTACTAGTTCAATATCAGGGTAGTACAAATGGCCACCTTTAATAATACAATGGCTTAAGCACTTAATTTCAATTTTGGAATGGGTATTTTTAGAAATAATCTAAATATCAGTGAATATATATGGCTATTGGTCTCTCTATAATTATGCTCAAGAATTGTAGTATGTATCTGTCATACATTATTATAGAATAAATAAGGGTACACATTGCACATGCTATCTATTGCAATGGATATAGTCAAACTTTATGCTAGAAAATTGTAATTATTTAATTTTATGGTTATTTTTTATAATTTGTTATTTATTTTTAATAAATAAAAGCTATTAATAATAAAGCTATTGCGAAAGTAGGGATAGATCCATCCCTGGTCAAGCATTGGTTCCTCTCTTCCTTTTGGCCCAGTTTTTCAAGTGTGCTTCTGACACTATTATTGTGAAGCTGTTGCGTCCAAACTATACAGGAGATTGTTAGAATTCTTTAAATTCCATTAAGCAGTCTTAATGATTACTGACATCACTTTATTCTCCCCATCTAAATCTAATATCTAATGCTATGGAACAATTGTACTTTGGTACAGAATTTGAAACAAAAAAACTGCAACAGTCACTTGGAGTTTTTGCATCATGTTAAGTCTTCATGGGCCTGCCCAAGACCATCCAGCATATGGCCAGGCATTTTCTGATACCAGAGTTGAAGTTCGGTACCATCCACTGGCCAACACTATTATCATTATCAGCATACACCATTCTCTATTTGTATAGATGTGCTTCTTAAATATTCTCTTTTTTTTTCTTGGCAAGCTAGCCCGGTGGGAAACACATTCTACTGACTGGTTATGTTTCTGCCTGACCACAAGTACAAACTTCTATTGCCTCAAAAACAAAAAACAACAAGTTCTAGTGGACTATAGGCATAAAATGTGTCACTGGTATGGGGGAAAAAAAACAACACCTGCCAATCCATGTAAGTCCAGGAAAACCTTCAGCCTCTGGGTAAATCAATAGCTGCATTGATTTCAATGGGACGGGTCAGCAGGTGCAATTCCTGGAACAGAAAGGTAAAGGATTAGCTGTCTATTGGGAACTGGAACATATACAAAGACAATTAAGACCAAAAGTGAGCTGATGCTATGAATAATTCTCCCCCTGCCCCTGCCCCCACCTTCTTTTAAGAAACTGCCTTATTCTGAGATCAGTCCTTTGGTCCCTCTAGGCTAAGACTGCAAACACTGAGTGGCAGCAATACTCCAGGTTTTCAGATAGGATTCTATCTTATCCCTTGCTAGAGAACTTGGGATTAGTCCTGGAAACTTCTGCATGAAAAGCACGTGTTCTGCCATTGAGTTTAGTTCCTTTGTTTATTTTGGAGGAATGAAGAATCAGAACATATGATAAGACAGATTCCTGTGAAAGCTGCATGTCATATGTCTAGGACTGCCAAGTTTAGATTTTGTATATTTATCATGAAGAGTTTGCAGGCAGTATGGAAAGAGCTGTATTTCTTCAGGCAATGCATAGTTAAGCTCTAGACACAACTGTCAGAAGATGTACAGATAGCCATCAAGTTGAACTGTTTTAAACACACTGAGGGCACAATCCTGTTGATCCTACCCTCCAAACTTGGCTATACTGGGACTTTGGCACAACCTCTTTCCAGCCGTCTAAATGAAGCATCCTGGAAGGGGAGAAAAGGAGGTTGAAGCACCCTCTGCATACAGGATGAGTTGTTTGCTCCAGCTCCCTGCCTTCCCCATCCCCATCACCACTCCCTTTCTTCCTCTCTGAGGCTGATTTATGCCCTGGAGATTCAGGTGATATGGTTCATTCTGTGCCTGCTGCAAGAAGGGCAGGGCAGGGCAGGGGAGGGGAGGAGCTCAGTGTAAGGAGTCTTAGCACTAAGCCCATAGGACCTTGTCAAATTCATGGAGGATGAGGCTACCAGTGACTAATCGTGATAGGTTTATGCTACTTCCAGGATCGGGGCAGGGTGCCTATATACTCCAGTGGCTGGGGAACTTGGACAGGAGGATGAACGCATTTCCTTCTTGTGAGCTTTCCCACAAGCATCTTGCTGGTCCTTCTGGAAACAGAGTGCTATACCAGATAGATCTTTGATGTGATCCAAGACAGCTCTTGATCCTTATTTCCCTAAAGGGGTAATTTATTAGTAATATTACTGTCTCATTGGTGATGGTGGTCCTGGCTAAGAAAGCAACATCAGATATTGGTTCCCTGAGGAAAAGGTATATTCCGTCATCTGTAACTCTTCCAGTGCAATCACATGTTTATAGAAATGCTTTCATTCCTTAAAAACAAACACCAGATGAATATCACTAGATTTTCAATGTCTTTGAAACATAATTTGCACCCAATAGATGACAATGCCTATATTTAAGCTTGTACAGCATATGTCTAATGGAGAGATTGAAGCAGATGGTCGGTGCTATATGGCTAGTGTTGGAATGACACAACCTACTATTGGGTTGGGTCCTGTGAAAGCAAATGAAAGATCATGCATGGATTGTGTTTAGGGCAACCTACAAGGGGCTGTGCAGGTCTCACTTTGCAGATCTGGCCCACATTGCAGCCAGCGGCTAATTAAAAGTAATTCAGGTTGGTTTATGAATCACTTTCTGTCAAGCCTAAGTGCACTTGAACATACTTTGTCTCTAGCTTGCAATTTATGACTTTTAAGAGCATCATGTGCTCGAACTTGGAGCTGCTCCCAGGCAACTAAGACATAAAGTGAACTTTAGCATTCTGAATATATCTTCTTTTACAACAGAATGGTGTAATGATGTGTGAAATGTAATATATATTCATTTTATTCTTCCATCTATCTTCTAAGGGCAAGGATAAGATGGGAAGCAGGAATATGATACAACTACCACAAAGGCCCATGTTGCTGGGGCAAAGTGGAACAGCTCAGAACAGCTCAGAGAAGCTTTCTACCAAGCCTTGCAGAGATCCCAGCTGTGCTGCCCTTCCCACCGCAGCTGTGTCAGGACTTCGGGCCCTGACAGCGGGAACAAGAACCCAGATTCCTTGAGACCTCATCCAGCCACCACACCCCTCTGGTATACAGCACTGTTAGAGGAAGAATGTTCAAAACAGGGATGGGATCGTGGCTTAGCTGGGGTGATTTCAAGAAGAAATCAAAGAGCCATCAGGGTAGCCTTTTTATGAACGGGAAGCCCTCCTGTGGTGGCCATATTGGGAAAGTACCTTCAACATTCTTCCGAAATTCCAAATGAACCCATTGACAAAAGGAAGCTTTGGACTCGGATATCTTATGCAACAGTCAGGTGACACAATGTAGGACATGACAGTAAGTTGTGCCAGACATCCGCATATAAATGAGCACAGAAAGGTGAGGAAAGTGTGTGTTGTAAACATGCCTCATCCACAGTGCCAAAATGCACACATCATCAACTTGCTAAATAAAGTGGCTTATTTTTTATTTCTACGTTGTCCATTGCCACAACTCTCTGGGTGGTGTACAACATAATATAGCCTTGCATTGTAATTATCACTATTAACAAAATGGTCACGTTGACCACATATATTTCATTATTAGAGTCTTCAGTCAGAAATTAAATTTCATACAAGCCCCGTAAAGAAGGAGTTATATAGAAGCGCTTTACCTACCCTGTTCACAAATCCAAAGGGCAGGTCTTGTGAAGTATTTTGGTATCCTATCATTAGCACATGACTTGCATAAAGCAAAGTACAAGAAATAGAACATGGAGTGAATGTGTCTTTCATCTCTTCGCTTCATTCTACATACTATTTGCCTTGGCCCATTGCTCCTGTCTATAAGACGAATAGACATGCTGATGTGAGTGAAAAGTTGCAGAACATTTTCAGAACTCAAAGGGTTTGTACCTGTGGACTCCAATAATAAGTATTAGAGTCATCTGGATATTCTCAGGGACTAGTGTCTTAAAATTTAATTTCCTTTCACATGTGGATTTTTCCCTAGGAATTCTAAAAAGTATACATCACAAATGAATTCTACCCGATTGGTATCGGAAGCCAAAATAAGTTGCTGGTAAATAAGCTGCAGTGAAATGAGTGGCCTGTAAGGTCAAGTAAATGTGCTTGAATGTAGGTGTAAAGAGGTGAGGAGCAGACATTCATAGAAGATGAAATATTGTCCTCCTTATATTTTTTTGGAGATGCAGTAGCAATGCAGCATCCCTTTGCTTCCAAGAGGATAATAATCTGCGGAGAAATTAGGCTCACAGGAGGCTGGACAAAGGGAAAGGCAGGACTGCAAAAGTAAGAGGATGGAAGAGAGAGCTATTTCCTCCAAAAGGACCACAATTGAGGATTTATACCTTCGCTCCCCTCATGTCTGCAGGGTATCCCTCCAGCAGTATAGAGTGGCATACACATAGGACCCCTGAGAGAAACATGCAGACGTAAACACCATCGGAAGGAGGCTGCAGAGGGGATGGTCCGGAGCAGGGGTCGGCAACCTTTAACACTCAAGGAGCCATTTGGACCCATTTCCCACACAAAAGAAAACACCAGGAGCCGCAAAACCCTTTTGACATCTAAAATGAAGATTACACTGCATATATCTTTTTTTACCTTAATGCACTGTATATGTTCATTATGATTTAGCTGCAGCTCTTCTTCAGTCACTAAAAACTGTTATTTTTAATCTTACATTATAAACTAGTAGGACTCCTTTCAAATATTTTGAATAGGAGAACAGCTTCCTGCAGAGGCAAAGTCAGTGCTAAAGGGCTGCATGCATTAAACAGCAGACCCCATAAGTTCGTCAGCAGTAAAAGCAAGTGAATCTACCCATGTATAATTAAACGTTTGGTTTCCTTCAGAAACTTTGCTTTTCTTCGATTTATCCATAGTTGACCTACCGGGGGAAGTCACAGATATAGGTATGTTTAGTGGCTGATTAGCAGATAAACAGTCAAGTGCTGTGAATTGTGACAGGTCCCAAGTGCAGCTTTTATCATTCAGAGGAAGGAGATTACATTGTTTCTTGTAACATTAGAGCCTGCAGGAAGCTTGTTCCACTCTTTCCCTGCAATGCTGCAATTTACTTGACCTGTTAGCAGTGTTCCTGAGTCACCTATTGGTATTTTGTAACTCGGAGCCTCAGTCGCAGATCGGCGGCTGTGACACGTATTTTGGGCGACGGAGCTGCCACAGAGAGATTCAAGAGCCAAGTGCGGCTCGGGACCCGCAGGTTGCCAAGCCCTGGTCTGGAGGAACTATGGAACAATTGCTACCCCATGATATCTCTGCAGAGAGAAAAGTCCTCCCCTTGTTTGGCAACCTCAGCGTACACATGTGAGTGGGAACTACTTTAAAGCAGGTATGTGGAATATGTGCCTCCAGATGTCCTTGGATTGCAATGCCTATCATCCTGCAGGACTGGCCATACTGTCTAGGGCTGATGGGAGCTGCAGTCTAGCAACATCTGGTGGGTTACATGTTATCCACCTTGCTGTAAAGATGGAACTATCATTCCTTTTGTGTTGAAATGTAAGCACAGGGGATCTGGTCCCTCCACCGCCAGCTCCACCCTTGCAGTTTATATTACCAAGAAGAAATGCCTCTCTCTTAAGGAATCAGCACCAGGAAAAGCACTGACAGAAATTGTCATATTGAGCTGAACAGACTCTTCCCAACTGACCTGTCCTTTAACAAGTGGCAGATAACTTTACAAAATATATTTTATAGGCCTGTGGCAGAGCTAAGAATCTCCCATAAAGGCATCAAGTGTGAAATCTGTTATACTAAAGGGGCCTTTAAAACGGGGCACATTTCTAGCAAAGTTAGTTGCAGCTAAGACTGCAGTTGCGTGTTTCGGCATGGAAGCAAGAGCTGCAAATGAGGCTGCGTGTTCCAAATTAGGCTGTGTGTTCAAGTAGGATGCACTTTACTTTGTTGCTGTTGTTAAGCACTTTTGTGATTTTTTTTTTAAACAAGGGAAACATCACAGGTTGGGTCCCTGGCACAAGCCAGCCTCTATGCTACTTTTCTTGAAAGAAAGGTAGAGTATGTATGAATAAATAAATGGTTTTTAACTCCTTGCCTACACCATGGCCCTGATCCATATTAGGGTGGGGGCCAGACTGGCTATTTGCAATGGAAGAAAGTCTGCCATTGGTGCTAGTGAGAACTCCTTCACACTGCAGGTAGTTAGCATGAGGAAGGGCAATCTGAATAGGGAATATGATGTGGCCCTCAAAACACTTTTCAGTAACTTAATATAAAACCTTAAAAACACAATATAGTAACACAAGAAAGCATTTGCATGTACCACACACACAAATGTATATACACATATACATTGTAAAAACAATCTAACAATGAACAATAGGATATTCCTGTTAAGAACTCTATTGCATACTGTCAAATGTTTTGTACTAGAGGAAGGTCTTAACCTGATGCCCAAAGGATGACAATGGTCTTGCCAGGTGGACCTCACTGGGGACAACTTATCATAATCAGGGTGCCATCACCAAGAACCTCAAGTATCTTTCCCTTGAGCTCTTTTTCTGAACCTTTTACGGAAGAGCCTCAGAAGATTATCATAGTGATCCCTTCAAAAACATTATTTTTTTCAGGGTATTCTCAGATAATTGTAGGGCAAAAGCTCAGGCCGTATTCAAATGGACTCCAAAAACTTCAGAGAAACAAGATGTAGCAAGACTGTGCCAACCCTCCCAGCAAACCAAATGTGAACTTCCACCTGACCTCTTATCAACCCCACAGCATTCCAGCCCACTTCCCTCTATCCACTCACCTTCAGGTTGTTCTGGCAGTGGTGGGTGGGAAAAAGAAAAGGGAGGAAAGGGCTTCACATAAAACACTACTATACAGGATGCCAGAGACAAAGAGTTCTGGAAAATGTGGGGGTCCCACGATGCTCTGGAAAAGCTGCATTCCCTGGGTCTGTTTGCATCTGGCACACTCAGAGTGGCACACCAGGTGTGGCAGATCGGGAGAAAGACAGTCGCTTTACCCTTCCACTCCCCACTGCGGCAGTGGTAGGGAAGTAAACTGACGGATGGGAAGAGTGGCAGGAAGATCGATGTGTTGGGTGGAAGGATAGAAGTTCCCAGAATCTTTCCTGGCTCAGATTTTAATCTCAGCCCAGTGCGACATAGGGCCCTAATCCTGACCTTGCATTCTAATTGGGTCCTATGAGCTTGTTATTCTAGGCTAAGCAACACTTCTTTCCTTTCGGCATCAGGCAAAACCCTTTTTGCTCTCCCAGTATTTTAATGGTTAATCTGTTTTATTTAGTGGTTTTATTTTAACATCTGATGCTGTGCAACTGTTACAACTGTTACTCTTATTTTTATTTTATTGTATTAATTTGTTTTAAACCATCCTGAGACGTCTGTGATGGGATGGTATAGAAAAGTTTTAAACAACTAAGTAAGTAAGTAAGTAAATAAATAGGTATTGAAAAGATCAGGGGCTCAAGCTCATAGGACCAAAAAAAAAAGTGCATGCTAATTTACACAAGTAAATATATGTACATAATTAGAAACAATTATTGTGATTTAAATTTTATCAGAGGCAAATTAATTAATCTCTACCTTCAGGAGAGAATGGTACAATGTCCCAAATTGGATTGGCTTAAAACTTTCCCTCAATCTGCCCACACTTTTCCTTATTCTTTCAGGCCCAAACCCAGATGTAGAGGAAGGAGTCTCTGGGAACAGCAAAGTGCTGAATGGTGCCTCAAACATTTGGCAATTAATTGAAAACTGACACGCTGGGGACAGAAAGTGTGGAAATGTATTGTAGACTATAATAACCCTCCGCTGCAAGCTTACAAAATGATGTGGGAGTAATCCCCATCAAACAAAGTGGGATTTACTCTGAGTAAATTTTCACTTGTTCCCCGCTCCCAACCCACCCCTATCACCAACAAACACAACTACTTTGGACAAAGACCTCAGAACTGGAGGACATTGCTAGCCCGAGTGAGGAGGCATCAAGAGTTGCCGACAAAGGCAGCTTCCCATCTTATTTCAATAGTTTATTTTGGTAGTTTCTGGGATTCTGGAGCACATTTTTGTTAATAGTTCTTGGATTCTAACTCCATGAAATCCTAAAATCTACACCAGATGTTGCAATAGAATGTTTCTAGCAACTACATCTTCTTACCCTCCTAAATGTGTAGTTGGATTCCTGTAGAGAACCAACTGACATTACTAGCATTGTCCCGCATTATTTCCTGCACCACCTCAAGAATTTTTCCCACCCCGGAACCAGTCTGCCTCCAGAACACACCAGGAATTTCAGCTAAGAATAAAGCAAGGGAAGAATTCATTCTTTCTCGCAACATCTCAGTTTGTTCCAAGAAGCCAGCTGTCTATTACCTGACCAATTCAGATGCAGACACTTAGGCCACCTGACTCCATCCCCTTTGCTAAGTATTTAGGGGCACTGCAAAATTCTGCAGTCAAAGAATCTTCCCTCAAAAAAAGCAGGCAGAAGGAATATGCAGCCCTAGGCTCAAGGAAACATGGTGAAAGGACCATTCCCTTCCAAAGGTGGATTGAGGAGGCCCACTTGATTTTGCCCATTATCTTATTTGATTTGATTCCTGTAATAATTAAGCCTGAAAAACGTGAGACATTCTGCTCTATGAGCTCACCCCGGCTTGGTGCATTCCTGTTCCCACTCTCCATCCTGCCGAACACTCAGTAATAAGTGGAAGCTAACTCAGTTTCTCAGAGAAATTACAAATTACAGGCCGCCCAGTTCATGTTATATTACAAAATTAAAAGAAAGGCCTACAAATAGACATTTTGCAAATATATTTCAGTCTGATGACAGAACGTGTGTCTTTCTTGTCCCGTCCCGTCCAGTCCTGCTCATGCTTGTAGAAATGGGAAGCTTCGGTGCTCCTCATGCACAGAGCAAGGTGTGGCAGTGGCGATCGTTGCTGCCCCACAGCTTACACCCTGCATGTCATCTAGGCAGTTGTTCTCAGCCATTGAGGTGATAGGGAGGGGAGGAGGCTGGGGAGCCATATAGAAATAGCCTAAACTGTTGGCTGCAGCCTTCCTCCTCCTCCCCATCTTCAAGGGATGCCTCCTTTCATGCACTCTGAGGCTGATTCGCAGTCTTGAAGGCTTAGCTGGCACGAGTTGTTTTGTGCTGGCTGCGAGGGGGGTAGGGGCTGAGCTTTTGGAGTCACAGGACTTGGATCTGGGCCTCTGAATAACCCTATGACTCCCCAGACAAGATTGTGGCGCCAGATGACAGCACCACAGGGAATTCTACGTTTTGATCGCATCCTTTTTCCAGGGAGACAAGGGCAGCTCATAGATCCCATGCAGGCCTCACAGCCAGCTTGAAACACATTGCAGTCACCTGGATGTCCCACAGAAGGCCTCCTGGATAAGGACAACCTAGATTAACCTTGCCCTATATAAAGTTATGGCAATGGCTTCTGCCCTTCCCACAAACCACGGACACCAAAGAGTGGGGCAGGCTGTGGGGCATATAAATCCATCGGAGGAGAACCAGCTACCTTCCTCCACCTCACAGAAGCCAAATCCTAACTGTGCTCAGGGGCAACGTCTGCACAGCTGGACTCTCAGTGGGGGGCTTTCTCATGCCAGCCGCAGCCTGTGGTAGTGCCTTGCCTGCACTCTGCCCACCCCTTTATCCTTAGTGAGGCTGGGTATTCCCTCCTCTTTCCTCTGACCGTTGCTGCCGCAGCCATGCCAGCAGCCTATGAGCAGGAGGGAAGAGTTATTTTAATTGTTATTGTTTTAATTTGTTGTGTATTTTATTGTATGCTGTGAGCCGCCCCGAGGCTTCGGCAAGGGGTGGCATAGAAATGTTTTAATAAATAAAAATAAAAAATAAAAAGAGGGCAAAAGGAGCCAGTGCCTTACCATCTGCTCTTTGGCAGCGAGGAGAAGGCAGCTGAGGAGGCAGGAGTAGGCTGCCCAAGGGGGATGCCCAATAGTTCTGCTTTTTGCATACCCCCCCGCACATCGAGCTCAAAACACCTGGGATCCCCACAAAGATTTGGGGCTGACACTGGAATCAGTCACTCCCAGCTGCCACTACAGCTAGGAAATTTGAGTTTGGGTAGCATCTCCATTTTTTCCATTAGGTAAACGGACGTGCAAAAAATGGACATTGCTCCAGTATGCATATATTGTGCTGGGATCATGAGATGCCTTTCATGTCCAGTTTGGATGGGTAACTATCAGGTGAGAAATAGCAAATAACATCTGCTGAGAGTAGAGAGAGCACGAGAGGAATTGTCCTGGGAGTCCTGTGTGGCTAACAGTGTAGCATTTAGCCATCCCTGCTGCAGGCCAGTCACAGAGAGGTCTGCATCTCTTGAATAAAGTTCAAGCTTTCCTTGAACAATCACTAGTTAAAACTGGAGTGCAAAACAGTGGCAGATGCAGTGAGGCCATCAGCACATCTTTGGCCCTGTTTTCAGAAGCTAGTTACGGAAAACACTACTAATCTGGTTCCACCATGCCTGGTGTGTTTGACACACATGCGGGGACATGTCAGCAAATGGGAGACACCTAGAGTTCGACCCAAGGGGAGTTATACTTACCACAGATCCATTGGCTTATTGATTGGTTTACCCATTGATTTCAACTCTAACTGTGGCTAAGTCTGGATCAAACTCCTACTGAGGCTAACGCAGGCTGACAAAGTCCACAACATGTTTCATCATCTGTCACTCTTGGGGTCTGTATAGTTTTCCAGTTAATACTTGGCTAGCGGTCTTCTGCGCCAGGCCAAAGAAGGGTGAAAACCCTACAAGATTATACTCTGGTAACACTGAAGCCTGAAAGTGAGCTTAGCAACAACAACGTTTATGTTACTGTCCAGTATCTACTTACAAGATCACATATGTCTGATGAAAGAAGCAGCACTGTGCAGGCAGGATGAATGAATTATGGCTGCTGAAGAGTCCTGCCTGATTAACTGCAGAGGATGGATGGTATGTAATGTATGGGGTACGTGGCCATACATCTAACAAAGGGGATAAAAATAAATAGTGAACAGCTGCCTCTTTCATTAAGCTTGGACCATCCTGCACACTCCACAGGCGTGGGATCCTGCGGAGAAATATGGTATATGGGCATGTGAGGCAGATACATGCAGAACACATAAATGAATCAATGTCTGCTGATTTATATGGGAAGAATACATCCTGGACTGTAGACTGAGACATTCAGCATTTTTTTTGCCGAAAGAGAATAAATGGCATATTGGACAATATGTATTAGCAAAAAGGAGATGCGTGTGATGTAAATGCACCGTCTTGTGCCATTATATAGCACCATTTGCTCACGCTTATTAAAAAAATTTGTGCTGTCCAATCAAATTCCCTTTTTTAATTTGAATTTCTATCGATTTCATCACAGCTAGAGATTTCAAGAGCATTCTCAACATCAGGACCAAGGGACACCTGTTCACCTTCTAGTTTGCATTCAAACTGACAGGTCTTTGGTGGCTATCTCGATTACATGGATTCCCATTGTCTCTTGATGTACACTAGAATGTATGAAACCTATCCAAGACAGCATTTACGGATCCACTCTATATCTATCGCAACAATAGGTTCTTGGCTACATGAGCAGGGCATCAGGGTAGAGATGTGCCAAATTGTTTGCTCAAGATTAAGGGCACAACATGTTCAGAAAAATAACTCATGCTCCTGGATGTTATGCTATATCTTTCTTTACAGGTTCCATTTTCAGAACCATTTTGGAATCTTTGCACATTTCCAGCAATGCAATAATTATTCTAGAGTCTTGCACACAGTTCTCCCTTGAGTAACATGATTTAGAATAAATTGCTGCAAATATGGGATTGTTGAAGAATCTCAGTTATCCTGCTAGTAATGGGAATTGTAGGCACATAAGCTGGAGAATGCTGTTTCAAGCCAAAGGATGCCCATGTTATTATTGCAGCAACAATTAAGGACACTTCAGGCACCAATATGCCAACAAACCACATGAAAGCACAAGGATGGTTTAAAAGATGATCACATTTGTTCTGGCTAGCAATACACCAGGGGAGGTGGGGGGAAAGAGCCTTTCCAAGTTGGATGTTCCAGTGAACATAGACGGATGAAGGGGCCATGCTGGCTTCTTGCCACGCAGATGTTTATGAATGGATTGTTCAAAATATGGGATTTGGCTTTAAACAGCAAGTCTGTAAAATAAAATAACCCAAATCGGTCTGTGTTGGAGAGATACTATGGAAAAATAGAAGAAAGGGTTCCAGTTGCCTGGTCCTTGCTGTTGCTGTGCAGTGTTGTTTACTCACTTGACCACGCATTCATCCACACCTAAAACACTACCTTTCTGCTCATCTTCATCTCGTCCTGACCCACTCAGTGTCTCCTACAGCTTTTTATTGATGTGCAGTTAAGTTTCTGGCAGGTTTCAGAGATGCATGTGCTGTTCGAGGAGGGCAGTTCTCTCTTTGATGAACTGACACAGGAAAATTCTCTGTTTGTAAGGCTGGGCAGTCCACGTCCAGTTTAAGGTCCAAAAGCCACATGGAGAAACAGTGAGGGCCTGAAGCTCCCTATTAACGTGTAGCACCTGGATGAAAGACTGTGCAGACACAAGTCAGCTGGACACAGGATTCCCCACTATTTGAGTTGTTTATTTCATTTATGCCCCTCCTTCTAAGAAAGTGGCACTAAAGGTTACAACTTATAGTGATGATTACCTATACTTATTCTGTACATATAAATTGGCATATGCAAATATGATGCATATTGGAGTCCCCTTTTTTTGAATAATAGATTTCCCTTTTTTAGTGATGTATGAATGGCCACCTTACTAAAATGGTAAGATTGTGGTGTATTTGTTTTGGAGTCTTTTGGTAACTGTGGAAGTTCAAGAATAAATAAGTGATGGTGAGGCTAGTGCTGGGACAAAGCTCATTTGCCCTTTTGTTTTTCTGCATCTTCCACAGGGATGTTGGGAATTTTAGAGAAATGTCTCCGTGTATTAGGATCTTCAGTGCTTATCTAAATGTAAGCAGAGAACTGGGTGGATTCATGTGTGCTCTTGATTTTAACATTTTTGTCCAGTTCTGTCCCTTGTGCCCCTCTAACAGTCTGAGCTGTCTGCAAAGTTGGACAAGACATGCTTAATTTTGTGTTTTTGTTTAACAAAAAGACGATAAATAAGAACAAGAACTAGAACGACTTGCTCAGCTTTCAGGCATTCAGCAGGCTGCAGCATCAGAGAGCCCTGAGGGAAGAAGCTCTAGTTAAGTCCAGAACATTTCAGAAAGCTCAAGCGGCAGACGAGGCTGTGAAGTCAGAACAGAATAACTAGGGTAAAATAAAGAGGACACGCACATTACCTCTATCAGCTACCTCCGTATGGTAAGGTAAGCACAGAAGCTCTGTTCTGAATTTTTCTGAACTTCTCACCCCTTTTCACGATTTTCAGGTGCAATTTCTTTTCATCTACCCCTTGCCCAAACACTTGTCAAAAAAGAAATAGAATGAAAAATGGGGCACAGTGCTATTTGGGACCTCTGTTTCAGAGGCTCATTAGTTGAGTTGTCGTAAGCTTCAGGATGCTCCATATATAGGTGGTGTCTTATCCCCACCCATCTGCCCTCCATCCACCCCCTGTGCACTCCCCATCTCACGTTAAGAAAAATATCTCCCTTGCACTGGAGAGGACACCAGGAAAGGGTTTCTTAAAACATTCTGGGAGCAGCAGGTGGAGATCATACCACACATTGCTCATCAGATCATATCATTTGATCCATGTTAGAGCTTCTTTTAAGATATGGAGTGGTTCCAGAACACTTTCCACCAAAAGAATTCATTGTGTTCCTCTGCTCAGCAGTTGGAATGAGAGCAGCTACACGTGGAAAAGCTTCACTGGATATTCATTCCAGAATCGGCTCCAAAGGATTTGGTTTGAGGCATTTTCTGAAAAGCTAACACATCAAAGTGTGTTGGCAAGAGGTGCAGTTAAACAAGATTCCATCTTCACCTCTCATAACTATTGCAGGGGTGTTGCGGATTCATTTTCCATAGCCTCATTCTTCTGCAAGAATACACTTCCCTGACTAATAATAACAATAATGCTGCAATCTCCTTCATATGTTTTTATGTCGTTCATTCACATGTATCACCTTTTACACAATTTTGCATTTGATATTTCCATTTTTGTGCATGCTGCAATATAGGTACTTGTGCCTCAAATGTAAAAAGAAAGAAAGCAAGGAGAATCCATGCTGCCAAGTGGGTGTAACCATGCACGGGGGTGACCCTTCTCTCCCACCAATGTGTCCACTACTCCATGTTCCTGTCCACATGTGAGGATTTACATTTCCCCCATCTTTCTCATAAATGTGGGTAAGCAGCCATTTGGAGTAGCAGTTCAATAAACCAAACTGCATATGCATTTCTATCTGCATTAACTTCATCTTGGACATATACAGGGAGTTTTTCCATACAGAGAAAACACAAGTGGGCTTCAGATTGTGATTTTTCAAATGAGCAAAGGTTGAACAAGTTGGTGGTCAGTGAACGTCACAATGCATGAAATGGTCTCAAAGTAACCCCAGCCAAGCCAGGCTTGACCTCCTCAGCGGGATGGACCAGAATGCTTTTGGGGATCCTTTCGATGCTTTGATTCGTAGACTCATGCACTGTTAAAATGGCAAAGCCTCTTAAACAGATTCAGCTACAATGTCAGCAAACTTCTCAGCAGCAAATAAAAGCTGTTTGATGATAGATGTCATCAAAAGCTACACTATGCTTGTATCAAGCAAGTGAGTCTTGCAGATTGCTTCTTGTTTGTCAAGCATTAGAAGCATAGAGACAGAGCTAGTCAGAAGGGGTCTCCTTGGCCATCTAGTCTGACCTCCAGCTCCAGCCAGCTCTGCTCATGACATTGTAAGGGAATTAAGAATATACTCCTATTATTGTCAACAAATAACCGTGCTTCATTTTTATCAAGCAGTGTTTTCCCCAGTCTGGCTGCCTGAACAACTTTAGCTGGAGATACCACACAGCACCTTATACAAGTACACGATTTGCCAGAGACCTATGGACATTTTCTTTTATAGGCTTTTGCACAGTCATTTTTCAGCATTAGAGAAGCTTAGGAGATACCTGTGTGGGTGAAACCTGGAGAAAAGAACCATGTCTAAACTATTGGAGTCAAAACTTCCTGTAAACGTTGTAGAGGACCCTCAATTTGTGTTCATGGTGCTGTCAGCATAGAAGTGAAGCATGATGGAAGGAGGTGCCGAAGCTCTTTCAGTCTGAAAGCCAAGTTCCATTTCAGAGGAGCTCTTGAGAGATGCATTCAAGTGATGGTTTGGCCAAAAGGAGCAAAGCAAAGGTGAAAAAAGTGGCAACAAAAACCCAAAACATTATTTGGTTAGAACTCATACTGTGAGTAACTGAGCCTTAGGAGATGCATGAAAGAAGGGACAAGAACACAACTGTGCTAGATCCAGGAAATGACCAAATAACCAATGACTAGGCTTTGGGGACAGGACAAGCAGAACGGAGCATGGCCCCCTGGGAAACCCTGCATCTGAACCCAGGCCCCACTTTGATTGATTGATTGATTGGTTTCTGTACTGCTCAGCCACAAAGTTCTTTGGGCAGCTCACAAGCATTACAAACCACAGATGCGAAACTATAAAACCATTAACGTGTAAAATTAAATAAAATATTTTTACATGTGTAAAAATAATGATAGTTCAAGACAGTCTCCACTTTGTGCAAACTGCATGTAAGATGCCCACAATCTCCTTCAGTGTTTTCTGGCATGCACCTTTTTGTGATCTGCTATTCCCCCTGTAAGAACAAAGTAGGCCGTAGAATACTTTGTAGCACCATGGGGGTTTTGGATGCATTTTGGAGATAATGTTGGCCAAGTCAGATCACCACAGAAACACTTCTCTCTGGCAGACATAAAATCCAATATGCAGAACAGTGACTCACATTCAGTACTGTTCTGGGTAAGGTGCTACCTCATTTAAGGGCCTGCTGTTCTGTTAGGCATAAAATAATCTCCTCCTCGCCAATTCTATGGATGTTATGAGAACTGTGTCTTCTGGTTTTCTTTTCCAACAGCTTCATAATTCTGATAACCTGAGCATTCCAACTGCTCTTTCCTTCTCTTCTGATCTTGCATGTGTTTGCTTGAGCACATCTTCTTTGCACGGCACACAGAAGCACTGAACACAAATTCGCTGCAGTTTATTTTCCTATACAGAGAGAGGTTCTTTAACAAAAAAAAAAAAAAAAAAGCACTGTACCGAACCCCCGACTGCCTTTTCACAACCCTTTTGTTTCCCTGCCAAAGAGACAATTGTTTTCTGCTTCTTCTGAGAATTGCAGAAAAATGACGCAGGGCTTCAGTCCTTCCCTTTTGTAAAGAAGGCGAAGATGGAGATGGGTCAAGAAGGCCCATTCATTGTAAACTCTTCTTTTTACCATTTGGTATTGAGAAGGCCTTCTTCTTCCTCTTCCTCTTCCTCTTCCTCTTCCTCATTATTATTATTATTATTATTATTATTATTATTATTATTATTATTATTAACATTTCTATGCTGCCCCTTGCCGAAGCCTCGGGGTGGCTTACAACACAATAAGATACATTGAAATACAATAGAACAAATACAATTATAACAAAAAAGGGAACCAAGTACATATGCCTCAGGCACTCTGCAGGCAGCAGGGTAGGGAAGCCGGAGGGAGGCACCCTGGTTTGGTTCTGTGAGGAGTTTCCAAGTCCAGGCAGGTAGAGAAGCTGTAAGGACAGCATGGGCTTGGGGGATGGAAAAAGAAGACCGCCCCCACCCCCAACCACTTCCTTCCAGTAAAGTAAGAACTGAAGCCTGCATCCCTGAAATTTCTCCAAAAAAAATCTCACTCCTTCCCTCAATTTAGGACTAAAATTGATTTTTGCTTCTCCCATAACAAATGGCCAGAACTAAATGGATGGAAATAATTGGTGCAGTGCTAGATAAAGTGCAGCATTTGTTCTTTTTTGTAAGGAAGTTTAGGGATATTCATAAATTTATTCCTGTTTGTGGGGCACAGTTTAGGAAAATCTGATCCAAAGGAAAAGCTAATGAGGTTTTATATAGCTGGGAAATATTCATTTTAGGAACAGCAAACAACCACATTTAATTTAAGACTCTTTAAGCAATCTCAACCAATTATTTGAAGAATGTTATTGCATTCACTTTTGTAAATAATTTCCATCAATGAACTCCTCTTTGGTGTTGTTCATTCTGAAAGGTTGTGACTAGTGGTGCTGTAAGTCCTATGACTACACTATAGGCTCTGTCATTTGCTCACTGATGGAATTTCACTTTTTGAAAACAAGAATTTCATTCTGCTTCTGCTAATTTCTATTAGAATCAAGGCACATTGGTACGAATGCCTCTTGTGTCAGTATGCATTGGCATAAATCCTTCCCCACAAAAAAGGAAAGTGAAAAATTGTTCTGGAAGTCTACAGAATGAGTGCAACTTGAATTCATAAAAATCTGACCTCAAATGACTCAGTTGTGAACCACCCAGAGAACTTCAGCTTAGTCAAAATATGATAAATCAATCCACTGAGGATTTCTCTAAAATCTCAAATGCAATGGTGGGCATGGATAATTAATCTCTGCCACCTCACTGGATTGGCACAATCATCTTTACTCTCCTTTCTGCTTTGGCCCAACAAGCAACTTTAGAAACAGAGGCAAGGGAGACCAAGGTGCATTGACCAGCCATCTTGACCATGCTTCAGGCTGGTTGCACAGGTTCAGACACTTTTCTGGGCAGCAAACATCTTCACATGATACACTCGCCTATGTACACCTGTCCAGTAGCGACAAAAGTGCATAGTCCCAGTGCTTCATTCAAACACCCAGCCTCTTCACTTTACTGGAGAAAAGTACCCTGTAAATCAGATATTTATTTATTCATTCACATTATTTATTTATAATATCCTTGGATTGCCCTTTCTCTCAATGAGCACTTGAGGCTCTCTGCACTAAAACTACAAAGGTTAAAGATATCATATTTCAAGATTAATTTTAAGAACAGAGAGGAGCATTGACCATTTAAAACTTGCCAAAACAATATTATCTCTTTCCAAAGAACAGTTAGGAGCAGTTGAACCTGGTCTCTCTGGGGAGGGCATTCAACAACTGGGGTAATGCTAAATAGAGGGTCTTATAAATGTCCAGCTATGATTATCTCCAAGGCGTGCCCACATCGTAAGCAAAGTATTTCTGCATCATAGAAGAGAGGAACAGAGGGACGAACAAATCTGTCAGTTTTGGTTTCTGTTTCTCATTTTCCAATCTCCAGTTCACTCTACTTCTACCTCATGAAAATGCATAAACAGTTTTATGAAAAATTCCAGTTCACGCTTGTTTATATACAATTTCCCCTAATGTATGGATTTTTGCAAGGAATCTTCCCTCCCTATAACACAGTTTGGCATATTATTTTCATGAATGTAAGAATTTTTGTCACACTTTCCCCAGTGTACACATGGGGGGGTGCATTTTATTGGCAAACTCCATCCCAAATTTAGAGAAGTGAAAATCTGGCACAGTAATTGAATTTTGATTCACACATAGGTTTAAAACTACAAAAGTTAGTAAGCTTGCACTAAAATGCAAACCAAGCACATTTGCCCTTCATTCCTAGAGGAGGAGCATGTCAGTTCTGCCATCACACGAAGACTCCTATTGCATGGATAACTGTTCAAACAGGACAGACCACCAATTATATTATCTATGTAGGGGAAAGTGTACCCATTGCTATGTGATACGAAGACTCCTGTGGTCTGGGTAATTGTCTACCATTGGCCTGTTTTTCTGAATGGAAATGCATCATGGTTTCCACTGAGGCGAAAGATACCAAAGAAAGTTGCAGTGGGTTCAAAGATGGTTCCATTTCTATGTATCCAGCTTGCTTATTCCACAGTGGACTGGCTTTTTCCCAGTCATGTGAATTTCCGCAGGATTGCAAGAACAGTTTTTCACTTCAGTGGGGGATGGGAGGATTTGTGCTGATTTGCATTAGTGCTCGTTCCCAATTGTATTAATTTCTATTACCTAATACACATTTGAGCAGCTGCATCAGCGTACATTGGAGTTAGCCCAGGTGGAATGAAATTCTGGTTAAAAAGTCTGATTCTGTCAATCTGTGGATGAAGGAAAACACAAATAGAATGGATCTAACAGAACCTGTACATTCTTAGTTGAGATGTACACTCAAACCTTTTCCTTGGTGGGCAGATGAGTCCAGTGACACTCAGCATGGCCACACATTTTTCACTATATTCATGCCTGCCCCCCCTAGAAATAGCCTACACATGCAGATCCCTACAACATAAAGCAGTCATTACAGTCTCCTTTTTAGACACACTCAGCCTGCCAACCAAAGCAACATCCCTTCAGAACTCCATGTATGTTATCAAGATGAATATTGCGTCCTCCACTTCTTAACTAAATGTGTATGGCTTTAGACTGCTAGATAAATCTTCAGGGGAGGTTATATTTCAAGAAACCAGAAAGAAAAGAAGAGGAGGAGCAAATTTCTGAATGACTCTGGCTGCTTCTGGTTTCATCTGTTTCCTTCCCAAGAGAAATCTTGTCCAGCTGCAAATTATGTGGAGTTAGAGTGACAGCCTGTGGCAAAACAGAAGAATTTCAGTACCTTAATCCTATTGATTTTCATTTGCTTTTGATCTTCTTCATTCATTCTTCCGGCTTGTCAGGAGAGATAAAGGTAGTGGAGTTCTGGGTTAACTCCACTCCTTGCTACACAGAAAGCTCTCCTTAAGCAACAGGGAAAAGGCCTCCATTCCCCTATGGAAATGCTGTACTGCATGAATCACACTGCATGCATTAAGGACCCAATCCTGCATTAGATGGAGCTTGAACCTGGCAGTTGATAAGCTGCAATTCAGCCAATGCACCAGCAACCTACATAGCAGCTAACGGAAGAAACTACAAGATGACCAGGACATACACAGTCCTTAGAACTGCTGGTATTACTAAACTGCCCTTCTAGCGGCCAATGTCAGACGTGTAGATCTTTGCCACCTACATGCAGGAGTTCAGTGACATCCCTCCTGCAGCCATAGTGAGCTGTTGACAACTTTCAGCCAAGTACTGCAAATTCAGCTCTGTGGCTCCTTAGTACCTTTTCTCCCATTTTTAAATCTCTGGGATGATAACCTGTCAAACTTCAACAGGCCAGGGTAGAACATGTGGCAGAGCCTGCACCATGCCTCAGTCCACCATTGAAGGCTCCAAGTCAGAACTGTTATGTGGTCTGAAGAACCATGAATGTTATGAGTTGACCAGCTCTCTTTCCTATATCACAGCCCCACACCAAGGTTGGTGCAGAGTTACACACTGCATTGTGATGCCACTCAACTATGATTGCTGCGTTTTCTGAGGCCTAGCAGATGCCATCTCCAGAGTTCTGGCTGTAAAACATATTATGAGGAAAGATGACACTTGTGAGTTAGGACAGTCATGGCCAGTTAGATGTTACGGGTCATAGGTACAAATACATTTTCAGAACACAATTTTTATTACTGTTGTTCTTCCTGTAGTTGTTGTTCAGTGTTCCATTTAAAACTTGCCTCAAAAGTGTACTTCAGACCTTCTAGGAGAGGGGCAGGCAACCCAGTGTTTTCCCAGTAGCTCTGGAGTGCAGTTTCTTTCATCCACAACTAATGGCCAGGGATTATGGGTTTTGTAATCAAAACATCTGGAGGTCTATTCCTGCTTCAGAACTTAATTCTCAAGGCAGCTTTCCCTAACCCGGTGACTTCCAGATGTGTTGGACTATAACTCCTAGCACCATGCTGGGAGTTATGGCTGAACACATCTGGAGAGCACTAGGTTGGGGGAAGGCTGCCTTAAGCCAATTAGAGGATGCCTCTGATCAGTAGGATGTTGTACAGCCCTGTTGCCTAAAAGCTGGCTCGCAGATTCACCATGATAGCAGCCAACCAACTGCTTTTGTTCAATCTATGAAACCTTTTTCTTCAGTTACTTCTGCTAGTGACCTTGCATCTGTTTTTCTTGCATTATTGTGGAGGAAAAAGCTGCAGAGTAGCAAGCACACACCATTCTCCCAAGGGAGCGTTTAAGGTAAGGATCGGCAACTTCAGGGTACCAGGAGCTACTTTCCATCCTTGGATCCTCCCACGTCATGGGCTATACTCATAAAGTGATTGTTACACTGCTGAAATTCCCAGGGCGACAGTGAAAATATTGGTGGCTTGATGCCAAAGCTAAAATTGTTTTCAAGCTAATTGTGTCCTTCTTAAACCTGAACATTTCAGCAGCAACCTGTCAATTTGTGGGGATGACACTCCAGCAGGCTGCCCCAGAGAATGGGAGGTGTATTATCCACGGGTCATGTATTGCCCTCACCTTACTTAATGGTGGGAGGTTTCCCTGCAGTGATTCTGCACTGCTGACTGCAAGAAGAACTTCTGTTGATTAATCCACAACTAAAAGAAAATGTAGTGACGAAGCAGAAAAGTTCAATCCACATTCATGGAAAAAATCGTGGTGTGGTGGAAGAAAAGAATTTCTGCATCACATTTTAATCGGCAGAATCCCATGAGAAAACAATGCAGCCTCCTTCAGTCTACTGTCCATGGGGTACTCTGGACATAAGCTCCCATCAGCCCTGGCTAGCTTGGCCAATGGTCAGGAATCCTGGAGAAATCATCTGAAAAATCTGGAAGCTATCAGGTGGGAAGGAGGAGGTAGAGGAATGCATGTATTTAAACAAGCCTGCATTATATACCTTCTTGCGTATGGATTAAAATAAGCCCAAAGTGGGGAGGTAAATGATTGAGATCTTTGTTACTGAACTTGGAAACATGTTGGGGCATGGGATTTATACCAGCTAATCTGAAATAGAATAATGGGATTTTGCAGGTGGTGCCTTTGATTGTCCACCAAGTGGGGTAAATAGACCTTTTATTCTTTGTGGTGTTTCTTCTTGTAGATGCTTTCGTGGTGGCATAGGGCCTATAGGATATTAAAGCCATTCCTGAGCTGAGTTCCTCCAGTTGGCCAAGCAACAATCCACTATCTCACCACCGAGGCAGCAAACTTTTCTCCTATAATAATAACATGCTGGCAATTTTTCATTCCTGAAATGTCTTTGCTAGGCTGGGTTTTCCTTCTCTTCTCCCACTCATAAGCAGTAGGACTATAAAGGAGGGGGAATCTAGATTCACTCTCTTTTCTGCCCAAATTAATCAAATAAATCTTCTTTAAAGCAATGCTAAATGAGTCACAGATGGGCTTGCCCTTTTGCAGGTTGCAAAAATCAGCCATTACAGTCCTTTTAATTTATCAGAGGCAGGGGAGAAAAATAAGATGCCCTCTTGCTCCTTTGCAGCAATAATCAGAGCCAGTCTATCTGGCAGTCTAATTTACTATAAATACATAATGATAGTTGCAATGAGGAATATGGTGACCTCTCTGGAAGTCACTAACAGAGAGGGTGGTGGATAGCTTTTATAAAACCAGATTTAATAAAAAAGACTGTTCTATTAAGTATGCTTTCTGGTATATTTAAGCATATGGTTTCCATATCGGGAGCAAAGATGGCAAACACATGGCTTACCTTTTGACTAACCTTTCTTATAGTCTCTGCTCCTCGCTCTGGGGGGAACTCTTTTCTGATATGTGTGTGTGTTGAAGATGCTTCCCAAAAGATGCATTCAAAATATCTGGAGGCCACAAAACTTGCATGAAAAATCACCTGAGGCTTACATCATCTCTACATTCTCCCCCCCCCCCGCCCCCATTCAAAGAGGAACAGTAGGTGACAATTAGCTCAGAGTTAATTCCCATATTTTCAAGTGGGGCAATGCACAGTCAGCAAAACAAAGAAACTTTCATTCGGATGGTAACCTTCATTGTAGTACATGAACATCTGGCACACTCCAGATGTTTTGAACTGCAGCTCCCATAAAGTTGACCACTGGCTATACCTGATGGAGCTCATGGGAGGTGTAATCCAGAACATCTAGACGAGTCAAGGTTGCCCATCTGGAGCACCCTGTACCTTTTCCTTCTTTGCCTTGCAGGTGTGAGGGTGAAGAATCACAAGGCCTGACACCCTCAAACTTCTCCAGCTGCTTCAGGAGTAAGCAACCTGATGCCTCTAGCAGTTTTTTACTCCAATCCTATCAGCCCCAGATAAGTTAAGACAGCTATAGTCTAAAACATCTGGAAGGCACCAAGTTGCATAGCCTTGATGTGGATAAAGACCTCTCTCATCACTCTCTCATCCATCCTCTGATATTTTCTCAGAGCTATTTTTAGCAAGACCTTTAGCGGCTTGATGTACTTCACATTATTCTGATATTCTGATACACAACCACATACTATGACCAGTGGTTGTGTTTTCTGGCTTTTCTGTGCAAAATACAATTGACCCTCACCTGTATAGACTCCACTTGAGAATGGCAGAATATGTCTTCCTGAGCCATACTTCCACAAGGGAAAGTGAATCTCCTCCTATGCTCTTCTTTTCCTGACTCATAATGCTTACATCTGCTTTCTAATAACTCCTTTACATGTTCCAAAGAAGAAGGAAGAGAGGATGCATGAATAACAAGCTTGTTTCCTTTCCCACAGTTCTGCGATGCACTAGCTGTCTATGGAGCTACAGAATGTGCTTTTCTCTCCTTTTCACCTGCCTGGTAGCAGTGCTTGTGGGGTGGCTTAAGCTTCCTTCTTACCATTTCTCTGCTGTGTGTAAAACAGCATTCACTGACCTGATGCCTCCAGATGTGTTGAACAAACACTTGATCAATGACTTTTTGTCAATCACTGGAGATGTAGTCCAACGTAACTAGCAGACACCAACTAGAGGGAGAGGCTAGTGTCAAGTGATGCAGAACTTAGACCATCTGGAATTTCAGCTGTATTTTCATCTTGACTAAGCCAAAGACTTTCCACCAGGAGTCAGAGTTACCCAACATCTGAATTCTGAAATTCACCCCTGAATATTTGGCGAAGAAATCCTAGGAAAGGGAAAGGATGGAATTTCTAGAATGTGCTGCAGATGTAGAATAATCTCAGAAAGCCTGCCTCATGCTGGTCCTTGTTAGGGTTGTGCAGAGGTCTGGTGCCCACCTGCCCATCAGTGATGCACAGATAGTAGGACACCACACCTGGCTATGAAGCAGTAAGGAAATAACTAAGACTGCAGAATAACAAGTCAGTTACTCAGAATGAAACTCTAACAGTTAACCAGTAGGTTGAAATTCATTCTAGACTCTGGAGCCAGTGGAGTTCATCCATTTCTTACCCAGAAAGTTGATTATGCCAGCCCAGATTCTAGTTGCAGAGAAATACTAACAAGCTTTAATACTGCATATTGTTTCCAGTATGGAGATTCTAGTATGATTTATATAGGCAGCTTTATTCAAATTCTGTTGTTTGCAAATGTTTATTTCCTAACTGTTCTTCACAAAGTATTATGTGAAATTGTCTTCACTTGTTTTAAATTTTACTTCACTCACCCATTTACTCCAAAATGGGTAATTCAACTAGCATGACCTTGATGAAGTACCATTGATTTTCGGACAGCCTGTGAAACTCTTGAAATTGTGATCATATCCTCTAGTTACACCTACAAGACAGGGACAAGATCACTCCAAATCTCTCCCCGGATCAGGAAGTTTGAAGATATTCGATGGAAGTAACTGCATGTTGATGTAATACTGCCCTTAGATCCCTGGTGCAAAAGGACAAAGGTGAGCCATGCCAGTACAAGATGGCTTCTTCCCACCTTACTGCAACTTTATGGCAACCAAGATGGATTCTGTGTCATGGATCTACAGAGGCTTCTGGATGCTTTCAAAACTTGTTCCTGTGTTCCAACGGTTACTTCTCTGTGCAGCCTGGAGGATATCACATTTTATTTCAGTTAATGATAACTGAAATATTAATTTCAGTTAATGATAACTGATACCACATTACATCTACATCTTGCCCTTTCGCCTCTTGTAAGGAACCCAAAGTGGCTTGCATGGGCTTCCTCCACTCTATTCTGTCTTCAGAACAACAACCCTGTGAGGAAACTTAGGCTGCATGTGAGTGACTGGCCCAAAGCCACCCAGCAAGCTTCATGGGCTACTGAGGGTTGGACACAGTATCTCCTGGGTCCCCAGTCCAACACTCTAATTACCGCAACACACTGACTCTCACCACTGCTAGCCTTATCACTGTTGTTACAGTTGTGTGGAGTCTCCCCTCCCACTCATCACCTTAGAGACGCCTGGGTCTCTGTTGAAGGGCGTTGTTGCTGGAACAGGACAGTGTGAGTCCAAAGAAGTAATTCTGTGTGGTTATGTGTTGTCCCCTGCTGCCCTTTGAACACTGTGCCCCACTTTTCTCATTCTGTGGTGTGGGTTGCTAACTGTTGAGGATTCAAAGACTACTTCATGTCAGCTGGCCCCTTGGCTCTTCCACGTTGACCACCTTGACTCTGCTCTGCCAGTCAGACTGGCCACTGGCCTCCGGTTCAGCCTTGCCACTGAAGCCCTGACTAGGATGATGGGATTGGCTCCAACAGAAAATGTCCT
Organism: Varanus komodoensis; assembly: GCF_004798865.1. NCBI lineage: Eukaryota > Metazoa > Chordata > Lepidosauria > Squamata > Varanidae > Varanus > Varanus komodoensis. The sequence goes on along the minus strand of NW_025335268.1, from coordinate 106,791,995 downwards.
CCTGTCTCCCACTCCACCAGAGGAACTGGGCAGCTGGCTTGTGGAAAATGCATGCGTGCATGAGGGTGGCCACATGTCTTACAGAGCACTGTCCTCTGTTTGAAGGAGTCCCATGTTTAAAGAATTCAGTTTGTAGATAAGGAACACTATTAAAAAGGGAAAGCAGAGGCCTTGATGTTACCCCATCACCCTGAACAGCTGAACGAACAAGTTCCCCACACCCCAGGATGAAATGTATTATATTTGTATTTAAATAGTAGCCATTCTTTCTAATGTTCATCTACACTTTAGCATATGGAACTATTGTGCCAATTACTACCCTCAATTGTTTTGGTGATTCATTTCCTCTTTTCTGGCAACACAGAAATTGCCACCCTAGTGTGTGAATCTAGAATTATTGGTGGCCTATTGGAAAATAAGCAGCATTTGAAATCAAGCTTCCACAAGCACACTGGGGGGAACACGGTTGGACGGGAGAGACGAGAGAGCACTCTGGTGGCTCATGCTGAATGCCTAATCACTGGCTATCCCATTGTTTCACCCCCAGTGTCCATGCATGTCTTTCCAGCCTTTTCCCTGGAGTCTCTTTCCAAGGATTACACCCAAGCCTGAAGTTTGTGAAATGGTAGGACAGTAGCAACATTCCCAGGAACGTTGTGGGAGAGTCTGGTGGGAGTGCAGTTAGTCCTGTCATAAAACTACCATGGAAGTGATGCATGAGAACATCAGCCTGCTTTTCACTATGACCCTTTTGAAAACCCCTTCAGTTCAACATAGTACAGAATCTGAAAGTGAATCATGCATGCCGAACCCAGTTAGGTTTGAAAGTTTGAGCTTACTCAGAGTTCTGAATAGTGGGTTTCATTTGCACAAGTAGCAAGCAACACTTCTATTTTAAAATCAAATTTATTAGGAATGACTCATGCATTTATAATTTGCTGGGATTGGGAGCTTCCATGCATGCAATAATGTTCATATTTCCTAGTCTAAAAACAACTTAGGAGAAAGGCAGTTTTTATTTACTGAGAGAGGAATAAGGTAGGGTGTTTTGTGTGTGTGTGGGGGGGGAGTTGGATAAATGATAGTGTTATTTTATTGTCCACTTATTCAGTATTCAGATCATTTGGTTATTGACTTGCAAACTCTATGTGGGGGAGACAGTGAGTGATGGCACCCCCTGGTGTGAACTTTACGGGAAGAATGAGAGATAAACACTGACAATAGTTACATGTTCTTTGGTAGTTACTGGACTGCAGCAGTGAGTTATAAATCTATTGGGTCCCCCTGCTTTTTCGTCACTTGCCTGATCCTGTGCCCTTCTTTTCATGTGTTGTAATTACTAACATCTGCTTTCTGATCCTGGGCTGTGTGGAATTTGCAAAGGCACTTTCTATCCAGAACAATAGCAACAGCTGTTTCATTTAGCCTTGGGCCAGCACTTCCTGTTCAGTCTACAGCTGTCCTCCTGTGTCCAATTTATGTTGCCGAGTCTTTCTTTCTTTCTTTCTTTCTTTCTTTCTTTCTTTCTTTCTTTCTCCGTTTCTATTATTAACACATTTAAAAATAACGCTGAATGCTTTCTGTATTGAAGTCTGGCAGAAAACAAAAGGATCTAGGTGATGCTGAGTGCAATGTTCACAATGGAATGTCATGGAGAAGAGTAAGAACTAATTCTGAAATCCCACATTCAGAAGTAAGTCACACTTTTTTTTCCAGGGGAGCTTGCTCCCAGGTAAATGTGTGTAGGATTACAGGCTAATGAGCTATGCACATTAATTATCAAAATTTTGGGACTACCTGTAACTGGCTTTTAAATAATACATTTCCTCAAGCTGTTTGCCACTCTGTCACCCAGTTCAGACATCATGGGAATGCCACACACAGATATCCACACACCCTTTCATCCATCTTAGTACATGGGAATGGAAAGATTTAAGCCTCTCCTCCCAGTTCATTAAGATCTTATTGTGCTTCCCCCATCCCTGCTCTCCAACTAGTTGGTGCTGGGAACAACTGAGGACTTTGTAGATTGGTGCATCCCTCTGAGGTTTGGAGTGTCAGTCAGCTGAGCAGTGGCAGGGTAAGGCATGTAATGGAAAATAAGCAATCTCATCATGCATTTCCCCCCTGCTATCCAAGTGATTAATGCTTGGGCTTATAATATTTTGCTACCTGAGATACAGCAACAAATGATATTTCTCCCCAAGTCAAGATACAAAACATTCAAGCTTGGCCATGTTATATTGTCACCTGATGTATGGAAATGCACAAGTCCCTCTCCCCTTCCCTGGCAGCAAAGATACAGTAAGAATAGTCAACAATTTCCTGCCCCACCAGGACAGTCAAGATCAGTTGGGCAAAGGGTGTGTGTGGGGGGGGGGGGGGGGAGGGGGGTCATGAAAAATGATCAAGACCCTTAAGTACTCTACATGAATGAGCCATAGTGAGCTGTGAACTTGAGCACTAGCCCTTCCTTTCTATTCTTATGAAGCATGAGAGCACTGGAAATTTTACTTCTTATTTTAAACTAACCATAGTTCTGTTACACATAAACTCAAAGAACTGTGGTTTGTTAAACTATAGATGCTAAGAACAAGCCAGCATCAAACTATAAGTTAAGCAGACCACATGTCCCTGCATTTGGCTGTCATAAAGATATGTGATTTATTATTTATTTGTTTGTTTATTAAAAACTTGATTTTATTACTAGTAGAGGCAGAAGCTTCTCAGCTCACATGTGCAAGAGAGGAAAAATGGCAAAAGGAACACATAGAAGTTTGAGACTAGCAGAAGTTCATTCTTATAGCAGGAAGCCATGATTTACTGTTACATCTGAACTACATTTGTGATGCCATTAATTTAGTCTGCAGTGATTATAAGCAGTCTATATATTAATTAAAAGGCACAGAACATCATAGAGTTCTGAGGATATTCCTGTATGTGTGTGTATTTAATCATTGTCCTGATAATGAGATAGTGACTGTGTTCAGACAACACAATAATCCATAGTCAGAGATTGAGTATACAGTAGGTTGAGTGTGAGTTGCCACTGAATTGTGGGCAGCTGAAATCTAGATGTGTCATATCCTCAGAATCCAGATGTGCCAATAAAACATGTGTTTTTAACCAGAGAACCCATCATTTGTTGTTGGGTTGTGAACTGTGGATTGTTCACCACAGTTTGTTATCTCCATTGAATTCAGATAGCATAACAACCAATTGTTCAACAACAACCTGTGACTACCACATTCAATCCATATGGAAATTTTGTCAGTGTTTCACAGTCCATCTGAAGTCAGCTGAGAATCTGCCATGGATCACTAACATAAAAGTGTAATCTCAGTTTGTGGCTTTGAACAAAGCCCAATCTTATTTTTCCGGATACCTCATCTAGATTAAAAGAATAATGCTAGAAGCATAGTTCTAGGATCTTGAAAATATGTTGTGGTTTTTAATCCCTTCCGACCATTGGCTCGCAATAGTTAATCTGTTCATATTTTGAAAGATTTAATTCTAATGTCGTATTTTGCAAAGCAGCTTAGGAAGACTTGACTCCTAAAAGGTGGGGTCAAAATAACTTTAAGAATAGATGGAAGTGTTATACTAAAACACTTTCCTGAGGAATCCTAATAAACCTATATAGCTTTCCTTACCCTTATAATTTCAATATATCCCATTGAATGCAGCCGAACTGTCTTCTCAGTGAATGGGTACAGGGTTGCACTCAAGTTGTTTCTAATTTATGGCAGCCCTTCAAAATGTCCTTCCCTTCACAACCTTGCTCAGCTCTTGTAAAATCAGGACTGTGGTTCCTTTATGGAATTGATCCATCTCATAGTAGATCTTCCTTTTATTCTTCTTATATCAACTTTCCCTAGCATCATTGGCTCCTCCATTGAGTTTTGTCTTTTCATGATGTGCCCAAAATACAACAGTTTCAGTTTTATCATTTTTGTTTCCAGGGAAAGTTCTGCCTTGAGTTGATCAATAAACTACTTGTTTGTCTTGCTGTCTGAATACTGCACTAAATATTATGGAAAATTCTTAGATCATAGCCAACAGCATCAACACATGGAAGCAATTTCAATCATGGAATCTTTTGTCCATATTATCAAGTGGTGAACACTGGTGCATCTCTCTATCTACAATGGCAGATCTGTGATTTCTGGATTCACGTGCTCATTGCTGTCCAGTGGATAGGGCAAATGGTTTTAAACAAGGTTCCCAATTGGATACATGTAAGAATAAACAAGGGGATGCAGGTGGTGCAGTGGTTTAAATTGCTGTGCTGCTGGGATGGTTAATCAAAAGGTCACCGGTTCAAATCTGCACAACGGGGTGAGTTCCCGTTGCTCCATCCCAGCTCCTGTCAACCATGCAGTTCGAAAGAATGCAAATGCAAGTAGATAAAAAGGTACCACTTTGGTGGGAAGGTAACAGCGTTCCGTGCACTTCGGTGTTTGGTCATGCTGGCCACATGACCACAGAGAATGTCTGCAGACAACCCTGGCTCCCTCGGCTAGGAAATGGAGATGAGCACCGCTCCCAAGAGTCAGACATGACTGGACTTAATGTCAAGGGGAAACCTTTACCTTTACCTTAAGAATAAACCACCTGGGAGAGTGAGAGTAAACAAAGAGAAATAGAGGACTCAAGAGTAGTTTAGCAATCATATTGGCACACTCTTCCTCATGGAGGAACTATTAAGGCTGAAAAAAAGACATGTGCAGCACAGACAAATGGGAACTGTTTGCTTTGCTTCACTTATGCTGATTGGAAGGAGCAGGTGGGGAGCTTTCCACAGTACAAGGAATCCTAATGGTTAATGATGGGAATTAGTCCCACTTCTTTAATGTTGTAATGCTTATTGAACTGAGAAATTGAGGCTTATTCCTACATCAATTCCTGTTGATGACAGATCAGATCTTCCTCTGTCTGCCTACTACCTAAGCTTTCCTTCTGGCTTTTCATTAAGACTGTGCTGAGTTGCAAAGTTTCCATCCTCTGATTTTTTACTTGATCTTTGGAAGGAAAGCAAAGGAGAGGCAGATTACCAAACCAAAGTGATCCCCATGTCTCTGTCCACATCTTTTACCCACCCCTGCAGACATGCCAAATTATGTTCCCAGAGGAAAGGCCACAACATGGAGAAGTAAATGGGCCAGAAAATGTGCAGCCATACCAGCAGGCCCATTGCCAGAATGGGCCACTCACTCAGAATTCAGTGTAACATAAAGGTCAAAAAGCAAGACGTAGCAGTCAGGAGACCTGGGTTCTAGTCCTCACTCAGCCATGAAGCCCTCTGTGTGATTCTGAGCCAGTCACTGATTCCCAGCCTAACCTACATCACAGGGTTGTTGAAAGAATAAAATGGGGCAGAGGAAAAGCATTCTGGATGCTGCTCTGGCCTTCTTGGAGGAAAGGCAGGGCACAGAGCTATCAAAATAAGTATCAAGTAACCCCACCTATATCCAGTGGATCCTACTCCCAGGTGAATATTCATAGGATTCAACCTTACATGATAAGGGAGCAAATGAGTCAAATAGAGGGTTATATCCAATGTTATAACTCAGGTCCCAAAATAAGCTGGATCCAACTGAGAGAGAGAACTGGATGAGAAGGAATGAGAGCTCCACACACAAGATCAGGGCTTTTGTCACAGTTGCATTTGGATTTCTGTGTTCTGTTTCTGCACAGCTTTGTCTCTCAGCATTTTATTTCATTGTTAAACATTTTAAAAGGGAAAGCAGATTAATTAGGAAAGAAAATGTGTTTAAAGGTTACTCAATCAAGTAAGTAAAATGACAAAAATGCTATGGTTTTGTCCTTGCACTGAAATCATATGAGAGCCTCTGAGCCCACAGTTCAATACAATGCCGGCTCTAGCTTTTGAGGGCCCTCGGGGAAGACATCTTCAGTGGGTCCCCTCCCTTCTTACTGTCTTTGTCATCAGCTGCTGTTGTTCCTCATCCTCTTTCTCCTTGTTGCTACCACTTGCTTGCTCAACAAGTAGGCCAGTGAGCAAGTAAGCAGTGGCATCTACTGCTTCACTGTCTCACCCCTGCAGTTGTCCGGCCAGGGCAAGAGGCAGATGAACAGTCTGGTTGTAGTGGTGAAGAAGAGGAGCAATGAATACCAGGTGGTTCTGGTAAGCTGGCCTTCCTGGCTGGGCCCTATCCTTGATGCCAGTCCTGTGCTAACGTATCATCCTGGTAAGAAATGGATACAAATAACATCCAAAAGGATTGACTGAAGCCATTCCCAGAAGAAAGCACTGCCCCCATCCGCTCAGCACTGGGTCTAGCTGGAAATCATAGTTTCAGAAGACACACCTCTTGTCCAAGTCTTAAGGGAATGTTAAACACCATAATAATATCATAATTGTGCAGAAGATTATAGAATTTTGTGCAGTGGTGATTCGCTCTTCAAAAGAGACAAAAACAAATCAGTAGATCAGGAAGAACTATTGTAGAAAGGAAAAAATGTTAATAAACTCAGTAAAGAGGAATGAGAATAATAGCATGTACATAGGGGAGAGGGTGAAGTTACTGGATGAAGACTTTCAAGGCAGTTGATGCAGGATGAGTTCTGAAGGCAGAAAATTTATAGCAAATTATTTCTTTCACCAGCTGAAAAGAGAATGGCCCATGCTTTCCTGCTACAGTGCAACAGCTGTCTTCAAGCAGAAGACCAATGATATTTGCAGGGTAAATAAGAATACACACACACACACAGAGAGAGAGAGAGAGAGAGAGAGAGAGAGAGAGAGAGAGAGAGAGAGATGGGAAAGGGAGGAAAGGGGTCACTAAAGCTTGCCCTCTAAGATATGTGTGCAATTGCCTTCAACACCATCACACATAATGTGTTTCATTATTCAATTGTTCAATAGCCAGAGTTTTTTAATGATATCCCAGGGACTAGATTTATGTTCCATGCCCTTGGCTTGCAACCAGTTCCTAAACTTGAAAGTCCTCTCTAGTTTTTCTGAAACAATTCTATTATGCTGAAATATGGAAATAGTTGTGGTCCTGGATCACTGCATGCAATATCATTAAGATTCCCCAATGAATTATCCTTTTGGTGCAGCTGGCTTTGGAAGTACCCTTGTGAACAATATGTTACATTTTCCCAAATGATCAAAAGTATTCTTTTACAATCAATCAATTTAAGATTGTTCTTCATTAAAAATGCTTGCCTTTATCCAATTAATCAATTAAATAACTAATTAAAATAAACTTTAACACAAAGCTCAGTGATATGTGAGTGATACAGAATTCTTTTTTCTAAAAAGAAATATATCACTTCTAAATGATTTCCCATTTCTAAATGATCTTCTATTCTGCACAGATGCAGCTCTAGAATGATAAATGTTACAATATTAAACTGGGTCTATTTACAAGGAAGCAAGCCCTATGAAAATCAATGAAATTGGGATGTAATATTTTACCATTTTATTCTGAAGTTAATGAAACAATATATCAAACAGAAATTAAGACACATATTTTAAGTGCAGACAAGCACCTGAATAGTACTGATGAGTGAATTATTAGCTGCAGAAGTGTATTCTTAACTGAAATGGAAACTGAAATAGTTTGCTGATGCTACTAAAGTGCTAAATCTTCTGAAGAAAAGTTGGATTTGGGTTGGGACAAATGCTTTAATTTCAAGGAGTAAGTGCAAGTCAAGATGCCTCAAGAAGTGAATGAAGCCATTCATTTAACATTTTAAAAGGTACACATGATGGTGGATCTGTAGATTTAAATGATGGTGTGACAGTTCAGCAGCCAGTCTTATCCTTAAATAATGCTTCCCATTTAACAGCATTCACCTGTTGTGACTGTAAAATCAAATTTCATAATCAGGGTATTTGTGAGGTTGTAAGGAAAACAATGCATTGTGTATGTGCAGGCTTTACTTGCAATTTCTACATGCCAATCATACTCAGGAACTTGTGTGAGTTTGTTAAAAATGCCTCCACTTTGGCATATTTAAAGTGATCAACCTCAACCCCTCCAGAATCAAAGACAGTCTTTCATTATAAGCACTCTGTGAACCATAAAAAGGGTTTTGTTGTATGCAAAAAAGAATTCTCCTAGCAAATTGTCAAACCATTAGTGGCGGCCTTTGAATAAATAGCCAGCCAGGCCAGTATTTTCTAAAAACACTAGTAGTTTGTAAAAACTGGCTCTGGTAGAGTTTCCTTTTCAGTGAATGCTTCTGTTGCAAGGGGGAGTGGGGGGAATCCAGTCTGACTTACCTGATTATTAACTTTCACTTTCCATGCCTCTGCAATCAACTCTTCTGCTTATTTGTATTAGCCAATGAACCTCCCAATCTGACTCTTGCTAAGCAAGCCAATTGTGTCACCAGCAAGAGTAAAACTCTCTAGGCCATTAAGGAGCAGCATTAACTCCATGAACCCAAAGGGGTATGCCTGGTGCCTACTCTTTTTTATTATTACTATTATTTTCCAGGTATTTTAACAGTTAACTTTTTAGCTTTATTATTGTACTTTAGCATATATTGCTGCTGTACCTATGTGCCAACTTGATTACAGTTGCTGTGGGTTTAATATGAGTTGATTATGATTATTGTCATTTTTGATTTGTTTTCTAGTTCTATTGTTTTATCATGGTATGGTGCTTCTGTTCTTTGGTTTATATGCTCTTTTAAACTTTGTAGCCACCCTGTGGGCCTTTTGGCTATTGGGTGACATAAAAATGAAATAAATAAATAAATAAATAAATAAATACCCAAAGAGCTCTCTCAATGGGAGCCAAAAGCAACTATTTACAAGGGAAACCACAGCATTTGCTCCATTCGGAGATGTGAAAGTCCAGGGAAATAATGTAATAATATGAAAGAGAATGGAGCAGTTCCCTCCAGCGGCTGTGAGGGGACGATCTCCCCGCCCCGCAAAAAAAAAAAAAAAAAAATTGAATGGCTCTGGATTAAGAAATAGTTTCTTTTACAATTTAAGAGACATTGCTTATATGTTATTAAGAGTCTGTGTGCTCCACAAAAAGATACCCAGCACAGTTATTTCTTTCATTTCTTAGTAAAAGTATTGATCTAATGTATGTTTTACTGATAGACATTTAGGGATGATCCACGTCATGCTTAGCTTCCCAACATGTGAGTGGTTTCAACAAATCATAACAAGAAAGAAAATGTGCATTCTTGGCTTTTTGGCTTCGTTCTCAAACTTCATGCTTTTGGTTGGGATTGTTCTGGTTAGATGTCCTACCACTCAAGTAGTGTAGTTAAGATGTAAAAAACACAGGTTTAAAAAAACTGTTGCTCTGTCATCAGATGCAACAAAATAACTTTGCCACAGCTTTTAATAAAGTTGTTAAGTAGACCTCACCACTAGGAAATGCTGTCTTAGGTATGCAACATTTTGACTGCTGCCACTAGAATAAGCCCCTCTGTACCTTAAAAAGAGAAGAAGAAAAGTACTCAGTAGCCTGGTCACTGGTAGTGCATATACGGGACAGGCACCAACACTTGAGAAAACCTTTTGAAATGATTGTAAACAACAAAAGTTGCTCATTAACAAATTATTTGCAAAACTGAATAAAACATCCCGTTTCAAATAACAAATTGATCTTTTTAAAAGGTTGTCGAATTAAATATAGTTGCTTACCATTACTAAGTGGAATATTTTCTAGCTAAAGAAAACCTTGAGACAGTCATTACAAATACACTAACAAACTTTACTTGAAATAATACTTGTATTAATTATATAGTGATTATTTATAATAATTTATTATAGCATTTTATATTTTCATTTTTCAAGCTGGTACCTGCCACATTTTTAGTCTGTACCTCCCAATACTCCTGACCCTTCGCCACATTGCTTGAGGCTGATGGGAACTGAACTCCAAAATATCTGGAGGGCATCAGGTTAGGAAATACTGTCTTAAAGCAGAAAAGTGGTTTTAGAGTGCTAAAAGAAAGAAACATGCCTTGTTTTTCAATTTTTGCTCAAAAACTTCCAGAAAATAATACACTTTCCCTTGTCTTCACAATTCCAGAAATCCTCTATCTCTAGCTCCACATCATGAATACGGTTGTGTTATGGATTAGGGTGGAAGAGTCAAACTGGTAAGGTTTCAGAAGGTGAGATGTTAGCTCCATTCTGTAATGCAGCAGGTCCTAGATGACTTCTAAACAAGGCTTTTATCAAGTGCAGGGTTTTAGCTCAGTGGTAAAGTTCATGCTAGCCTGAAGAAGTTTCCTGTTTCAATCTTCAGTCTTACCAGGAAGACCTATTAAGGACAAAAATGCAGCAAAGCCGCAGGATGCCTTTTGCCTGTTAGCAACAGGAGCTTGCACTGCTATCTGTCCTGTGAAGGAACACCTGTCAGCACAAGTAGCAGCTCTGGAGCTTGACTGTCCTGGAGTAGGCAGCGCTGAGGGGAAACGCTATTCATTCTTCGTCCTGCCCTGATCTAAAAAGATCATTAATTAAAGATGTGCAAATGGGCTTATGCATTAAATATATGCATCAGTTTAGTTCTAAGAGTGTGCTGGGTGTTAATTGTATGTGTTAGTACTGGAGTCACCTGTTAAGTGGTCTATAAGCATTCCCAAAGGTTTATTTTGGTATATGGCAGTTTGTTGTGGCCATAACTCCTGTGTCACGTGATACAAAAACATAGAGGGACACAAAGACATGAAGAAAAAGGGTACAGCATTTTATTTATTAAAATATTTCTATACTGCTTAATATATTCAGACTCCTAAGCAGGGTGCATTGGCTTTTATATACTTAGGTCCTGTTTGTTTATTCCTGGGGTGATATTGTGGCCCCATCCTCACAGCTAAATCAGAATGTCTCCAGTCAAGTTCTAGCAACATAAACACAAGGAATGGATGACTCATCAGGGTACTGCCCATGCCAGTACTTCTTCTTTGCATCTGATTGTAACCTTCAAATTTTCCAAAAAGATTAGTCATCCTAGCAGTGTGGACCAGTCTTCAGAGTCCAGCCATATCTCCACCTGGCCAGGCAGTTAGAAGCCACTTTTCCAGACTCACTTCAGAAGGTCAGATTCACTGTGAGTCTCTTACCTGGCCACCTTCAGGACGAAAAGCTGCCAACCCAGCCTGCCTTCCTTCCACTGCATCGTCACTGCTTATCTCGACTATTCCTTTTTCGTTTAGTTGGTTGTACTGGAGTCAGCATGCCCAGGGAGTTATTCTTTGGCGACACTGCTTGTGCATCTCAACACAACCGGCCCGGTGCCCACTAAGGGGTAGCTGCCACCACTATGTCCAGGACGTTGCACAACCCTGCTCAGGAATCTCCAAGCGATTAGCTCCGTTCATGGTGCGGCTTGCCAGTCAAGTGCATCGGGCCTCTTGAGGGAGCTGTAGCAGAATCAAGACTTTCATAAGTGCTTTTGTAAGAAGCATTCTTTCCTTACTGATGAAACCATGGCTTTTCCCAAGCTAATTGTATCTTTTCTGTGCCCTGAGTCAAATAAAGCATATCTCATTAGAGAGGGAGAGAGAAAGATTTAATGTGAACTCAAAGCTTTCTTCTGAACATTAAAGAACGAGAATCCCTAATCAGCACAGTATATATTTTGTGTAATTGTACCTTGGCAACCCTTCTCTTGCTCATTAAGCTGAAAAATATAAATGGTGTGTTTTTGCAAGGCAAGAAAACTCCGTGTCTATTATTGTTTATACATACATAGTATGCCTGGGATCTGTAGACTCATCTGTTTCATGGATACAACTAAAATATTATCATTAGAGAATCAAGACTATCTGAAAGCAAAGAACCCAATTTCCAGCCAATGTAAACTGACCTAGCTCTCCCAAAGTTAGTAAGTTCATAGCTGGTTTATTTTTTTCTTTTTTTGCATCTGGCCAAATCTATGAAGTTACAACCATTTTAGTGTCTAGTCCCAGGATAGAAAAGAAGTTAAAATCTGTGTGTTGTGCTACTGTAAAGAATTCAACATTCACTAAGATTTATTCTGATATATTCCAAGAAATGTGTGTGAGCGAACAAGGCCAGCCCTACCATGAGGCAAAGTGAGGCGACCACCGCAGGTGGCAGATATTGGGGGACAGCAGGAGCATTCCAGCTGTTCCTCCTGAACTTCTGCACTATTGTTTCCCAATGGGGAACAGAAATATGTATGCCACATACCCCATTCAAGACCCCTAAACTGGTCTGCTGCCTTGGGTGTGTGTGTGGGTACTTCTATAAGTGTTGAGATAAGCTTCAGTTTTACAAATGGGTTAAGGTGAGACACTGTCTCGCCTTTAGCCTCAGGCAGCAAAATGTCTCCAAACTATCTTGGGCTGAGCTGAGGCTAGTTAGCATCCCACTAAGTGGTACTGGAGGTTTTATCACATGCTTAGCCCAGAAATGTGATGGTAACGCAAGTGATAATCACTTGAAAGAGCTTCAGGTGGAAACATATTCTGGGAGTTCCAAACTTTTAACATTACATACATTACACTGTCTCTTTAGTATGATGAAAATGTGTTTACAACTCCTTTGCTTGAATATAAAAACTATTTCTGTTGTGACATCTCTGATTCATAAAGTAGGGTACATATTTTAGAACAGAGTGTAACCACAGAAAAATTACAGGGATTTCAAACAGTCCAAATTGGGCCTAGCTCAGCCCAATGCATTCTGTTGCCAGCTGGGTATGTCAGACCTGGTCATTACAGGCCTTTAGAAAAATCTTAAAGATTTGTTTTTGGTGATTTTCTGATCAGATGTGCTTTATCATACTCCTGCTGATATTTATCTGTAATTATTTATTGTATTCTAGTATATTTGGGGCTGTATTTTGCTTTAATTAACATTGCTATGCTTTCATTTATTCATATCCACATTTTTATCTTGGAAGCGCCCTTGAAAGACAATTTAGTCCTTAAAGGTGTCCAGTCAATATTTAAATAATAAATATGAACACATTCATTCAGCAGTGAACAAATATGAACAAATTCAAGCCATTTCTCACAGCACATATTTTCCTAGAGATGGTCCAAAGAATTCTGTGGGATAATTTTTCCCACAAGAGCTTTAGGAAAAGTTTTTCCATGGGACTTGGCAAATTTTAAAAGCAGGAGACTCAGCAGATTTTATAGGGTCCCCCTATCATTTCAGACGGTGCGAGGCCTGCTCAGAAACTTGCAGAGTTTTGCTTTATAGAAGATTGTTGTGACTGACTTCAGCCCAAGCTGCCATTTTGTGTGTTTACTCAGAAGTAAGTCTCACTATATTAACCAATGTCTACTCACAGGTAGGTGAGCACATGTTGCCATTGTGTAAATGATTCTAGTTGGTAGATCTCAGGGCCTTGATTTTTATGAAAGGGGGGGGGGAATGTCTCCCTCCTGCTCTAGAATAATAACTGAAATACACTTATAGTTCTCTGAATATTTTTGTTCATAGTTGTGATCATCACAGTGAAAGCAAACTTTATTTGCTCATATGGCCATTGCTGTGTAGTTTGGTAATTTCATATGTGTTATCAGCTTATCAATTCATCCTCCTTTTATCCTGTTAGACCCAAGTACGCTTATTCTACCCAAAATGTGTTCCATATCCCAACCCTGCTCTTTTCTTCCCTAGACCTCTCCCTTTGTAGTGATCACCTTTCCATGTTCATAGGCTGCCATCTACTGTGAGTAAAGGAACTTGCAAGCAAAGGTAAAGCCGGGGAATGCTCTAAAGACCCATGAAGCCGTTCCATCATGAAAAACAGGCAGGTTTGGCCATGTAAGCAGCCTGGGTGGGAGGCCACCTTGAAACCAGATGTAAGATGCTCAGAGAAGCCATGAGAAAATAAGGGGTGGATAAAACAAAATAAGTAAATGGCAAAACAATCCAATCTTTTCAAGAGGCAGCTTTCACAAATTCCCCTTGACTTAGATAAGTCTCTTTTTATGTGCCAAGCCAGCTTTAGTACTTCTTTGGATAACTGGTCACTTGTAAGCACCCTTTTTCCCCTTGCCCTGGACTCCATGTTAAATCAGGACTTTCAGATGTACTGAGCATCTGAGTGGTGTGTGTCTTGGACTAGATTCAGAATACCAAAGGAGCCCCGAAACAGGGAATGGCTGAAATTAAAATACGTCTCAGAACAGTTAAAACTTACTTTGTTTTTCATTCTCCAGATGGCTTTGGTACGGTAACAAATTCACAAGTATCAGAAAATTTTATGTACAGGCCATTTTAGATATTCTCCACACAGTTCTGAAAAAGTTTTCTTCCTTTAAAAAAAGGATAAGAATTTTAACAATGAGCATAAAACAACAACAACATTCTGTGTAATTAGATGTAAGAAAAGTAGGATGCAGTCCTGCATCACTGAAAAGCAGGCAAGAGAATACCAATTTGCATAAAATTTGCATGTGCTGTTTTAGAAGTAAAGGTACATTATAGTGCATTATATTTTTAGCACTAATGGCTATACTTTAAATAGAAATGCAATGCATCACACTGCAGTGGGCAGGGTGGGAACCAGGCAAACCATGTGGCTGCTCCATCTGCTGCCCAGGTGCTAAGTGTTGATGAGTAGCATCAAGGCTTCCGACCTGCCCTTTCGAAGGCTTCACCCTCCAAACAGAATCAGACCAGGCAGCCCTTCAAGTGGAGGCTTCCTTCTGATACCCTTTAACAGAGGACTGTCTTCAGGAAAGCAAGCCCTCAGTCACTACTGCTCCATGTGAGGTCAAACACAGCTTTATTTCCAAATGGAGTGGAGCAGGCAGTGCAGGCCTGGCTCCCTGGCTGGTTCCTGAAATGCCTCCTGCTGCCAGCAGGGCCAGCTGATGATGGAACAGGGAAGGGTGAGCAGGAGCCACCCCGGGTCAAAGGATTCAAGAAGGGCGGGCTGAGTGGGGAGGCTGGTGATCCATCATGTGTGATGTATACGTTAACATTCTAGAAAGCCAGCCTACCTGCCCATCCATCCATCCCTCCAAACTCTCTAGGGGGAGTTGATGCCTTTAAGCATGAAGGTTGAATTCAGTTTCAGAGGTCTTCTCAGGAGAGGCCCAGCCAATTCTCTCCCCTCCTGCACACACATGTGAGGGGCGTCCTTCAGGTGCATGCGGAGGGGACAATCGGCTCCCCTCTGCAGCACTGCCAAACTGGTTCCCCCCCCGCTGCCCCTTTTGCCTGGGCATGGGTCAGTCACCCTCCAGCTGCTTCAGCAGCGCCTCCTGCAGCAGGAGGCGAGGATGCCTGACGAGGCCCTCATCCGCTACACTGCACTTCACGGCATGGGCGCCGCTTGCACAACAGACTGCTCGACAGCTGTAGTGTGCTGGACTGCACTCACGACTGTGGCTGTCAAAGAGAGCAGCCTCTTTCCTCCCCACTCTGTCTCCCTGGATACTGCCTGGAGGACTGAGAGGGAAGGAAATGGCAGGAGGCAGGAGAGTTGCCACCACGAGCCTGATCGTCTGCCAGGTACAGCAAGGTAAAAAAAAATGCAAACTGTGGTATCCACGCAGGGTTGTTTGTTATGATGTGTGAACCCACCATATGTGGGGTGAGGGGTAAGGAAAGGATAGAGAGGGAGAGCAGGTCTGCTAACAATCAACAATTTTATATACCTCCAACATGAAATGAGAACTAAGGAAAGAAGGTTATTTTTGATTGTTGATTCAGTATGTTTATAATGTCTCTTCCTTTCATCATGGAACTGAAGGCAGCTTAAAAGGGGAGTCCCAAGGACTATCAGCTCCAGGAATGGACCATACCCAGACCTACTTGGCTTTAGGAAGCTAGTTCCATCATGAGCCCTCAGGCCATGCCCTGGACTTGGGGACCACGTGAATGTAGGGGGTTTTTTAATCATTAAACTGGACAAGACATGTTCATCTTGGCAGTTACAGGCTTCTTGGCTGTGCTACTGGAGCTATGCATTCACCCATTTTTCATTGGCGGCATTTTAACTGTTAACATTATTGGTTTTATCTGGCCAGGGCGGCTTATTTTATACTGTATTGTTGTATTTTAATTTAATATTTATATTTTTAATTTATATTATAATTATTTTAACTTAATGATGTGAGCCGCCCCGAGGCTCCGGCGAATGCGGCGGCATAAAAATGTTTTAATAAATAAATAAATAAAAATATTCAGAGTCATCTCCAAAGCCTGCTTGCATAAACCCTGGGATATGGAAATGGGAAGGATCAAGACAAGAAGCTGAGGAGTCAATGGTATTTGCATAGATGCCTTCAAGTGGGACACGCTGAATGTCACATAGGGAGGTCCATATGATGCTTCCTCAAGACACTGAAAGAATGCATGGTGCTCCACCAGCTGGCCTTGCTCTCCATGGCCGATGCTCTGTGGCCAGGCCCACTGCCTCTGCTTTTGGCTAGTGTAGTATGTTCAAAACGCTAAAGTGCGTAAGCTCGGCATACTTTCTGTAAAATCAGGGTTGGCAAATCATGTTGTTATTCTATCACATCAGGGATACAGAAGCCGCTTTAAAGCATGGAAGCGGGAAATGAAGATAGTGTGTTGTTTCATGTTTGAAGTAATGCAGATGGCCATCTAAAGAGAGGAAGCATAAGGCTATTAAGTCCCGACTAGCCGTCCCACTGTGTGAAGGAACTCCACTTGCAGACATTGTGACATGCACAGAGCCATTTCCATGCAGACGGAGCACGCTAATGGAGAACATGTTCCTGTGGTTGCACGCTTGGCCATGATCTGCATAAATGGAGGAGGCAAGGTTAGTCTGTACTGCTGTTCTTCCAGCCTTGTGTGCTGGGGCAGGAATGTCATGTGAATGCCTCTTATACGAAAATTGCACCAGAAATAAGATGACAAAACTGGCCTTGTTTTAAAAGGCAAGACTGATTAAGAATACTTGACTGTACTTTGTTGATGCCACATCAGAACAGACCCCAGGTGTCAGAAGCTGCCAGATGCTTTCCCCTTAATAATATACTACTCTTATTTAATGAAGTCCCAGAAGACCTATCTAACAACATGATGAAGTATTATGAATTAGACCAAACACAAGGTTCCTCCTCTGAGGAGTCTCTGGTCCAAATTACACAGATAATCTAATGAGACCTTACACAACATCATCATGAACAAGTGTGTATGAGAGAAGGGAGAATATAACATAAAATGAAAAATGGACTCTTGGGGAAAATGTGAACTAGAGAGAATGGAGGCTGCATAATTAGGTGTGTTGCATTCTTAGGTGTAAGAGAGAGTGAGAGAGCACAGGATTCTGCTCAGGGCCACACCACGTGTTGTGGATGCATGAGGAGAGCAGGGGACAATGCTAGTTTAGGCTAGAATAACATTCTGCTGTATGAGGCGGGTGAAGAGAGCCCCTACGGTCCATGCTCATCTGGAAATGTGCTGATGACAATATGTGGGGAAGCATTGGCACTACATTGTGAACATTATGCATAGAATTAGAACAGGAATTTGCTCTTCTGTGAGGTCATATAAAGACAGACAGTGGTGCAACTAGGTACATTTAGAACCTGATCCTAATGGTCTCCACGGAAGGGTAATGGATTTCATCTCTGAGTACAGCCCTACTTGTTGGAAACAGATTCTCATTCTGTGAAGTTCAGTATAACCCTCTGGCTCCACTTTTATACTATGCAGTGCTGTTTCTTGTTCATAGTACCATATATCCTGTGAACCAAGCATGTACTTTTGCAAGCATTCAGTAGAATTAGCTTTGGGTGGTATGAGTGTGAGGTTAAGGATCCAGGTAAAGCTGAGTGGTAGGATACAGACAAAAAGTCCCAGGTTGGATCCTTGGCATCTCCAGGTAGGACCAGAGGAACTTTTGCCTGAGACCCCAGACAGCCATTACTACATAGTGTTGACAACTTGGGACCATGCACCTATGGTCTGGCTTGGTATAAGGCAGATTCCTATGTCCCTATGTAAGATGCTAGGCATAAATATAGGGTGGTCGCTGCCCTCCCTCTGAAGATAAAAGGATATAAATTTGAATAACATTGGCACATGCTAATGTATAAGTTAAACCCTTTAAACAGTATAATTTGGATAGAGATTACTATAGTGTGAATTGAAATGCAATGCATCTCATAACAGTGGGGAAGACTATAATCAGGTTACCAGTGGGCCTGATTAGTTTGGTAAGATAGGCAACTTCAAAGATCCTGTTTTCTCTTTTTATGGAATGTTATTTTTAAAGTGGACTCAGGGTGAACAATCCTTCAAAGAAAGGGCTTCTTCATATGGAGGACTGTCCTTTACAAAGCAGAATATATGTCTGCCCTATTAAATACATAGTTATAGGTAGAACAGAAAATGGCTAATAAGCACAAACAAAAAATTAGGCAGGACACATATATGACAATGTTCATCACCCCAGTCAGTCACTAAATTCTTATACAGTATAAAGCAGATCCTGTTGCTCATACTGGCCACTTGTGCACATTTAATCTAAACATACATCAAGCTGAGAACATGGCCATCATTTCCAAGCTTTGCTTAAGAACACTTTTGGAACAAATTCTCTGTGCGTTTGCAAGGAATTTTGGAGAAAAGTATGGGAAAATGAAAGGAAATGCTAGTCACATGAAGGAAAATATCAGATAATTGAATCACGCTGGGGTTCCATGTGCAACAGAATTTAGACTCCATTCTGTAAAATAGGTAGAGCAAAGAGTTAATGCAGCCCTGTATGATATTCCTGGTCCATGTATCCCATGAACGGAGGTTGCTGTCCCAAAGTAAAATTAATGATAGGATTGGTAATCACTAGTGTAGAGTCTTTGCTGGGTACAGTATGATTATAAAAGTAGCACCAATTAAAATTAGTCGCATGCATAGAATGACCTTAAAAGCTTCTTCTGTATAATAAGAGGTTTAAAAAAACAAACAAACAAAAAGAACAAGAATGTGTGGTTCCCTGGCAAATTATTGCTTGTGAAATGTGTATGGCTATTCCCTTCTGTTCCTTCCAGCATGAATGCCTGTACTTAGCCCACTCAGCAAGTCTTTAGGAAAATAGCTAAGAGGATTTTCCTCTTCAGATTAAATGATCTCCAATGATCTCACCCTCAGCGAATCAGCAGGCGGTTGGGATAGAAAAAGAGTTTACTATGGTTTTAATTTAGGGCAAGATGGATGCATTCACTTCAACATCATTGGATAAATTAACAAAGAAAGACCTGAACGCATATCATGCAGGCTAAACTGATTGGTTTTGGTAAAGGTTGCTCTCTGGAACCCTTTCCCCTCTCTGTCTTGTCTCCGAATGTAAGTGTATGTATTTATACATTAGTATTTGGTATATCCACGAGAAGAAAAAAAGTAAAGGAGGAAAATGAATATTATTATAATAGCCCACAGAAAATATTATGAATTAGTTGCAGTCTAGTTTTCAGCACAATTTTACAGGTGTCTACTCTGTGATTACAGGACTGCAATCTTTACATACTTGACAGTGAAATCACTTGGATTTATATCCTTAACTTCTCATCTTGACTTCATTGGGACTTTAGCACAACTCAGTCTAAAGCCATCCATGCCGTCATTCAAGCAGATGTCTGGTTTTTCTCCACCCCTTCTCCTTGTAGCCTTCTGTGTGTCCCCTAAGGCTCTGGGGCAGGTTTTGAGCTCAGAGTGTGTCAGAGCCTGGAAGGCAGGAAGGGAGGAAATAGCCCCTTCCCCATTCTGTTGAGTGGAGTAGTTCCATCATTGAGAGGGCTCAGTTCTGGAACAGGTGACCTTTGAGGGCCCGAAATTGACCTGGATACCTCCACAAAAAGGGTTCACCACAGAGCTAAATAAGAATGAGAGAGCAGGACAAAATAGAAATCTTATGCGCATCTGGCAGCAATAAAATGGTGAGGTTGATAAAATAGCATAACAATTATTAAATGTGGTTTAAATTGTACAACAAAAGGTACAATAGTAGCAATATAGTCTGTAAAATACTGTAAAACATCCATAGGAAATACAAAATACAACTTAGCTCAAATTATACAAAGAAAAGCTCCTGCCATTTTTGTTTCCTAAGAATGTCTCTGAGCCCCACAAGTGATATCCAGAGGTATTCATGGGAAAAGTTAGAGGCCCTCACTTCACTTTGAAGTGATCCAAGCTGCCAGTATGGCACTTCATTACCGGGGCGGGGGGAGGGGCAGGGAAGGATAAGGCACTTGGCAGGTACAAAGAAGCACAGCCAAAGGCATGTGGGCACTCCTGGGTCCCACATTGCCTACCTGTGACATTACTGGATGCCCACCTTTCTAATCAGGTTGCCCATACTGTACATATGCTATTAATGGTAGTGCTGCTGGGTAGAACTACTAGGTAAGCAAATGAAAAAAAAATGCTACTTCCGCTGCCATGACAAACTTCTGTCCAAAGGCTTCGTCCAAGATTAAATGTTTTATGGAATTTCTCCCACCCTTCCTTTCGCCCTCTACCTCCCGCCTTTTTTCACAGACAAAAAAACTGAACTGAAATTTTGGCTCAGCTTTAGATTTTTTCTTAATTAATGAGCTGGTTTGAGTGTTTTCTTCTCTTCCAAGGAAAGCTATTCTTTTGTATGTCTGATGGTTGGAAATGTTCTTCAAAGTTGTAACCTATTTGCTTTCATGATGTTCAGCCATCCATTAGTGAAGTTATCATGATCCAGGAATGATGCATATCTATTAACTGTTTTCCTTCCATCTCTTTTAATTCAAAATGGGATAAATGCACACAATGGTGATACTGAGAATTACATCTTATGCCTTTCTTCAGACTTGCCACTAATTTGAGAATTTCAACATTTTTACTCTTTAAGAATTTCTTTTCTTTCTCTCTCTTTTTAGCCCCCACTAGTCTTGGCTATATATGTTGTCTGTAGCCAAGCAAATATTAGGATTCCTTCTATTCAGCTCCCCCTTCTCCTAGCTGTTATTCTCTTTCTGTGCTATTATACCTACCCTTGATTTTTCCTTTCTGCCTCCCCCCCGCCATCTTTATTCAACTGCAAATACCATGAAGGATTTTTGTTTAACCTAAAGCATGCTGCTTTAGCCTTTCTATCAGTAAGTCTCACTTGTCTTCTGGTTTTGCTCTGGATGTTTCTTTCTGATCTAAATTCAATATGCTGTTTTGTCTTCAGTTTTCTGCTTCACTGAAATGTGGATTTTCCAACTCTTTCTACAGTAGTTGTTAGGGGAGGGGGCAAAAGCTCATAAGCAATGAGGGAAATCCTTAGAATTTAAATTCCACTCTTTATTTCTACCACAAGAACTCCCAAATTCCTCCTATTTAAGATGGTAACTTCAGATTTTATCAGTGTGACTGGTTTCTATTAACTTTTATGGCACACAGACACTTAGTAAAATGTAGAAACATTTCTTCTGCACTGACAGATTTTGCTTATTTTCATATTTCTTTTGTATTTCTACTAGTTAAATAGTGGATCACATTTCCACCCAGTCAGCAATCAAACTTTTCACCAATAGGGCAGCAAAACTGCATTAGCTTAATCACTAGAAGACAAAACCTTCAGTTGATTAATCAGCAGGGGACCAAGGCAATGGATGAAAGATAAAAAATTACAGATGCCATTTCCTTCTAGCAATAAATGGTAGCTTTCCTTTATTAAATAGTACATTTTTCTTCCTTCGATATATCAAAAAGGCACACAGTTTTTGTATTTATCTGCAAATGCATCTGTAAGTAATATATTTATTAACTAATTAACTCAGCTTTTCTCAGCTTGATGCCCTCCAACCACTTTGGACTCTATCTCCCATAACCTCTGATTATTGGTCAGGCTGGCAGGGGATGATGGGAGGTACAGTTCAAAACTTCTGGAAGGCACCAAGCTGGGGGAAGCCAGGGTATCTAGTTAAAAGATGTGATTAATCAAGTCAAAGTTCTTTAATCACTTTGTTAGCTCTCCTTTGAACAATGACTGAAAGTTTCATAGACAATCACATGCTTCTCAAGACAAGCAATGCATTATCTTCTAAAATATTAATAGCCTGCTGATTTTGCCACAGAGTGACTACCAATGTAGATAATATCAATTAAAAATCAATAAAATAATGGAATAGCATAAAAGTGTCAATTAGAAAGTCACTGGAAGTAAATACATACCACAGTGTTATTTCAGTGCTAAGTTGCACAAAATGTACCAGCTGCTACACCCAGCACTTTTAGTAGTGAATAGCCGCTTCAGAGAAGCTAAAGAATGACATGGTCCTGCTTTTGATGGTTGCTTTTTGTTATGAAAGAGTTGTGGCCACTCCAAAGCCTGCTATTTAAAAATGTAATTAACACAACATATAAGTCTTGCTTATTTAGCAGGATGGAGTAAAACAGTTTTTAAAGGTGTTAGATGAGCAGAGACGAAGCTAGCCTGACGTCATGGGTTGGAGCATTCCAAAGCATGGATGCCATAACGAAGAATTCTTGTCCTTTGCAATCTCAGCTGGTGCTCAGACACAAAGCAAAGCCGCATCCTAAGACTGAGTTGGCAGGCGCAGTCATGTATTTCTAGGCGATATTTGCCATGTCTGCCATCTAGATTCAGGAACACGGAAGGAAGGAGGCTGAGACACTGATTGGAATCAGCATGAGTCTGTGGCCCCAGCCTCTACCCCTCTTCACCCGTCCACTCTGGTATGGCCTCTCTGAGGTCCACTTGGGAATTTGGAGAGGGGGAAGGAAGCCAACACAGTTCTTTCCATGCCAGCTACAGAGGCAGCAGGGTGGGAGTATGGCCTTCAGAATCCCAGCTCTGAGGTAGCAGGCCTCCAGAGAATCCTATGGCCTCCCACATGATGTTGAGACGCCACAGGATTGAGTCCAAAGCTGCAATCCTATACATACTTCCATGCAGGGAAGTCCACTGGACACATTTCTGAGTAGCCATGCATAGGACTGCATCCTGCAGGAGTTCTTCATAGTCCTATTCAATGCCTCAACCCTTTGTTTTAAATACAAAGCACCTTTTTACAATACCTGAAGTACCTTCTTGCAAAAGCCATTATCTTTTCTGCTGGAGGTTCCCTAACACTAGCAAAACCTCAAATGTACTTCAGCAGACTGCACTGCCAGCCCTATAGCACAGTGATGGCCACGACCACAAAGTGGTGTGCCAGAATAGAACAGCACAATAAAAGCAACTTGACACTCCTGCATATATTTTGCCCTTGATCAAAACCATTAACGGACTCAGTTCATCCATTCATCTCCCACCCCACCAGGTGGTTGGTTGTTTTTAACCTTGTGAAACCGAGTAGTATCTCTCCTCTAACAGGTAGAGTTTTACAAGCCTGCCTCTTGCAAACTCTAAAATGAAAGCTTGTTGCCTTGCATCTTCTTCCCCCACTCCAAGATTTCCTGGAAATGAAAGGTGATTGCTTGGGGACTGTATTGCTCTCTGCTGTTCTGAGCAAACAATGGGCAGGCTCAGTTTCCATAACAAGTATTTGCCAGTGGAATGCACATCCCAAATAAACACACAGAGCAAGGAGGAGGTCCTTGAATCCTGCAGTGTAGCAGGGAGGGAGGGAGGCTACAAATCTGAGGCTTATGATGCACAGGCCCAGCTCTGCCCATGGAGTGTAGCAGCCCCAACAGGCTGCTCCTCCAGCATAAGCAGTGAAACTACAGTACTCCTTGGAGCTAAAAACATGTCTTGCAAGTAGGGATCATTGATGACCTTGAAAATTACTTCAACATGATATACTGGTTTTTTCTTTACAGGATGAGAGGGTTGATTTCTACATTTCCACTACTGGTGACTAGGTAACTACTGCAGCAGTCTGGTGGTCACTTAGGAGTCAGCAAAAACAAGGACATGCATTGCCCAGGAAGAGAACACGAAAGGACAATGATAGCATAACATTCGTATCTGTTAATTTATACACAGTGAAGCAAATGTTAAAATCATGCCAATTTAACTAGAAATACACTACAACTTACTGTAGTGTGTTAAGCAGGGCTTTTTTGTCATAGAACGCACCGGAACGGTCTTCCGGCACCTTTTTCTCCAATGGATTTTATGAAGTGATTTTGAATCGCCTGTGGGCATAGCAGGTCAGCAGCAAACATAATTAACATAGTGCTTTTGTGTCTGCGGAACACTGCTCGGCTTGGGATTGGTGTGTGTGGTCGCACGCTGAGTGCTTACTGCCGGCGGTGACGTGAGTTCCGGCACTTTTTTTTTTTTTTTACAAAAATAGCACTGGTGTTCAGACTGTAACCAGCAATCTGCTGCTTTGTCTGCTGTTAATGGACAACCTCAAGGCCCAGCTCTTCTTTCTGGTGGTTCTTGATCTTCATACTAGACTTGGTCTGGACAGCCCTTCAAAACCAAGGGCAGTCCTCTGGCAATTCTTTGAAAAGGGTACCGTGCTTGCTACCTTATGTAGCAGCCCCTTCTACTGCTGGAAGGGGATGGAAGTGATAATATCCCTCATTCCTTCCTCACATTGCTCCTAGGCATAGCATCCCTCTAAGAGAGAACAGAAGGGAAACGAGCAGGTGGACTGGAGACTCAGATGTGAGGAGGGAGCTTGGAAGCTCCTGAAAGATTGGACTGCACTCTTATTGATGTTGTCAAGGCAGACAGTAGGATCTTCTGGTGTGAGTCATCATTGGGCACAGAATTAGTGAAGTTATTTTCCATCAAGAAATTGGTTTCCATCAAGAAGTTAATTTCAAGTTGTGTAGCATTAAATACTGATGGCCGTGATCTCAGCAATTCAGTGGGACCCTCTTGTCCTACTGCCTCCTTTTCCAGAACTCTCATGTGGCTTTCTATAGGCTTCTGCTACACACAGGAGATAATGACACTTTGAGTTTCCAGCACAATCCCACACATGTCTACTCTGATGTAAGTTCCCCTGGAGTCTTACTCCAAGGACCTATTCCAAAGTAACTGTGAAAAGCAGCCTTCCTCAACTTGGAATTCCCCTGCTACTCCCCTGAAGCAACAAATGGGCTATTGCAGGGTTCAGTCCTGGGCCCAGTGCTCATCAATATTTTTATTAATGATTTGGATAAGGAAGTGCAGAGAACAATTATCAAATGTGCAGATGACACAAAACTGGGTGGGATAGTTGATAGCCTGGAAGACAGAAACACAATCCAAGATGATCTTGATGGGTTGGAGCACCGGGCTGAAAAAAGCAGAATGAAATTCAGTAGGGACAGATGCCAAGTTTTGTATCCCAGAAAAAGGAACTGAACGCATTGCCACAAGATATGGCTTCATTGGCTCAACAATACTGCAAGTGAGAAGTATCTTGGAATTGTTGTAGATTGCAAACTGAATATGAGTCAATGATGTGATGTGGCTGCACAAAGGGCGAATGCTATTTTAGGCTGCATTAACAGAAGCCTCACTTCCAAATAACATGAAGTAGCAGTTCCCCCTTACTCAGCAGTGGTTAGTTTACTTAGCACTGGAGTACTGTTCCAGTTCTGGGTGGCACAGTTTAAGAGGAAGGGTTCAGAGGAAAACAGCAAGGATGACCCAGAGACTTGAAACAGAAATTTGTGAGGAGAGATTGAAACAACTTGTTGTTGTTGTTGTTAGTCGCGAAGTCGTGTCCGACCCATCGCGACCCCATGGACAACATTCCTCCAGGCCTTCTGCTCTTCCCCTCCACCATCCCCCGGAGTCCACTTAACCTCACACCGACTGCTTCAGTGACTCCATCCAGCCACCTCATCCTTTGCTGTCCCCTTCTTCTTTTGCCATCTATTGTTCCCAGCGTTGAAAGAACTAGGCATGTTTAACTTTGAGAAGAGAAGACACTGAGGACTGCTACAATGGCACTCTTCATGGACTTGAAGGGTTGGCACTAAGCGAAAGGTTATGCTTTATTTCTGATAGCATGAACCCTTGCTTGAAAGATCGATGTTATATCCTGTGCTTGGCACTGAGTTCAGTGGGTTACCCGAACCATAATCTTAAATGTTTTTTCTTGCAAATGGGGCCCATTGACTGATTGATTGATTAGTATCACAACATTGTTTTATTCCATTTTAAATACTTCCCATAATGTTTGATGGTTGATGTGGAATGCATTTTACTCTTTTTTGGATGTAGCCTACTGCATGGCTTGTTTGTTTATTACATTTTTATACTACCCAATAGTTGAAGCTCTCTGGATGGGTCATACTATAAAATGCAGTATAAAATTTAAGTAGTTATGACTACAATATAAAATAAAATTGAAAACTGAAGTAAAACCTAACTGCAGTACAAAGATTTAAAATGCTGAATGTAAAACAGTCTGAAACTAACATTCCTGGGAGAATTCTTGGGGAAATAAGCACTTTGTCTGGTGCAGGAAAGAGTACAGTGTAGGTGCCAGGCACACCTCCCCGGGGAAGTTCATTCCATAATCAGGGTGCCAGAACAGAAAAGGCCGCCTTCTTAGTAATCACCCACCTCATCTCCTTCAGGACCACTGAGCATTGTCTCAGTGTCTGGGCAGGTACCATGTTTCCCCGAAAATAGGACCTATCCCGAAAATAAGACCTAGTACTATTTTTGGTACTTGCTAAAATATAAGACCTACCCCGAAAATAAGACCTAGCTGTGTTTATTCCCAGGGCCAGTGGGGAACATAAAGAGCTTTTTTAAACTTTATTTTTAACTTAACTTTAACTTAATGCACAGTGTGGAGGAAACATGATATGCAGCTCTGCTCCCTCCACTCCCTGCGGAGGGAGCAGAGCCGCATAAGCCGATGCTTCCTCTATAGCGCCAGCTCCTGTCACAGGCGGAGTGATACCAAATGTTCCAAATGTACATGTATTCATTCTTTTGTACATGAATAAGTGTGGATTGTTGTACACATTAAAAAAAAGACCTACCCCAAAAATACTACTGTGACCTACTGTGTTTTTGTGAGCCTTAAAAAAAGTATAGGAGTGTCTTATTTTCGGGGAAACACGGTATATGGGAAGAAATGACTCTTCAGATAAGTTGGTCCCAAGCCATTTAGGGCTTTGAATGTGAATTCCAGACGTTTGAACTAGAATACATACACTATATACTGTAACTTTGTGCACTCAGAATGGAATGAGAACTCCTAAAGTAACTAGCAAACAATTATCCAAGAAGGTAAATAGCTCGAAAGGAAGCTGGGTAGTGTTTAGAATTTTTTTTTGTAGTTTTCTTAACAAGAATAATATATCACTGTGTCATTTATTTATTTGGATAATGTCAAAACTTCCTTCCTTCCTTTCTTTGAAATATGTATTAAAATTTCCATTTACAACCATAGAGATATATGAGTGAAATATATTGAGCTGATTTTCCCCTAGATTTGTCTGATGGATCAGAGTAATATATGACAACTGCCAAATTATGAAGGGCTATGAGAAAAAATGAGCTGGGGTCACATCCTGTTATCTTAGAAATGTATACAGAAGCAGGAAATGAAGGATAAGATAATTATGAATTAAAGATCTCATCGTCATTGACCTTGTAGCCTTCCTAAGTTCACTGCTTATAAGGGCTAGAGAGGATTGCCTGATGTGAGAGGCCAGCCTTCCTCAACCTGGTGCCCTCCAAATTATAGTCCAACACATTGGAAAGTTGAGGGAGGCTGCGACTCCACCTGGCAAAAAACTCCTATACTTGTCACAGCATGAATAGCTTTAGTGGCAGTGGCAGTAATTATATTTCTATACTGCCCAATAGCCAAAGCAATCTGTGGCAGATAACCTACAGTAAAGTACAATATAAGAGGTAAAAACGATTTAAATTCTTAACGTAAATACAAAATATAAAAGCCACATTTAAATGCACAAATAAATCAAAAGACCCATGAAGCAGTTAATGCTGCAGTGTAATATAAAACTAATTAAATGTTCTATCGTAGAGGACAGTTTTAACCTGGAGCTGAAAAGGTGTTAGAATTGGCTCCGAGCAGACCTCTGTAGGGAGCTGGTTCCATAAATAGTGGGCTGGCACTATTCCATCAACAGGGCAACAAGGCCCTTCTCTTGTTGCCACCAACCAAGCCTTCTTGCAGGTGGCAAATGCAGGCTAGCCCCAGTAGACTGTAGTTGGGAGGAGCGTCCTGTCAGGTATTGTGCTCCCAAGCCATATAGGGCTTTATAGGTTAATTCGGCACATGAAATTGGCCTTGGAAGCAAATAGGCAGCTAAGACAAGCAGGCCAGAAATGTTGCAGGCCAGAATTGGGAAACCAGAATCGGTTCAGACCTTCTGTTTGGCTGCTGCATTTTGCATAGGCCGGAGCTTCTTTAAAGGCAGCTCCACACGGGGCATATTGCAGTACTTCTAGTTTATAGATTACCAGAGCATAGATTACTGAAACCAGGCTATCCCCATCCAAATAGGAGCATAATAGGGCCTCCAGCCAAAGCTGGGATAAGGCACTCCATGCCACTGAGGTCACTTGGGCTTTGAGTAACAAAAATGACTCAAAGAGCACTTACCATCTAAGAACCTGCTCCTTTAAGAGGGAAGCAACCTCATCTGGTCAGAAAAACCACCCACTAGCAGAATTTCAGTTCTGTCCAGACTGAGCTTCATTTAGTCCTCATCCAATCCATTGTCACAACCTACACCTCACCAGTGGAAGATGAAAAGGAGAAATAGAGCTGTGTGTCATCAGCATAATGATGACAATGTTTTTCAAATTCCAGACAACCCTACTCAGTGGTTTCAGGTACGTGTTAAATAGCATGGGGGACAAGCCTGACCCTGAGGAACTCCATACTGGAGAATCCAAGGGGGGCAAACAACACCTTCTGGAGCTTGCCATTCAAGTAGGAGGGAAACAGTCAGTTTGTTTCCATGGCAAAAGGTGACCTGAACCTTGACTGAAATAGATCCAAATGATCAGTTTCATCCAAAAGTGCCTGGAACTGGTTGGCTGCTATCTGCTTGAGAACCTTGCGCAGGAAGGGGATATTTACCACTGGCCTAAAATTATTGAGGTCTTCTGGGGCCAGAGAAGGTTTCTTCAGGGGTTGTCTCACCACCATCTGCTTCCGGTGACATGGGACCATGTCTTCCATAAAGATGCATTAATCGCCTCTCAGCCAGCTCTTCCCTCCCTGTTAGCTTTTATTAGTAAGAGGGGCAAGGATCAGTACAGACTTGCATGAACTTGTCAATATCCTTGACGTAATTGACAAGTACGTTGTCAATATCCTTGAGCTGTCCTAATTGGAACTCATCCAACTGAAGTTGATCAGGCTGCACTCTGGATATCTTGCCTGAGTCAACTGTTATAAGACTGGAGTCTAAGTCCCAGTGGATGCAAGAGATTTTATCTGCAAATGTATTGCAGTGGACCTCAGAAGGTCCTAAGATGTCCATGGGACCATCATGTAGTAGGTCCTGAATGACCCTAGAAACTCTGCTGGATAGCAAAGAGAGAACTGAATAGAGGTAGTGTGATATTCTTGCTTTGCGTCTCTCACTAGCTCCTAGCATACATGAATATAGGCACATACCAGGGCTTGATTGACTCTGCTAGGAGTTTTTCTCTGTCTGCACTCAAGCCATCTCCTGTTTCATTTCATTGCTATGAGCTCTGGGGTGCACCAGGGAGCCATATGAGCTCTTTTACAGAGAGGGCACTCAGGAACAATAGTGTCAACTGCCCAGATCACCCCTGTATTATAGACATCAACAAGAGATTCAACAGGGCCACCATCCATATCAGCCGGAAATTTCAAGAGCCCTCATGAAACTCATGAATCATCAGCCTCCTGAGGAGAACGATCTTAATAGGTCTCTCACCCCTGCAGAGGGGGAAAGATGCTCTTGATCTACATCTCAGGAATCAGTGAACTGACCATGGTAAAGGGACCAATTCAAAGTCCCCATGCCTCGCTGGAAAAAGCAATCTAGAGTGTGTCCTGCTACATGCATTGGGCCAATTGCTTGTTGGGACAGCCCCATGATTGACATGGAGGCTGGTCTCTTCCCCTTCCTGTTCACAGGAATGTGCTTTTTACTCTTTTTCCCGAGAAGCACAGGTGCTGTGGTTCTTCCAACTCTAGTTGTCGCTGGGGGGGGGGATCCAAGTAGGAGTCCAGGCTCTGAGGTCAGAGCTTTTTTCCAAGCTCAGATGTGGGAATCCAAACATTTCTATGGCCTAGTTGCTGCCTAGAGCCCATGGGACTGTTCTGTTAATTTGTCTTTTCCAGATCTGAACACCTCATTGGGCAAAGCATGGATGGCCACTTTCAAGTAATTGGCATATAATTGTTTTTTTAATAGTAAAAGTTGTGGTAGAAATTTGAAACTTTAGAATGGCAGAATCCATTGTGGAGGGGTTACTCAACTAAAGGAGAATTGCAAAAGTACATGTTAAATTGCAAAGACTCCTTCAATATGTGTGGCAAGTGATTTATAAATATATCTCACCAAAAAAGGTATTTTCTAACCCTTTGAATACCATTGATTAAATATATCATATTTATTCCTTGATTCTAGGAAATAACAGATTTAACAAGTATGTACATGAAACTAACTTATCGGGGGGGGGGGGTGAGATTGAGGTACCTGTCCAAGGCTGTTTGAACAAGCTAGCACAAAAGACAAGCAAATATGCAGGCAGTTTATACTACAGTGTCTCAACTTCCAATAGTAAATGATCATAGTTGGACACTATTAACAACACACATGGATGCCTGTTTATTCAATTGTTTAGCAGTGGCTACATAAAAATCCCCTGTGGTGAATGTGAGAATAAAACATGTGGGGGTGCCCTGTGATGGGAACAAGCCAAAGGCAGCCGTTAATCTATAAATGGATCATTATTTGTTGTTGTTTTAATAAAAAGACTATCAGGAATAACAGGGAATCTGGAGTGCATGTGGAGCACAATATCATTTGTTGCTCATTGAGATGTGAGAGTCCAGAGCCCATGATTTGATTTCGCATGCGTTTGTGGTTATGTCATCAGATTTACAGTCCAAAGGTACTTTGAGCTTGTGTGTGAAGGTGGCTGCTTGCGCATCACCAAAAGAGAGGGAAGGATGTGGCATAACATTTGTTTATGCTCATTGATATGCTTGGGCGATGTGAGCACAGAAATAATTGATATAATTTAAATTGAAATATAATACAATTCACAATGGAGGGAGAGACTCGACTCTGCCCTCTGTGCCTGCTGCCCACGGATGATGCACACTTCCCTCGCTTTGCATGGTTTTTAAATCTTGGGACTGGATTTGGCCTTGACGGCCAGTAGAATCCGCTAGAGCAGGGCATGAATGGTTTCTGCAGGTTGAATGAAGTCACGGGGCAGGACCACATGGAGAATCTCCACGTGCACTCATGGAAGTTCCTGACTTTGCTTGCCACTTGCCTTCCCAACACGGACAGGATTGAAGATAACACGGGGTTCTTCTCCTGCCACCTCCCAAAGGCCCTGGTAGCCTACATGGAGGGCATGGAAGGACCCCTGAAGGAATCTACTTTTCCATGGGCCAGATTAGGCTCACGGACTAGAGGCTGCCTGTTTGCGAAACAGGACTCTCCTGTGTAAAGCAGGACACACAGCTGTCCCACATGCTAGCAGCTTTCCACATGTGCCTTGGGGCTTCTGTGGTTACTCTTCCTGCCCAAGGAGTCTCATGCTGCATTGGAGGCTCAGCCTGAAATATGGCCAGAGTTGGAGGAGTGATACACAAGAGGTGGTCCCACAAGCCAGTTGTGCATTTAAGCCAATGACTAAGGTACATTGCGTGACAGTTAAGGTTCACGGAACTTAGGCCTGTGCTTGTGGAACAAAACCACCACACTGCTAGGAATTGCCACAATGTTAGTGTTACAGAGGACCCAGCCATGCTTCCTTTGTAAGATACCCACTTATAACAGGGATGCAGGCAAGCTCTGAAGATGCCTCCCTGCAGCGGGCCAACATGGACATGATGCTTGCACACTGAAGGGGGTCAAGGGCTTGTTTTCGCCAGATTCCAGTCCGTCTGTATCAGTGAGCACACATGATGGCAATTATGACTTTGGCACATCTGAAGGCAGCTGCTTGCTGATCTAGAACTTAGATAGGGGCTGAGATCTTTCGGTCCAAGTTGAGAGGGAACATCTTGAATCTGTTTCTGGGCATATGAAAAATTAATTGAATCTCTATGGGCTGAAGCCGTCCCAAATGCTAAACTATCAGATGGTTTGTGGTAACCTGCATGAAAAGGGATAACCTGCTCAGCCTTTAAAGTCAGAATAATTTTGTCTGCAGGATAACTGAGAGATGTGTAATGAAAAGTTGCCACAGTAAGGGAGCTTTGAGCTGGAGGGGTTTGTTTATAGATTATATGTTAACAGTACTGTGAGAAGGACTAAATACCTCCGGCTTTCTTTCATCTGCATCTGCTGAGATGCAAAGTTACATTACATTACTGATGAAGAGGGTACAGCTAACTTAAACCCTATATTACAGTGCTCATTTGATGTTTCTAAACCCCAGACTTTGGGCTCAACCAGAGAGTTCAGAATAATATCTGAAAGTGAATCTCAGATATGTCCTCTTGCCTCAAGGGAAGGAAATGATGTAGGAGGCCAACAGTTAAAAGGGGAGCTCGCAACAGGACCTAATGAGCCAAGGGCAAATTGAACTGTGCGGTCCCAGTACAAGCTCTGCTTTAACTCTTAATTTAATAGCAGTTAATCTGTGTGCTGTGCTTTTGCTATTTGGGGTGATTTGATGAGGAATATCAATCAGCATTGTCCTCCAAACAAAATGTAAACAGAGTACTTCCCAGAATCTTTCTAAATCTTTAGGACCCATAAAAGGATGGAAGGAAGGAATGATGGGGTGGGGGGTGAGGGGGGAGGGTATTTCAACAACTCACATTACCCCTCTAGGCTGATGGATAGTGTGGCTGCATATGCATCACCAAAACACCAAAACACCAAAACTGTTTTGGTGATGCATATCACCAAAACAGGAAATGCGCATCACCACAAAATGGAGCCAATTTGCATAGCAGTTGCATCTGTAACCGATATGTGTTGTCGAACATTTAGAAATAATGGGTATAATTTAAATAGAAATTCAGTACATCTGGGTAAAGCAGAAAGACTGCCCAGCTGACTGCTGCACAAATACCTGTTGCTAATTCATCCTCTTCCTTCCTTCTTACAGTTCTCTGGCGCTTGCACTGGACAGCCTGTGAAATAGGGGCTGCCTGGCAAGCAGAGGGCTGTGTCCTGTCTCTAGGACCCCTGGTCAAGCCAGGGTGGACTGTGGCATGTGCTGCCTGCATGCCAGAGCGGGCTGGGCTGTCAGCCTGGGTTATCATGTGGTGTGAACCCGGGGAGGATGCCTTCTATGAGGCTTAAACTACCCTTGCATGACTCATGGGTTGTTTTAGGATCATTGAATTGTTAACATAAGCCACTTGCACTGGGTTCACATGGCACAAGAAACCACAGTGCCAGCCTGCCACTGCTTGAGTATACAAAATGGCCACCAGCATGCACTGCAACCCACGGTGGCTCATTGAGCAGCTGCAATGGTCAGGCCAACCAGCCCAGTTTATCCTGGAAGGGCAGCTTCCACTCCAAGAAGACCTCCGTGGAGGATTGCATCACCAGAGGTATCCCCAAGAAGCTTCACACTGGTCTTCGGTCATCTCATGTTCCAGCCCCCTCTAAGCTCCATGCTTTGTCTTCTGCCTCCATAAGCTCTTCACACACCCCAGCCTGCCTGGAACATATAATACCATCCTCTGTCTTCCCAGAAGTAACGGCCTCTTGTTTTCTACCTTCGCCAGCACCCTTGCTGTGCTGGGATGAACGGAGCAGCATCATGAAACTGTGATCAAAGAAGATAACAAAATTGCAGACATCCAGGCTTTTGTTTGTAGACGGGCGTCACACGGGCTTGTCGGAGTCGTTTGGAGTGATGTGGCCAACTGCATCTGCGAGAAAAGAGGTTCAACATGATGACATCCCCAGGGGTGAAATCCAGAGTGGTCCTGCCTGGCTCCTCTCATCAGGCGGAGTGAGAGGACCGCCACAGGTAGCTTATTCTGAATGGAAGGCACCTGTTAGCTATTTACAAGTGCAATCCTATGCAAATAGAGACAAAGACGGGACTACAACTCCAGCATGCTTTTATGGCTGGAACCTTTTAAACCCTGAGAAACAGTCTGTGTGGCTGAAGCATGTTTTATTGACAACCCCTTACAAACAAGCTCCAAAACAAGTAAAAGAAAAACAAATCTATATATACTTTTAAATAAATACTTTTTTCTCAAAAAAAAAAGTACTATTTTGCACATATTTTGCACTCCATTTTTCCCTGGCTGATGGAATGATGTGTTGCAGGCTTGGTTTGTTTGGAAGCACTGGAGGAGACTATCTGTAATATTTACAAATAAGAATTTTAGAAAGGGGAAGAGCAGACGCTGCTAATTGCAAAGCAACTTCAGTCCAGCCTGCCTCTGGCCCCCAAAAAATGTCTCTCCAGCTAGTTCCCAGAAAATAGCAATTGTTCCCCTTTCTCTGGTACATTTCCTTGTTCTCCTTCTCATTTTAAGCTCTCTGGCACACACATCATACCATTCTTCCAAATGAGTACATGTGCAACCCTATACATATTTAGGCGGACAAAAGTCCTACAACCCCCATCATTCCCTAGCCTGTCACCCTGGCTTCAGCATGTAGGAAGCTGCTTGCATTTTTCCCCATTTGCATAGGATTCTGCCTTAAGTTGTTGCAGCATTTTTACCACCCAGTATGAAGACGAAGAGCTTCTGCTACTGGGCTATGTAAACTATTTTAGACATCAGTAAAGGCAAGTGCCTATGGGATTTTCTCCTTCGGGTGCCAAAATAATATGGAAACTATGCACTTTGAATTTGTGGCTGGAGAGCATCATATGCTAGTCAGACAGCAAAATGTCATGAGCTTTTTGCATTCCAGAGGAGGAGCTGTCAGGGACAGGAATTAAATATTTGTTCATAGGCATTGCTAGCTATTTTAATACCAGATAGAGACACATTTTGGGGGCTTTTGGTCATGTAGAAGTGCTGTGATCTAAGCAACATTACTGTAAGGCAGTATTTAAGTTTTCTCCTTGCGTGCGCGCACACACACACAGAGCGAGCGAGCGAGCGAGCGAGAAGTTTCTACGTTTGTAACTTTTTACACAGAATGGATGAATAGTGCCATCTTGAGGCAACAAGTATAAAGTGCAGATTTCTTCTGCTGGATTTGGCCATTAAAAAGAGTGATATTCTCACTTCTTTTAACACCCGTATATTTATATGTTTCCACCATTTATATATTGCTTTTCTATGTGTTTTATATGAAATGTTTTTACTGGACAGTTTTATTATAAATATAATACTATTCAATAATATAAATCCAATATAATAAGAAGAGAAAGCCTATCACTCATTAGGGAACAACAGGGGATAAATGAAAAATAAAAATAAATGAAAATATAGGTGGACACCATGAAACCACAAGCAAAATACCTTATGTCTCCATGATGAAATATAAACCTTTTAAATATGGCAAAAGGAAAATGCTACTTGTTGTTCTGTGCCATCAAGTCGTCTCTGACTTATGGTTGCCCAGTGAATGGATGAACGCCCTGCAAAATGTTCTGTCTTTCACAGCCCTGCTCACATCCTGTAAATTCAAGACTGTGGCTTCCTTTATGGAGTAAATCCATCTTGTTTTTCACCTCCATTTACTTCTGCCTTCAACTTTCCCAAGAGTGATTGTCTTCTCCAGTGAGTCTTGCCTTCTCATATAGTGCCCCAAATTTTACAATGTGCAACATTTAGCTTTGCAGAGATTTCTGTTGAAAGGGGGCCACTGGCCAGCGGAAGGCATTAGTGAAAGAGAAGAGCTGGAGGCCTTGTCAGAAAGAGAGGAGCTAAGCCTAAACATACACAGGATTGTGACCTTAGAAAAAAAGGAAAATTTGCAAGTCCATATTCTATCCTATTGCTCAATATTAAGTAAAGCTGCTGCTTCCTACCTTCTACTAGTATGGCCAATGAGCACAAAGGTGCTGGATCAATGGCCAACATATATAATTTCAAAATCAAAACAACACATGCATTACTTTATTGGCCTATTTAAGTAATTAAATGCCTTGATTTAAAATATACTGGGATAGAAACAGGCCTTATACTGAGTCTGTTTGCTTAATGTTGTCCACACTAGCCTCCCCCAACCTTGTGTTCTCCATATGTGTCAGACTACAACCCACATCATGCCCTAGAGTATCCTTGAAGGGACGTGGTCCACAAAGCACAGGAAGTTCAGTTACCATACGAATAATCTTCAGACGGGGGTAAAAGACCTGCAGAGGGAATCACAGCTGTAGAGTCCACGTAATCCTTGGCTTAACTTGTTCCTGTTTCTTAGGAACTGGTTTTGGGACTGCTCCCTGGTAAATTATTGTCACTGTTGTGATAATCATCTTTTCGAGAGAAATAATTTCACTGGATTCACTGGTACCTAGGGCCAGGACCAAACTAGATGTGACATTAAATGCATTTAGCACATCCAGTTAGTTCCTCCAGAAGGGGAGACTAGGATCGAGACCATGAAGCACGAGACCCATAATAGTCCCAATACAAGTCTTCATCTCATTCCTCCCTTAAGCCACAGTGGTAAGTTTTGAAGCACAGGACCTGCCATTGCCATCCCCATAGCCAGGTGGGCAAGGAGACAGCCCTGATGGACATCCACAACCCAATTCTAATAAAGTTCATCTACCCAGAGCAGATCTTTCTAAAGCAAATGAATGTCAATTGCCTATTCACAACAAAGCCTCCCCCCACAAAATACTTCCTATTACAACAAGGCATAATATATTGTTGCTTGGACAATTCATTTTCCCCGTTTTCTGGGAGGATTGCAGGGGGAACAGGGGCTGGAAAATGGTATCAGTGTCCCTCCTAATTAAAAATATGTGCAGGTGCTGTATCCTGGAAGGCCCTGGCTCCACTAGATTGCTATGTAGGAGGATGCCAATTCAAATTTATCTTGCAGGGCTAATAGTAGCGTCAAGGGGCAGGATTGCCATGGGATTTGAAGTGGGGGCAGGTAAACCTGACGATTAACTGCTCATTACTTAAAACAAGGAAGCAAGCAAGCAAAGGTACTTGTGCATCTGTTGTCTCATCTAGTATGGCCTGTAGTCCAAAGGAAGTGTGCATGAAATTGCAGCTATGACTACTTATCCTGGAATGAAATATCTCCTGTTTTACTGAAAGCTGCAATCCTTGCAAAATTGCTTCTGAGAAAACATGCCGAGCTAGCAAAGCATTTATGCTATTAAACATTCTTAGCTTGTTGTCCTCATTTTTAATAAATCCTGTGTATGCTTACTGGGAAATAAGTCCCACTGAGTTCAATGGAACTGACTCCCTGTTTAAGTGTGATGTATTGCTCTCTCTTCTTAGAGTCCTTTATCGTTAATCCATACCTGGATGGGACAACCCTTCCAAAAGAGAGCTGAACTCTATGAAAAGCCACCCTGACGTGAGTTGCAAAAGCAGTGGAAGAGTTAGCTAGCTTTAAACTTGCTTTAAACGGTCCTAGAAGTTGCCCTTCAGCGGTAATATGTATTATACTACTTACAATGTGATCTCAGGTCTGGGAGCCCTCCCATTCAGTCCAAGATACTATATCCTGAATGCAACACTGCATAGGAAAAGCAAGTGTGTACTTGGGCCATGCTCCACAGTGTGAGAACGGAGTCATCAACAAGTACATAAAAGTACTGGTGGTTTTCTTCTGTGAAAAGGATATGCAACCTAAACCACGTCTTTAAAAACAAGAGCTCTGCTTAAATTGGTAGCACATAGATAGCATGCTAGCCTGCAACTGCATGCAGGGGACCTTTAAGAAGCCACTGGCAGGGTGGAGGAAATGCTGGGTGCAAAAAACAGAGGGAATCCTCTCCAATGGAAAGGCAGGTTAGCATCTCACTTCCACAGGCTCTGGTGTCCCAGTTTTTCCTATTCACTTATAAACCCAGCAGTGTGTTTTAGCAAATGCTTTAAGTAACTTTTACTCCCGAATAAAGCCAAATATGTGCAGAAATATTTTGTTCACCCAGGGTTAGTGCACGCAGCTGTTCGAAGCCCTGGTAGGAATCATGGAATGTGATCTTAACTCGATCTGCAACACCCATGTCCACAGACTTCAGATAAAGAGACTGAAAACAAGCTAGAGGTAGGTGGTAATGACAATTTTAAAGCTGGTAGTCCTAATTTGGTGGACATACAGGGAGACCATCTTCTGAGTAACTCCAAAGCCATGCCTTTTACATTGATAGGGCATCTAAGTAAGTTAATTAAATGGAAACTAGAATTAGAATTCCTATTGGAAAAACTCCCCCTACCTTTCATTTCTGAATCAAATGCACCCCACCTTCCAGCTGTATCTATCACTCAAGAAAGGCAATTGCCTCTCTCTCTCTCTCTCTCTCTGTAACCTTTGACCTTTGAAAGACTGCAACCATCAGAAAAGGACAGGAAGCCAACATAGATCAACACAGTAATATATGCCAGCATCTCCCTGCAACCCACAGCCAGTGCCTGTTTGTACTAGCAAGGTGCTGCAAGAGTCTGCTGCCTCCCACCACAGGTATCCCCTCCAGTCCCTCTCCTTCCAGTTCTGGGAGAACTACAACTGCCAGCGCAGAGAGACAGGTCTTGTGGGAACCCCGCAAATTAGCCAGCAGTTCCTCTTCTATCCTTTGACCTGACTAGAGGATGATCAGGACACGGAACATCATCAGAGTTCATTTCCCAAGAAGGCACTCAAGGTGGCTTGAGAGTGACCCTGTAGCAGAATGAGAACTGGGCTGCAAGAGCTAGAGGAGGCTGCCGGTGGGTTGGGGGGGGGGGGTCAGCAAGAAGCAAACTAGGCAGGAGAAATAAGTTCCTGATGGGAGGGTTGTTCAGACCAGAGAACAGGAGAGGTGGGAATTCCTTCCTGGCTGCTGGTGCTTGGGTCATTCTGTCCTTGCAGCAAAATGTTCTGTCTGAGGAAGTTCAGGGTACAGTGATATGCTACAACTCACAGAGGACTTGGAACCTTCTGAATAGCCGGAAGTTTGCAAAAGATTCCCAAATATCTACCAGGATATATGAAACCCAGAGCAATTGGTTGCCTGTGTGATGGACTTTGGGGCCTCGTGCACAAATGGCAAAACAAATGAGCAAATAAACAAAAAAGGTGATTTTAAGGGCACTGCTCTGTGGACACAACCACTCTCCTTCGAAGGGAGCAGCAAAAACAAGCTACTCATTATGGTTGCACATATATCACAGCATGAGACTTTGTTGTTAGAGTCCCCATAGGATGAATCTGACCAAGGGAGCTGTGGCACACGAAAGCCCATTTCAAAAGAGAGCCCTCACCATCCCCCCTCCCTCCCTCCTGATTTGTTTGACCTCAGTTTGCCTCAGTCGCATCCAGCACAGCCAATAGAAGGCATGCTGGAGGCTGCAGTCCAACGCACCTGGAGAATGCCAGCCTGCGGAAGGGTGCCTTAGCGAGCTGGCTAGCCTTTAGGGGACCAAAGGACTCTTGTTCTTGTCTGCCAGCTCTTGAAATGTGGGAGTTGATCACAAAGACCTACTGCATATGCTAGAAAGGGGAAAG
Organism: Varanus komodoensis; assembly: GCF_004798865.1. Lineage (NCBI taxonomy): Eukaryota > Metazoa > Chordata > Lepidosauria > Squamata > Varanidae > Varanus > Varanus komodoensis. Next base: position 106,752,361 of record NW_025335268.1, on the reverse strand, counting down.
GACTGTGTGTGACACACAGAGAAACAATAATAGTTCTCCTACCTGCAGGCTCCCCTCTGCAGCTGCATAAAGCAACTCTTCACAGAAAAGTAGCATTTTTCAGTAGCTGATCAAGTGTTCAGATTAGGCAGCCATAGATCCAGAAGCTTGGGTCTGTTGCTGTGAAACTATTTCAATTAGACTATTCAAAAGAAAGTCTCATCTGTTCAGAGGACAAAAGGCTTTTCCTCATGAAGCTGTTAATCCACTGAATTTGCTTTCAGTTTTGTGGCAGAATTGAGATCTGAGCAATACACAGAAAAACATTTCCCTCCCTGCTTTTCCACTAAATAATCTTTAGGTGGCACCATGGGATAGTGGAATAGCACCAATGCACAAGAGAAAATGGCACTTTCTTTTGTTTTCGCAATTAAATGCCGGGTTTTCCCTGCTCTGAAAAACAAATAAAGAAAGAAAAAAAAAAAACAACTGAAGACAGTCACAAGATCACCTGAAGAACCCATAAGCAATCACAAATAGAAATGACAGGGACACAATAAATTCCACACATAGTAAAACTCCTATTATCTCAAAGATGCTTCCCAGTCCCCCTGCTCCCAAAGGCTCTTAGATCAGCTGCAGTCAGAACAGAATGCTTGCTAACTCTAGTGAGTAATGACTGGATTCATTCTTCTCCTTAAAGTCAAAGTGAACAGAGCCGGGAGAGCTTTCCTATGGGAGACCGCTGATTGCTTCATCTCAGTCACAGAATTGAGATTCATGCATTACACAAAGAGCTTTTCCACTACATAACCTCTAGGTGGTGCTGTAACATGACAGAATATCACCAATATGCATGAAAGACGACAGCTTTTCATTTGCCATAAAAAATATCCCATTTTCTCTATTCTAAAAAGAAAGACAAAATAAAGTGCTCTTAAAAACAGACAACAACTAAAGGACCCATTAACAACCATGTTAAGGAATCAGCAGTGCACAATAAATGCCTCCTGTAGAAGAATCTCATTGTACTAATAGCCAACCTTCTCTGAATATGAATCCTTCCTGTTGTAACCCTCTACTTACATACCTAGGAATCAATAGGGCTTAGTTCTGAATAGGCCTGTATAAGATTGCACTGGTAAGTCACCCAACAGAGTATCAGGAGGATTGAGGGGACCCCAAGTTTTGCAGAAGCATGTGCAAAAACCAGTTTGGATGTGGGGAAGAAAACCTAAATGGAGTGGAGGAAGAGAGCCCAATGACAGTGGGCATGGGATGGGATGGGATATCCTTGGGAAAGGCATGGCTGGCTGGCTGCAGCAATGAACTGGGCTGCACCACGCTGCATCGCTTTGGCGCATGTCCTGTGTTTTTATACTCTACCATATACATATGACACATTGATTGGTTAGCTGTAAATTGTAACATGCCTGCGGCAAAGTATATCTTGACTTAACTCAAGAACAAAGGGTTGTTTGGAGAGGCAGGGTAATTTCCTTCCTTCTGTCCATTTTCTGATCCCGGTCTAATTTGCATGAGGCAGATAATTAAATAATGTCTTTAATTTGCATGAGACATTATTTACTCTAGCCAATTGTACTTGCATCTCCTGCATTTCCAGACTTTATTTATTGCAGACTAAGCCAAACACATGGACCATTCCTTTGTACATACCTGGAAATAGTAACTCGGTTTGCATATAAGCAGGTTTGTTGAATCATGGGTTGTTGAATGGTGGATTGTCATTACCATTTCACAACGTATAACAAACCATGGGTACTCTTTTTCAGATATTTCAGATAAAAAACTCATAGTTGAAGCAAGGTAGGTTTCAGGAATAGCACTCATGCTTTGATAAATCTATTAGATATGTATGATTACTACCCAGTGGAAAATAGCTAATTAGTCCATCAGAATATATCCAGGAAGGATTTAGTCCATCACAGAGGCAATTAGTCCAAATTTCTCCATTTCAGCTTTCAATTCCTTCATCACCCATCTGCAATCTATGTGTTTGCACGTCTTTTCTGCATAATTAAACAATGCACGTGACATACTAGATCAGTGTCTAATTTACCCCTTCTGGTACAATCACTTCTGGCCATGTCAGAGTATCCTGGCATTCTCACTGTGCTTCTTAAGGAGAAAAAAAATGTCACTCATTGTATATACTTCTGCAATTGCTGGATTGTGGTTACTAATGTTACTGACACCCTAAGAACAGGAAATTTTGTGCTGGAGCTATCTTATTCTGTGGTTAAACATGGAGGCAATTTGCAATGCCCTGGAGTATTTCTCCAGGCTTACTAGAAACCTGAAGACAGAGCAAATAATCAAAATCAATGAAACACTTATTTTAAGAGCAATGGGTGCGGCTTCCCCATGTCCTCCTGAAGTGGAGTGCTTTTCCTTCCGTGTTGCTCAGCTTTGTGTCACTGCTCTTCCTGGTAATCAATCGAGGGCGTGCGAAGGCATTTTATATTTATTTTAGAACTCTCTCTTGCCAGCCTCACACTGGCACAGGATTCCATTAATACCCTTGCTCAGAATTTCTAATGCATGGCCAAATAAAGAAAAGAGCTTTTATGGCTAGATGCTTTTAAAACTTGAGAAACGGGCTGTAACTAAAGCATGTTTTATTAAGTGCCCTTGGATGATTGGCAACCTTATGAACAAGGAAAGAAGTGTGGGGGAAGACAAACTGATGTACAGATAGATATGTACTAATGAGTAATGTGTGAAATTTTTTAAAAGAGTACTATTTTAGCTATTGCTTTTCATGTGACAGTTCCTGATTGTTGGGATGTCATGGGGCAGGCTCAGCATCTTCAGGAACACAGGAGACTATCCAAAAACTCCTTACAAATATACAGTGCCTTGTTGAAATAGTTACACCCTTTTTATTTTTTCCACATTTTGTTGTGTTAAAATGTGAAACAGAAATGGATGTACTTGCCATTGTTACCACTTGATGTATGCAAGAAATTCAGTGCAGTGAATGTCCACAATAGTTTTTCCAGTGGTACAAAAGTTAAGTGAAAAAACAAACCAGAAAAGGCGGTTACATAAATATCCATTTAAAAGTGGAGATTTGTTAGTTGCATACGTATCCACTTAAAAGAATACCAAGCTAATATTTGGTAGAAATACCTCTACCAGCATTTACAGAATTACAGGTGTGTGTCTTCTCAGATAAGTCTCTGTCAGGTTTGTGCATCTGGATCCTACAAAACTGCTTCTGCTCTGCCAGCCAGGATGGGGCCTATTGGCGCAAAGCAACTTTCAGGTCTTTCCTCAGATTCTTTATGCTGGAGTTGCTTTCATAGCTTCTTGGTCTTTATGATGCTATTTGTTTAAATAGGCTGTTCAAACATTTCTAGAAACAGCTGCATTTTGAGATCTGGGAATTGCCACAGATGGACTCCAGGGAACTATGTTCCCCGACATTTGGAGACACTGGGTTAGTTAGGTATATCACAGCAAAGGGGGCAGATACCTATGCAAACTACAACTGCCAGTTTGACGTTTTTGTTTTACTTTTCTGCCACAATAAAAATATGTTGCATCTTCACTGTGTATACTATTTTGTATATATCAAATTATAACAATGCCAGTTAAACCCACTTCAGTTCCAGGTCGCAGCACAACAAAATGTGAATCAGTCAAACCAGGGTAAATAGTTCTGCAAGGCACTGTACTTTTTGAGAAGGTGAAGAGCAAATAACATTCCTAATTCTAAAGCAGCATCAATTCAGCATCCCTTGGACAGTGCCACTCCAGCTAGTCCCCAGAACATGGAAATTGTTTCTCTTTCTCCATTCCTTTTTTCTCATTCTCTTTCTCATTTTAATCTCTCCTGGCACACGCACTTGTATTTAAACTAGTCAAACCAGTTTAATTCCATTCTTCGAAATGATGAAGTGCACATCCTTATGCAAGTTTAGGCATATCTGGGGCAGGCTGGGAATTGTAAGCTTTCTTGATCTAAATTTTCATGAGATTGTGCCCTGAGATATTTATTTCAAGAGGCCTGTCATCAGGAGGGTAAAAACACATGCAATATATTCAAAAGAAAGTGAGGGGAGCACTTGTGTTGGATTCCAAAACTGTGGCAGGAATATGTCTTCCCTTCAGCTTTGCAGCTTGGATGATCAGTGAAAATCAGTTGAGCAAATGTGTAATGCAGTCATGTAATGCACACAGCGAGGAATACAGCAAATTGCTCACAAAAGTGGGAATAGGAGTTCTTTTTAAAACACCCCAACCTGAAAGCGGGGATGGAGAACCTAAGGCCAACAAACCAAATCCACCCTGCCCAGTATTCCAATTCAAATCTCAGGGCTTCGCCAAATGCCCATAAGCCCTTTCCTGGCCTTACACACTTTCCCCAACTACTGTTTGTATGGTAGATTCTTGGCCTTTGCATGGTTCTTCCTGCATTCCAAACATTGGGACTCTAAAAACAGAAAGTTGGAAAAAAATGTAAATTTTCCCAGTGGAGGAATGTCTCCACTCCTCCAGTGATCTTCATTGTGATCGATGTTTTTCAGCTTGTTCATAATAGTCTAGATTTAGGACTAACAGGGAAAGTGGCCAGCTTTGGTGATGGTGCCAAAAGGATCTCTCCAAATTGGGGAAAAGAGATCAGAATGGCTCAGTGTGATGTAATGTAAGCAAGTCTAGAGTGAGGCTTGTCAAGGCAAAAAAATAAAAAAATCCAACTTTCACATATATGTTGATGGGATCTGAGCTAGCAGTGAATGACCACGAATCTTGGGGATGTGATAGGCAACTGAATGAAAGGTCAAGCCAGCATGTAGCTGCTTTGAAAAAGGCAAATTCCACATCAGACACACTTGGGAAAGAAACTGAGAATAAATCTGTCAATATCGTACAGTCTTCATATAAATCAAGTCTGTGTACAGTTCTAATCACTGTGCCTGAGAAATATTATACAGTTGGAAAAATGCAGAAAGGACAAACAAAAAAAATGCAAAAAAGACAAATTTATCAAGGAGATGAAGAAACTCCACAATGAGAGAAGTTTACAACATCTGGGGCTTCACAAATGGGAAAAAAGAGTAACAGGAGGCATGATAGAGTTGTACAAAATTATGCATTTTGTAAATAAAGTGGATAGAGAAATATGTTTCTCTCTGTCTCATACCAGAGTCTGAGGCTATCTTACGAAACTGATTGATGGCAGGTTCAGGATAAAACTTCTGCACACAACACATAGTTCGAGCTATGCAATTTGCTACCACAGGATGCCATGATGGTAAGTCATTTGGATCCTTAAAGGAAGATTATACAAATTCATAGAGGATAAGCTTCCCTTCACCCTTTTCTGTTTTCTGAGTTTTATTTACCAAAACAAAGCAAACTTCTCACGTACATAACAAAAGACTTATGAATTAGGGAGGAAAGAAAGTATCTGCTAAGGCAAATAGCAGCATATAGTAGACCTCCAGATCCCTCTGCATATCAACTTGCAGCATTCCTGACCATTGGTGATGTTGGCAGGGTCTTCTGGAAGTTAAGGTTCAAAACTTCTCAAGATCCACCTGCTGATGACCCCTGTATTAAAGACTCCCATAGGTTTCTCCTGTGTGTGTAATTGGTGGACATATACATAAATGCACTTTCAGGAAAAGCTGGAAGGTTGCCAAAGAGGTGCACAGGCTGCACTGATACATCCTCTGGACTTCATCATGACCCACCTCCGAGAAGCTGCTCTGCTTCCCACTGTTTCCTTGGCTCAGTATTTGGCAGCAAAGGAACACAGAAACTGTACCAGGAACATGGGAGGTGCTCTCAGAATTAAACCTGTGGATTTTTCCCTCAGTCTTCCATGGATGTTGCCTGATATCCTTCATTCTTGCCTCAGATACTGTGTTCTACACTATGGAATGGTGATACTGTGACATGATGTATATTTTACCAACTGCAAAGTAAACTGTAATGTCAGATCTGTTCTATGAGCCCATCCAGGATTACTTCTGAGCAGACATGTATCATGTGGTTTCATTTCATCCAATCCGATCATTTATCCAGCTAAGCTCACAAATTCTGTAGGGCAGCAAAATGTTGCACTTGAAAGAAAAATAGTGGTTCCACTTGGGACATACAGACACAAACATGGGAGTAGTTCTGTGGTATAGATGAGTGTTAATTTGAGAGAGAGGAACTTTTTCAGGATGTAGATTCTACTCTGTGCATATTCCACATCCGGAATGCTGTCAAAGGATCCTTGTATTCATAGTGAAGCAAGCGGGCATTTTAAAAGCCCACTCTGCTGATTTAGAACATAGGAAGAAACTGTAAATCAAGCTGCTAGTATGGCTAACCCAGTGTAGCCTTCATTGGTGGGAAGAAGTTCTTTGGCTCTTCCAGCAGGAGGCTTTCCAGGAGATGCCAATGATTGAACATGGGCCCCACTGTAGCATTCCCTTGATCTGGTGCCCCTCAGGTATTTTGAACCACAACTCGGATGCATCCTTGGCCATGTTGGCTGGGGCTGATGGGAGGTGAAGTCTCAAATATCTGGAGAGCACCAGGTTAGGGAGGGCTGCATATAAAGTTTATACTCTGCACTGAAATATAACCTTGCCCCAGCCCAGTACTGTAAATATGCTAACAAGGAAATGAGCAATAAAGCCACAAGGGAAGGAAATATGCTTACAACCACAGGACATTGCATTTCTCCTCCGCTTCCTCCTCCTTCCCGTCCTCCCTTAATACATTAACAAACAATCCTCAAATATGCTTCCAAAACTAGAAATCTGTCCATGTTATTTCAATGGTTAATCAAAGCTGAGAGTCCCAACATAAGAGTAATAGGCCTTACTTGCATATAGCCCAGCCTTTCGGATGATGACTTTCTACTTACGCCCAAATTTTTTGGCTGGCCAAGAGTAAATTTCTGCATCAGAAATCTCTGAAATGAATGTGATACCATCTTGTAACCTCAGGTCTCATAACCAATGATAATGGGTACAGTTTGATCTTTACTTTTAGGTAGAGCAGGGGTAGGACGGACAAGCAATAATGCTTTCAGACATTATTATTCTGCAGCTTCCCTTCCACAGCCACAAGCTAAGCAGCAGCTTGTGTACCCCAATGTTGAACCAAGTGAACCCCACCTGTTCATGAACAATTACCATTTAAAAATAAGATTATAACAAAAATAATGTTAATTTAGAAAAGTATAGGTTACCATATATTAACCTAAGGTGGGAAAAAAACTTTCCCAGAAAATAGAAGGAAATGTAATTTCTGTCCCTAGCATCAGACTGTATCCCAGTTCATTCCAGTGATGGCCAGTCAGTGTTGACTCAGACTCTAGTATGAGAATTATTTTTAGCTCCTCTCTGGATCACCACCTTGATTCCCCACGTCATAGGTGGCAAGAGTCCCTTTTGAGCAAACTAAAGTTATTTCTTTCTTTCTAGATTGCCTCATCAGGTACAATGTAGCCAGGCAACCACAAAATAAGTTGATGTGACATGCTGCCATATTGTCTCTGACTTATGGCGATTCTGTGCATGAAAGAATGCTCAGCAAAATGTCCTGCCCTTGACAGCCCTAAACTTAAGGCTGTGGTCTCATATATGGAATTGCTCCATCTCATATTTGGTCTTCTTTCAACTTTCCCTAGCATGATTGTCTTCCTCACTGAGTTTTGTCCTCTCAGGATTGCCTAAAGTACGACAGCTTCAGTTTTGTCATTTTTGCTTCAAAGGAAAGTTCTTGTTTGAGTTGATCTCAGACCTACTGGTTTGTCCATTTGCCAGCCCAGAATATTTATTTATTAATTTTTTCCTATGCTGTCCATTACTAAAAAAAAAGGTCTCTGGATGGCCTATAAGGAAGAGAAAAACAAGAACAAAACCATAACAACAACACACATATTAGCAAAGCTCTCCTCCAGCACCATTTTTCTAACACATCAATTTTCTTCTACCACCTTTCTTCACTGTCCACCTTTTACATCCGTACACAGTGATCAGCATTGATGATCCTGGCCTTCGTCTCCAACGAAAGATCCTTACACATGATGATCTTTCCGAAGACCTCTAATGCTGCCCTTTCAATTGATGGCTGATCCAAGGCATAAAGATCTTTCATAATTTCAGTTCCTTCATTGCTGACATTAAAGTTTTGTCAAGTTGTCTTCTGTAATCCTGATTTTGGTTTTTTTAATATTCAACTACAGTCCTCTGCTTTTGCACTTTGTTCTTTCATTTTCATTCAGAGTCATTTCAATGTGCTGCTGCTTTCTGCCAGTAATATGGTATCATCTAAGTAACTTAAATTATTGATGTATCTTCCACCATTTAACTCTTGCTACCTCTGATCCTAATTTACCTTTCCTTATATGTTCTGCAAACAGAATGTCTTGAAAGCATAAGACAAAAGCACTTGTCTTATGCTTTTATCTATAGGAAACCATTATTTTTCTCCATATTCTGTCCCAACAGTAGTTTCGTGTCCACAATACCGGTTACACATCAGGACAATCGAGTGCTGAGGCGCCTTCATATTTTTCGGGACCATCCATAATTTCTCATGCTCCACTACTGTTGCAATGAATCTCCTTGGAATCTGTTCCTCTAGAGTTCAGGGACTTCTTCTCATGCTCAGCCCATTCTTAAAAAGTGTACTGAGCAAAGAGGAAGTCTTCAGATGCTTGCAGAATCATGGCTGTGCAAGCAACCGTTTTCTTCTGTATCATGTGCAGCAGCACAAACAAAGGCTACAGCGTGGGAAGGAGGAAAGCCACTTGCGGACAATTCCTGCTGAATGCTGCTTGCTAGAAACTCACACTGATGGCTGCAACAAAACAGACTGGAGTCCAGGGAGCCATGCCCAGGAATCCAACAAATCCCCACCCCCAGATGCATCCTTCACATATCCCTATAATCCACACTGGCAAAGGCCTTGCTGAAGTCTCTAAAGCATGCACTGTTTGTCTTCTGAAATTCTGTGGTGTATTTGAGCAATTAGCATATATTTGTGATATGATATAACATACCTTTGAGTGTCAAACCTTTCTTACTCCCTATAGGATCAAATTCTTCGTTGCAACACTTTGAGCATCACTTGATTTGCATGGGAAATTAGTATAATGGCCCTAAAGGCACTGCTTTTAAATACTACCCAATAGCTGAAGCTTTCTTGACAGTCCATGACAATAGGAAATATGGGTTGTACCAGCCTTGCTATTGGGTGATGTATAGAAGCAAATATTGAATAATATCATTTAATGCGTAAATATGTCAACATGCAACATAAATAAAACATGCAAATTCACACTGCCCATGCAAACTTCTCTGGGCTGGTGTAGCAAAACAAGCGAAAATATGTACCAGGTTGTCCCTTATTGCCATCTCACCTCAGTCATAAGCACACTGAGCAGTTCTTTATCAGTTGCAGCTATTTTCTCAGCCTCAGCTCCCAAGCAGTACAGTAGAATACCTGTACCCGTGCAGCTGTTCGAGCACTTGAAGGGAGTCTATAAATGCCTAGTTCTGCTGAAAAGAAAACAAAGCAGGGGATGTCCTGGTCATCCCTCTCATAGGACATTAAACCATTCTGAGATAAAACGATTTTCAAAAATATACAAATATCTAATCTAAAATTAAACACAGGCAATTACCTTGCAATTAGCAATCTCCAGAATATTAGTCAGGATGTGTATGAGGAGGTGCAGCCTTTCCAGAGCCTTCCTGACTATATTTAGGATTTCAGGACTGCTATACTGAATGACACTAAAGCCCAACGGATAATTTGGGGGTTATTATTATTGGCAACAACCCAACACTGTTCATATGAGGTATTGCACAACAGTGAACCTTCTGCACTGACTGAGAAACACCTATCCAAATTGAATCAAAGGTGTAGGTGATCTGGACAGTGTTTAAGAAGGGATATAGGTGCAAAGGCATGAAATGGATTAGCCTAACCTCTGTTCACTCCAAAGGATTTATCCCATTGCTGTCATGTCTCCAAACAACAATCCTGGTTTTAGGTTGAGCAAAGACATGAGAAGAGCACAATCTAGTTCTCGGGGACTTCCTTGCTTAACTCAGCTGCTCTGCTTCAGAGCTCAGTGTATGGTTTCAACTGTAAGCTCGGATTGCCTCTTGCATGGTGGCTTATGCAAGTTCCTCTGGACTAATTTTGCAGCGAAGGTTGGACGAAGTGGGGGAAGCAGCAGACTAAACCTTGCTGCTGCTCGTACAAGTATCTGCAAAGCGGGTGCGGGTGGGGAGAGGTCGCTGGACATGCTTGTCATTCTGGACATGTATTTTCCCCTTTAAATGACACAGAGGTGCTGAATGTCAATGAATCAGCATCCCATTGCTGTATATTTTAAGGGGAATGTAGCAAAGTTTAAAACCCATCTGCTGCCTTCATAAGTCAAGAGTGTGCACAGTATCCTCTGGCCTTCTGTGTTTTTATAATTTAACCACATATTTGGATGTGGGACAAAAGGCAAAAGTATTATTTCCGGACAGCTATATATTGGTTTTCAAATTAAGTGGTGGACTTTTAAACTGAAGTAAAGATGGTAGCAATTGTAGAAACAGAAACACATCTGAACAAACCCCGGCCTTCTGTGCCTTTCTATTCTGATGTGTAAATAAAAATACCACCACCACCATTTAACATTTATGACATGTTTTATATTGCTCGCTAACCAGCCCCAAGGCTCCCTTTGTTCTTTCTGCCTTTGTTCTTAAATCAACCTTTCTATATATCTCACTCAGACAGTTGATTCAATTAAAAAAGAGGAAGGAGCAAGCTTATGCAGATTGCCAGCTTTCTGTTTTGCTTCAAAGTGGGCAATTTCAAAACATTTTGCATATCTATATAAGGATTAAAAGACCACTTTCAGATCCACTACCTGTAATACATGGGATCACACAGGAATGTCTTCCTCTTCCATTTCTTTTAACATCTGTGTATCAGTAATGTTGTGGGAGAATGGAAGATGCTAGTCTATTTTCCATCCCTTACAGTCTTGATTGCTATCAAGAAGGTAGTATATGCACATAATATAGTGGTGTTGTCATTATGCAGTAAAGCAATTAATTTAAATGATGCAAGGAAAAGATCCATTCTGTCAATTTCCAGATGATTAAAATTGCAATATTTTGCTGCATTTCACACACACAAACACACACACACAAACACACACGTAGAGGGAGAGGGAGAGGGAGAGGGAGGACACCAAACTAGTACCTTTCAGTATTTTGGAATACTATTTCTACTTCTAATCAATTGTTATTGATATATTTTAGATTATCAAATTAAAGACTTCTTATTTATTTTTATTTACTAAATACATTTTATACTTCCCAATAGCCCAGAGGCTCTTCTTGACCAGCATATGCCATTAGTTTTACAAAAACTAGCACTGAACATTTGGAAATTGCTATGAACTAGGTGTCAGTAGCAAAAGTAATCCATTTCATTATACGAAACAGAACTTTTGACATGGGGAAGGCTAAGTTTTTAGAAATCATTATATATTGTTAAAATGACGCTTTCTCAACTGCAATAACAATTGTTCATGCAAAACTGTGTTAATTGCCTATAGAAAATTTTAATTTATTTTACAGTTATCTAGTACAAATGTAAACTATTTTTGAAAGACAGAACAAAATGGATGAATCTGTTTGGAAGCAAATCCAAAAGCTTTAATGTTTGCCATCAAATGTGGGTGATGTTGACAGAATAACTTTGGTTGCAATAGTAGCATTTAGGAAGATGAGTTGTTTGCTAATATTTGAGTGGCTTTGTTCATGTTTCAGAATAGATTTCAGTATTTTAAACAATGAAACTTGAGAGCTCTTGGCTGATAGCACAGGAACCACCAGCCATGTCACTGTATTAAGATTACCAAAGATTTCATGAAATATTTATGGTTACAGTTTATTCCCTGCTTTCACTTTCTTAAGGCTTCACTCCATTGGACATATAAGTATAAGTTTATAGGACTGGTAAATTAAAGATGGAGGATATTATTTGTTGAAATGACACATGCAATAAGATATAAAGAGGAGGGTTTGTCTTTTGCTTTAAAATGTTAATCTGTTCTATATTAGATAAAAGGGTCATATTTTCAGAAGTGAAGATAGAAATATCATTATTTGTCTACATTGGCCTATGCATTCTGCAAAAATCAGATCTTCTAGAAATAAATCCATTTCTAGAAGGATTGCAGTCCTGCAGTCCTGTCCACTTAAAACTAAGTAAATGATTTTGAATGGTAATGAGACTATTCTTTATTTAGTGTACAATCCTACTGATATTCTCATAAGCCCTGAAATAGAAAGCTTACACTCTTAGCAGGGAGGAAGGTGTGATGGAAGCAGTCTTCACCTCCCCATCCTCAGGCTTTTTTGCTAAGGGAAGGGGAGGGAAGGGGAAAGGGGGGAGGAGGTTGGAGGGGCTTCAGGATAGTTTATATCCTGGCCTCTGTGGTCTCCTCTGCTCTCCAGGACACACCCTTTCCCCTGTCTCTGAGGTTTCTCAACATTGGAGAGCAACTGGAGCAGTCTTTTCTACCCTGGCTCTGAGTGGGAGGGGGAAGAGCTCTGGTCCCTCGCTTCAGGGATGGAGCACTGTCTCCAACCTTTGAGATGGCAATATGAAATATCCTATGGCTGTTCAGAAACGATTGAGGGGCCATAGGATGTTCTCATGTTTTGTTCTTCTGCAGTGCCCGTTATTTAAATTTCCCTGGGTAGTTCACAAGACAAAGCACAGACCATAAAATACAATAACATAGTAAAACAGAATTAAAGGCAGAATGAAACCAAAGCAGTAACCAGGATAAAAGCCAGCAGCATGGCATCTAGATCCCAGGAAGGTTATGATGGAACCCAAAAGGCCCCTATTGATAAATTTGCTAGGCATTTTGAAGATAGAGGCTCTTGTATTCACTCTGGCTTTGACACCATTACAGATTTATTTATTATTTCTAAATGTATGGGTTTCATTCCACAAAGGCACTTCAATGGGACATAAAGTTAAAATTCGAGGTACTAAAAGAGCTTTTCATGTATTTGAAACTTCCAAACAATTTGAACATTTTTAAAACAATGTTTAAATTTTCAAGCACCATCAACAACAGAATTAAGAGCAGGAGAGTACCTTAAGAACAGATTGTTCATTGATACAGTTCCTGTGGAAATGTCCTGAGCACTGTCTGGTCTGGTTTTCCGCAATCACTTTTAACTGCTATGCCAGGGAGATACAGACAAGTCATTTGGAGAGGGTCATCCAACCACATGTATTCTGGACTTTTGCCCATCTTATCTAGTTAAAGCAAGCTGAAGAGGATTGACTGGGTGAGTCCCAGAGGTTAGCAAGTGAGTGGTCCTGGTTGCCTCAAAGGCGGCCATTTATTTAAAAACCTTCCCTGGCACTCCCAGATGAGTGCCATTATTATCACGCAGTCATGAATATCTGCTTTTTGGGCAAGATGCCTACTTGTCTATAGAGAGAGACAGAAAGACAAGGAGAGTACAGCCTCATTGATTGTCCTTGATATCTCAGTGGCTTTAAATACCACCATACATGGCATTATGTTAGACTGATTATGTGGGTTTGGGTATTAGATCACAGTGCTATGGTGGTTCCACTCATACACGTGGGATAGATTTCATAGCAGGTGGGGAAGGGATGGTGATTCATGGCATCTGAGCTGTAGAACCTGACAAGCTTCCATCACATCCCCCACGCTGCAGGGATGGCGAACTGTAGCTAAGTGGTAGAGCACATGATTACATGGTTTAGTCCTCAGCATCCCCTAGTAGAGCTGGAAGGATTGCTACCCGAAACCCTGGACCTGCACGGACACTTGCATTTGACAGTACTAGATTAGATGGACCCATGTTCTGCTTCCATGTAAAGATATCTCCTATACTTTTATGCTCTTTAATCTATCTATATCCAGTGTGAGGTCATACAAGGATTTGACTGGCAGTATTATGTTTGTCAACATTCTCAGATGAGCCTTTTAGACTAAGAAGGTAAATAGCATATTCAGCTGGTTACCACATTCTAGTAACCTCCTAGTTGGATTACTTTACTGCATTATTCTGGGAAAGCAGTAGTGCTTGGAGACAGAATTTGGAAACCCTATGCCTAGGGATGCACTGAAACAGGGAAATTGGCTCAGTGATTAGAAGTCAGCCAAATAAAGGTATTTGCACCCCACAGACTTCAATCTCTAAGATAGACCATGATAAATGGACATTTTAAACTGTTAATCAAATTTGCACAAACACCTAGTAATCATATGACTCTCATGTGATTTATGCAGAATGGGCCAATTTGCATAAAAACATAATTTGTGCAATTCGTGATTTGCATGGATTTGCTGATTCAGCACAAATGACAGGCGGGCCATATATTTTGCAGGTACTAATTTGCACACATTTCAATAGCAGTTAAGCAAAAGGGTACAATGTAGTCTGTTCTGCAGGTGGAAGCCTGTGAACTGACTCAGCTTGCATAACAATGAATTGGTATCTATCTGGGTTATGCTCCAAGTGTGGGTTAGAGTTTGGAAAATGTGGGTTTATGTGCATTTCCTGGGGCCAGAAATAGTCTGGACAGAAAGAGTGAGTGGTGACCACTCTGAGTGCAGTTTTTCTGCAGTTTGTCAAAAATAAAGGAACTGTACTTGAGTGTTTACACTGGTGTTAAGCTTCATGTAGAGTAAGGGTTAGGAAAACCAGGGTCCCTGGGCAGGTCCAGGGGCTTGAAACTAGTCTCACTTAAGCAGAGAGAGTGAGCAGTCAACTAGAACACTTTGGCTTCTGAATGAATATCTATTATACAGCTATTTTGAGACCCCTGGACATGCACAGAGACCCAAGATTTTAACTAACCTGAAGCTCAACCCAAATTCTAACACCAGAGTACAATTACTATACATCCAGGAAATATGCACAATGGCAGTACTCAGGGCATTGATCACTAATTTTCTTTAAACAGCCTATTTCCAGCCCACTGGACAAGCAGAGGAATACATGTTTCACAAACTCTAATCCTCATGAGAAGCATAACCTCAGCTGGAAAAACTAGGAATGGCCCCTGTGAATTCAGGCAGCATGCACAAAGGCAGCACTTACAGTGTTCTTGACCAGTCATATTTTCTATATAATCAAGTATATTTCCAGGCCCTTGGACATGCATGGATCCAGGTTTCCCTAACCCTAACCCAAAGCTTAATCCCAGCCCAGGCACTCAAATAGAATCCTTATAGATTCAGACAACATGCAGAAAGAAAGCAATGAAGCTTTAGACTGTTTGAAAAAGTGGGCTATTTTCAGCCCCCTGAGGATGCACGGGGATCCAGGTTTCTCTAACACAAACATGAAGCTTACCGAGAATCTAAACACTCAGCTATACTCCATATTCATTCAGACAAAATGCTCTAAGGTGGATCTCAGCGTGTTCGTACTGAGGAATCTTTGAGAACTCATCTGTGGAGTGAAAGTGAGCATTGTGCAGAGCATCAGCCAGACCAAAACACAGGATCTTCTGGGGACCCTCCACCCAACTGGGAAGGGGCCGAAAAAGAAATACTCCACTGGGAAATGAAGTGTATGTGTGGAAAGGGGTCTCCTTGGTACAGGAGCTTGTGTGTAGTTTCCCTGAAAAGAGGGAGGGCCTGGCACAAGCACCATGGGATTTGCACCCCAGAGACCGTGGGTCTTCCAACAACCAGGTGGGCAGCTTAATGCCATGCTGTGAATAGCTAGATGGCATGTGTGTTTTCCCCCTTTTTGTTGTCATTTGCCATTGACTTGCCATAAGTGGGGAGGCTCACGGGGAGGTGCACCATGTTACTTGTCAAACTGATGCTGATTTAGCTATCAAGTTGCATGCAATATGCTGAGGAAAACCTGTAAGCTTAGAGGAGTCCCTTAAGGACACAAGAGGGCTGCAAAGAAGCCCAACACATGAGACCAGAGAGGGATCCTTGGACAGTTGTCATCAAGGGACTGAGGGCATTTCAACCGTTAGGTGATTAGGTGTGTTTTACTCTCAATGGCAACAGCGGGTACCAACTGGCTGGTACCAACTGGCTGTGCTGCACCAGGCCTTGCACCCCTGGGCACCACAGCACCACAAGACCATCCAGACATTCTCATCCTTGAAAACCGATCACTGCAGTATTCTTCACCATTAGCTGAGCTTCAGGAGTGCAGCTTTGCATTAAAACAAGGCCTACACTAAACAAGGCAAAAAGATGTGGGTTTTGGCCGTGCCGTGTATTTGCAGCCCTCAGTGGGTTCTGGACCCTCTGAATTTGAATCTCCTCTTTGGCTTAGGTCAGCCTTTCCAAACCTGCTGCTATCAAGATGTGTTGGACTTTAACGTCTGTCATTTTTATCCAGCATGATTATTCTGGCTGAATGGTGGGAATTGTAGTCTGATACACTGGGACAGCACCAGATTGAAAAAGACTGGCTTGGATGCATTTTATTCTGCTGTAAAATGTAGCTAGGCATCAGTTCTCCCAGTATAGTTAATGCCAGCTCTTTCTTCCTACCCAGCCTTTTATTATGCGTGTTTATCTTCAGAACTCTCTTCTTTTGTCTCTATCCTGCTTCCTAAAACCCTCCGGAGAACAAATAGATGGGTGGGTATATTTATAAACTGAATAATGGATGAATACCATGCTGCATTTCCTGTGCCGTGTTTCCAGCTAAAGTACATTATTTCTACATGGCATAGCATTGCAAGGCCTATGTTTAAAGCTAATGAGCCACAGATTAGTAGTTTAGAATGTCAATTAACATGGCTGCCTCCCCATCCCATTAACTTGTATTTATCTATTATTAATAATAGATAAATATATGGGTTCCTTGGGTAGCAGATATACTCACACTACTGCTGAGCAGTGTACAAACATAATTCATGCTAATGGCCCTGAACATTAATCTCATAAATACGACAACTCAGAAATCTAAGGGTTGTGTGTTCTTTTAGGTAGGTAATCAAAGTGTGTCTGCCCCATAGTTTTTCATTTAGTTATGAGTCAACCCATAGTCAACACCCTCAGGGTGACACACACAGCAAATACAATAAAACTGATGGTGAGATATATCATAATAATGCAAAAGTAGCCACAAACAATTTTTAAACAGAGATAAATATTCAAGCAGCTAAAACACAGGAAAGTCTAATTCCAAAATGTATCACTGAAAATAATGGGCTACATCCAGTGTTGCCATTGTCTCTTCTCATGCCATTGAGTCCGCAGGACTACCAGGAACTAGTGCTTCCTAGAAGAGCTCTGGAAATAAGCAGGGACACACAATTCCGAAATGGAGCAGCTGCTTTTGTGAGCACAGTTTTCTTGCCCCCGAGTATTTCAACAACTGCTTACTTCTTTTTGTGCTAGTGGTGGGTCTCCTGACATTAAGGAAGCATTGGATAGTGTTCATTACAAGCAATAGGTCTAAGAGCCTTTTTTAAAGCCTGGGAAAATGTAAAAGAAAAAAAATGTTCACCTAAGGCTGAAAATTCCACAAAATGTATGTGCTCCAGGAAGTCCATTCACAAATGAAGTGCCATCAAGAGAGTGGACCCCAAATTAAAAAATAAAGAAGATATTGACCCTTTCAAGTGAGCAACTAAAACAAAGGACAGCTTTAAAATAGAGATTAGGTAGCAATCCTGAACTAAATGCAAGATGTGGTGATCATCAGTGGTTTAGATGGGATTCAAGGAATTTATGGTTTGTCCAAAGACTAGCAATGGTAACTAGTATTTGATTACCAGCTGATGACAGCAAACTAGGATTGTGTGGCTGCCTTCCAGCTCTGCTTGTGGGTTTCCCAAAAGATTTTGCCTGGCCATTGTTTGATCAGATCAGGTACAGGTAGACCAAATTTCTGGGATCTACTGGGAGCAGACTCACCACTAGAACAAAGTATGAAATCGAGCCAAGTACAAGTAGAGCCAATTACAAAATGGTAACTCAAAAGGCAGAAACAGTTATCTACTCTTGCTAATGAGCCATGTGCTGATGCACTCCGTATGTAGGTACAAAACTACATCTGAGCTTGCACAGCCTAGAGAATGGTAGAGGGGATCACCTTTGTTAAATAATTCAGAGCCAGAAACTCTTGTTGATCCATGCAAAATATCTATTGAAGAACCAGTAGATCTGCAGATCTCTTAATTAGATAAACTCTTGGTCTGATCTTAATTTGTGAGGATATTGTCTTGGATTAATACATTAGCAGCAAATACACTTTTGTTTGTTTGTGAAACTGTTGCATGGTCTGTAAAAGAGAGCAAAGGGATTTGGATGCAATTTTCTTGTAGCATTTTGCTGAAATCTATGACTAGCATAGAGCAAATATTTTGAAGAGTGTGCTCTGTGTATTGCAAGTACCTAAGAACTGTGTGACAGACAAAAACACAAAACACATTCTTTGATTTTGCTACAATTTAAATATGGTTCTCTGGTGAGCAGGGAACTTGGCAGGCAACATAAACAATTATTAAATCACCAGGAACATGGAGATGAGTAAGTGTTAATCGCACCAACAGACACAGAATTTTAGATAATTGGAGCAACTATTTTATGAAACAGAATGACAGCGTAATGCAAATAAACTGCGCTTCAGCTCCCCTTGCAGCACTTATGAGTTAATATAAATGTAAGTATATAAATTTCAGACCATCATATACTTTAGATTGGTATCAATGGATGTTTTCAGAGAAGAACCTTTGCATAAGTATGCTGTAGGCCAATGTGGAAAGCATCAGGCTAATAATTGCTCCTAGATAGCCAGGGGACAGTTTTCTAGGCATGCATAATGACTGCTTTTGATAATTCCAGAGCATGTTCTTAAGGTGGTCAACAGAACAATTATATCAGCACTAAGGACAACAACAAAAGAAAAGCCTCAGTGCCTTTTTTTAGTTTTATATGGCTGAATTATGTTGTGTGGTACAGTATTGTAACTGCACTGCACCAGGAAAAAATTCAGTACTAGGCATATCATTTCATGTCCTGTGTATCTCAGCTTTCATTTAGAAAAGTCCCTAGTCCCTAAGGATGTGAACATGGGCTTGAAATATTGTGGTCAATGACTGGTACAAGGTCAGAAGCCAAGGATGGATGGCTGTTGAACAGCCAATGGCCCAGAATGGCGCACACAGTGCCCTGTGTAGCTATTTTTCATGGTTATTATATGTTACCTTTGGTATCAGAGAAGCAATTCTTTTCATTTTACCAGCCACTGGACAGCATGCACAGAAGGGTGCCATTTCTCTTACGTCTTGCTTAAGGACTTCCCAGTCATCTGATTTGACACTGAGGGAACAGAATGCTAGGCTAGACATGCCTTTAGATTGATGCAGCAAGGCTCTCCTTATGTCCTTAACATCCCTTAATTATGCTTAATTAATTAACTGTTGAAAGATTGTGAATACACACTTGTTTTGTGAATTTATAGCACACAGGTCATCAAGTGAACCACAAGTATTCCTTCCACTTGTCAGCATGTTTCATGCATGGAGTATGCATAGACTTCACTTTGTTTATGCAGGAGCTCCCTGCTGTAAGCATTCATGCTGTTGGTAAGATAAACCAACAGCCTTATTGATCTGTGAGCCAAAATAATGATAACTGATTAAAGAATAGAAAGCAGAGAGTAAAAGAAAAGGTCAGGTCTAACTGTGAAAGAATATAAACGGTAGAATCCCCAAGGATCTTACTGGGACTGGTGCTTTTTAAAAGGACTTTGCCTCTTATCCCATGATTGCTAAATTTGCTAAGAAGTTCTCAGTGAAGACACAAAACCTTCAAAAGTCTGTTGCACTTCTGAATAATGTCTGCTGGACCACTGCCACCCCCATGCTTGTTGATGCTCTCAAAGAAGTCAAAAGGGTTAGTAAGGCAGGATTTGTCTTATTATTAATTTATTAGATTAGATCCCTTCCCTTCCCTTCCCTTCCCTTTTCAAGAAAAAGCAGCTTACATAATTCGCTGCCTCCTGTTCTCAATCTTATTCCCACAACAATAACCCACGGAAGTGGGTTTGACTGAGAGCCTGTGACTGGCCCAAAATCACGCAGTTAGCTCCATGGCTGACTGAGCACTAGAACCTAGATTGCCTAAGTCCCGGTCCTACGACTACACCACCCTGGTACTTTGCTTATTGTGCCTAATACAAAGCTCTGTGCATACTTGTGTACACGGAGCTACAACTTCTGGAAACTTCCAGTATCATTTCCACATGTGTAATAAGTTTTTTACAAAAAAAAATGCAATATTTCTTAGGATCTTTATTGGCACCCTAAGAATAAAAAATGAGAGCATTTTTTTATTCCACAATATTCCACCTGTTGCAAAGGAAAATAGCACATTAGAGAAAGCTGCTGTAGTGCAAAAGCAGATTTCATTTGTGCGTCCACAGTTTGCTGGACATCTAACATCAGTTCTAGACTCTTCAGCACCAATCCAGGAAGAGTGCCAAGTATGGAAAATACATCTGAGGTTGTGGAACATCTAAGACTTATTGATCTCAGGGTAATTACAGTTTAAATGTATTACAGGAAATAATGAAAACTATTTGGACAGTAAGAAATATCTGGGAAAATGTCCTTAGGGAGGTAAATGGACATTTTATGATGTATGGGGTGTCAGTTTCAGAAAAGAGTACCAAATGTTTCGAGAAAAATGGAATTAACTCCTGAAGATTCCAGAACAAAGAAGACAATTACCATACAAATTTGATGATGATTTAGCATATATATTGGTCAGCATCATGAAAATATATCACAACAAAAGTGTATGTTTATAGAAACTTCAGAGAAGACAACTTTGTAATTGCTGCTTATAGGTTTGCCATTTTCTGTGAAGAGGTACAGATCCTAAAGACCAGAACCAGCCCTTCAAGAGATATAACATGGTCCATACATCTTGAAGCCATGGAAAAAAACCACTATTTTAAACCATGGTTTTTGAGGGGGAAAGAAAAATCATTAAAATTGAAAATGTTTAAACTGAGAAACATCTAATAAATCAAACACATCTAATGAATGAATGAATGAATGATATAGCACCCAGAAGACACAGCAATAGCTGAAGGTGGAGGTCAGAATTCCAGTGTGTGGAGGGGAGAGGAAAGGCCAGGACATGGAGAATCCAGTATTCCAGCTCCAGGCCTCCTCTGGAAGAGTGTCAGAGGCCCATCCAGAGGATAATGAAACCAAAGGACTGGAGAGTCTTCTCCTCCACTCCTCTCATGCTGGTGGAAACTGGCCAGGAGAGCACTGGACAGGTGTGAGAGTGAAAGATGGGATAATGTGCAGTGTTTCTCTTACAGGAAAGCTTCAGCTCTACATCCACTGGCTGCTACAGTATCTAGTGGACACTGGACTAAAACAAGTCTAGCAATGCAGGACTCTACTGAATATAGAGAGTCTCTTCTCATCTTATACTCTGGTGACTCTACTTACATTTTGGGAAACTGAGCATGACTTGAAGCATCTGTAAACGTCTACCGCTAAAATAGAAATTAGATCAACAACTCTAATAAAAATTGGATTTAATAACTATGCTGGGCATTTCTATAAATATTACATATTGAGTATTTTCATAAAAATCTCCCTAGTATGTCATTTGTGGAAACCAATTGGTGGGAGTAACCCTTACTTTTCCTGAAACAGTTTATTCATAATTATGAAATTCTGAGTAGTTCAACTTCTCAGGAGAAAATTATGCTAGGTAAAAAACAGAATCCATTTTTCCTTTTTTTCTGTTTTTTTCTCTCCCAGTTTTCTCCCACGCCCAGAGTCCTTCACATCTCTAAGCCTTGCCTCACACCCTCCCTGCCGACCAATAACAACAGCCACAGAGGCATGGAGGAGCACTGTTCCAGGTGCAACCTTCATAGGTGGGAAGGAAAGGTGGGCTTCACAAGTGAGGAGGGAAGCAGGGCCATCCCTATTTCTGGCTGGTAGGAGAGCAATGTCTGATTAATTGCTTCCTTTCTGCTCCTCAGAAGCCAATGTCTGTTTCAATATCGTTGATATACTCTGTTCTGTCATATCTAGAAAAGGGCAGTGGAGAGTATTGGAAACAGACTTCAAAAACCTTTTCACAACCATTAAGTGAATTCTGAAATGGGACTGTACATATGTCCATAATATTATACTTCCTGTTGAATCAATTGAAATTATTCCAGAGAACATTTTACTGGTTGTAGAGCAGCTCATACCAAACCCTTTCTTATGGAGATAAGACATATTCTCACTCTTTCCTATAAGAATTAAGGCATAGCTGTTAATAATCCAGTAGTAAAGTTGAAAGGCTGGATAAAGTATTAGGTTAAAAAATTCTACAATTGAGCATTAGCTGAATTGGATTCCCCACAATGGCCTAAGTACATGGTTGAAGCATTTTCAAAAGCCACATGGACTAATTCTTTCTTCCTCATGGGAATGTTTGTTCTTGGGATCCAAAAAGCTTGTTCTATTTTACTTTAGCAAGGCTCTAAAACAGACAGCTTAACACCTGTTTTGGGTAACTTGGCTGAAAGGGTTATTAAAGAGAGAATCAGCAAACACGCAGAGGGATAAGACCTGCTGGAAAAGAATTGACATGGCTTCAGCAAAGGTAAGTCCTGCTTTGCTAACCTTTTGGAGTTCTTCAAGAATTTCAATAGACATGTGGGCAGGGGTAATCTGGTAGACAATGTTTACTTGGACTTCTAAAAGAGTTTTGACAAAATTTCTCACCAAAGACTCCTGAACAAACTTAGAAGTCATAGAGAAAGAAAGGAGGTTCTCTTATGGTTAGAGAACAGAAAGCAGAGTGGCAATAAATGCTAATCTCTCTCAATGGAGGGATGCAAACAATGCATTTTCACAGGGTTCTGTATTAGGACAATGCTTCTCAGACTAGTCATAAACAATCTGGAATTAGAAGTAAGTAGTGAATTGGCCAAGTTTGCTGATGATATGAAACTATTTAGGTGATTAAAAAAGGATATTGTGAAGTGTGGCAAAGTGATCTCTCAGAGTTGAGACAATGGCATCAAAATGGCAAATCTGGTTCAGGATAAGCAAATGTAAAGGTTGGGACAAAAAAAATCCAAACTTCAAGTATAAGCTGATTGGATCTGAGCTAGCAGTGACTGACCAAGCAAGGGATCTTGCGATTATGGTTGGCCTCCTGATGAAAAGTTGATCCAGTGCATGGCTGCTCTGAAAAAAGCAAACACCATGGTAGTCATAATTAAGAAAGGAACTGAAAATAAAACCACCAAGATCATACTCCTCTCATACAAACCTATGGTGTAACCACACTTAAAATATTGTGTACAGTTCTGATCAATGCACCTGATAAAAGATATTGAGTTGGAAAAAGTGCAGAGGACAACTAAAATGACCAAAGCGTGGAGCAACTCCTATACATGGATCAGATACAACATCTAGGATTATTTAATTTAGAAAACTATGAGTAAGGGGAGACTTGATAGAGGAATTCAAAATTATGCATGGTGTTGAGATAGTGGAGAGGGAGATATTTTTCTCCATCTCTTGTAACACTAAAACTTATGGTCATCCCATGAATGGTTGATTCAGGACAGATAAAAGGAAGTACCTTTTCACACAGTCAAAAGTTAAACTATGGAATGCACTGCCACAGAGAGTAGCAATAACCACCAATTTAGACAGCTTTAAAATTGGATTGGGCGAATTAATACAGAAGAAAGCTAGCAATGGCTACTAGTCTTGATGGCTCTGTGCTACTTCTCGTATCTGAGGCAATATGCCTATGTACACCAGCTGTTGGGGTACTTGGGCAGGATCATGGTGTTGTACTCATGGCCTGTTTGAGGAATCCTGTGGGCAACTGGTTGGCCACCATTTGAACAGAATGCTGGACTGGATGAAGCAAAAGCCATGATCCAGAATGGTTTTTCTTACATTCTCATTCAGCGAGTTCAATGGGAGTTCAATCTCTCAGTAAGGATGGATTGGATTGCTGGCTTAGGTGTTTCCAGATGGAGTGCTCTTAGCCCCAGCACTCAGACTGTGCAGCTGTTCCATCCTCTTCTCTTTAAATGATTTTCTGCATTAAGGAAAAGTTGGCAGATATGGTTTAAAAATACGGAATGGTTCAGTGTAGAAGATGGCATTGTCTGGACGCCTCACTGCCTAGGTAAACTTCTGTGAATGTGGCAGGATGATGGTACCATAAAAGCCTTGTTTGGAAGAACCCTGTTTTTAATTCTGCATTGTAAGGCCGTAAAATGAGCCATGCTGGAAGTGACCAAAGGGCCACCTACTCTAGCTTCACAAACTGGTCAACAATCTGCCTGTGGAAAACCCACAAGTAGGACATGAGTGCAATAGCACCCAGCTGATCCTGTTCTCCAACAACTGCTGTATGTAGACAAACTGCCTCTGATACTGGAGTCAGCATATAGCTCTATTCTTAACTAGTAGCCACTGACAGTCTTCTCCCCTCTTTTATAGTAATCCAAATTGGTGGTCATTGATACAGCTTGTGGTAGTGAATTCCACTGTGTGGTGTGCAAAGTACTTCCTGTTATCTGTCCTGAATCTCCCACAAATCAGCTTCATGGGATTATCCCAAGTTTTGCTATATTCAGGTGTCTCCCTTTCCTCTTTGTCCACGTCATGCATAATTCTGAACTCTTCTTTTATGTATCCCCTTACCTGACTCTTTTTCTAAAATAGTCCTACACATTATAACCTTTCCACAGAGAGGAATCAATCTTGTCCTTGTCATTTTAGTTACCCCTTTCTGCACCTTTTCCAATTCTACAATGTCCTTTTTAGATGGGGTGACCAAAACTGTCACCCCCATCTGCACTGGTCACACTGTAGATTTGTATGAGGACAGAATGATACTGCCAGTTTTATTCTCACTTCCTTTCCTAACACAGAATCTGCCCATTTCACAGCAATTGCACACTGTCTTGACATTTTCCTCATATCCACTAGGTTTTGATTTGGCTTTTTGTCGTATTCTTAGGGGCCTATGGCACACCCAATAAGCTTGAATGCCTCCTTTATGTTTTCCTTTTGCATCTGTTTAATGAATGGAAACAAAAAGCTTTCTTGAATTAACCATTAGAAAAGCCAATCCTTGTGTTGATTGCATAGGCCATCATCACAGCAACTTTCCCGGAATCATCTATTAACTGCTTAAAACGGGTATGTTCAGTGAAGTGTGACTTGCACGCCACAATATTTTGCCTAAAATCTGTGTCATCTCTTTTCTCTTGGCTAATTGGCCAACTGCCTCATCCAAAGCAAAAGGGAGCAGTTTTCAGTATGGACAGTCAACGATGCGGGTGGGAGGGTGCAAAATAAAAGTGCCCGCTGCAGTCATTCTGCTGGGACAGCGGGCCTGCCAAGGGGTGGTGGCGGGGGAGGCTCGGCTCCAGAGCTTGTGCTGTTATTGCCATGTTTATTTTGCACTGTATGTCGATAACGAACAAGCCGCCTCAATGTACAGCTAGAAACGGTATGTTATGGTGGACAGAGTCAGCCTGTCCTTGTTGCAGACTTCGACGAAACAACCTTCCTGCCGAACTTAACGCTCGCGAACGCCCTTCGTCAGGCCACAAGCATCACACGCTCGGCCAGGCTTGAACTGTGCGCACCAGCAACGAAATGGGGAGGGGGAGGGGGAGAGGGAGAGAGACGCACGCGCATATTCCACATTTTTCTCCTTTTTTTCCTCCCTCCCTCCGCAGTATTATGAGGTCAGCGCGCGGGACGGCGTGCCCTGTGACGTAACCCTCCGGCCCTCCCAAGTTCCTCCAATCCAGACATAAGGGGGGAGGGGGGAGCAAAGGGAAAGAAGTAGCAGTTGGTCTCTGTTGTTTGGGAAGGGGGGCGACGGAAGGGAAAGGAGGAAGGAAGGGAAAAGAGAAAAGACCCGGATGCCGCCGCCGCTCCCGTTGCTGCTGCCGCCGCCGCTCCTGCTACTATGTGAGGCGGAGCGGGCCACCGAAGGAAGGAGTTGTGCTTGCCACGGCAGCAGCTTGCGGGGGCAGGCTTGAGGGGGTGACCGAGAGACCTTGTGCTGACGGAGAGCGGTGGCCGTTTTCCTCAGGTCGCTGCCCGCAAGATGGAGGTGGCAGGGCTGGCCCTGGCGCTGGCGGCGGCGGCGGCGCCGTCGGGTGCGGCGTGAGGCGGCGGCAGCGGCGGACGACGACGCAGGGCTAGCAGGAGTCGCGGTGCGTTTGTCTGAGGCGGCGAGGGGCGCTGAGGCGAGGCGATGCTGTCGGTGTATGGAATACTGCTGTCGGCTCTGCTCGGCTCCTTCCTCACGCTGCTGTTCCAGGTCCTGCTTTTCTACCGGAGGAAGACCGAAGCCCCCGAGGGGCCGTCCCAGACGCCGAGCAACAGCGCCTTCGCCACCAGGGTAGTTCCCGACTCCTGCCTGAAGGAGTACTTCGCTGGCTCCGTTGGCGCTGGGCAGGAGGCGACTCTTAGCCAGTCCCCCTCTAAAAGCGAGCAGACCTCCAAGAGCTCGCTGCCCTCACCGCAGGATTCTCTCTCTTGCTTTGTGGAAAGTACTGAGGAGACCCTCTACTGGCTCAATGCTGTTTGCCTTTTTCTCTTCAGGGAGCTCAAGGACACTTCGCTTCTCAGACAGTGGGTCACGAAAAAGATTAAGGTGGAATTTGAGGAATTGCTTCAGACCAAGATGACTGGGAAGGTGCTGGAGGGACTTAGCCTGCGGGATGTCTCCTTGGGTAACGTCATTCCGTTTTTTAAAAACATCAAGATCCTGAGGCCAGTGACCTGCAGTGAGGAAGGCTGCCCTGAGGAGCTGGACTTTGAGGTTGATGTTGAATACAACGGGGGCTTCCATTTGGCCATTGATGCTGACCTTGTCTTTGGCAAATCAGCATATCTCTTTGCCAAGATCTCTAGAGTGGTGGGTCGGCTGAGGCTGGTCTTCACCCGGTTACCCTTCACACACTGGTCCTTTACCTTTGTTGATGAACCTGTGATTGACCTTGAAGTCAAGTCACAGTTTGAAGGAAGACCCTTGCCACAACTTACTTCCATCATTGTCAGTCAATTCAAGAAAGTTATTAGGCGCAAGCATACTTTACCTCATTATAAAATCAGGTAAGGTGAAAAGAAGATACACATAAGGCACATGCTGGTGGGAAGAGGGGAACATAAACTTCTGTTGACTTAGTCATGGTAAGGACAATTGGAGCATACACAAAAATGCCTTCAGAAAGTGCTGATACGGAGAAAGGTGAGTGGGATTTGCATCCACATACAAAGATCCACAATTATTCTTGCTTTGGCTTATTAGCCAGACATCAAGTTGTATTGTTGACCCATTTAATTGCTCATACTGGACTTGTGAAAGCTGGAGCAGTGCATCACTGCTGCTTTTGGCAGTTGTCTGGGCTTTTGATCTTATGGGAAACAATGTGAACATAGCCAAATAGTACCTTCATTTTCCCAGAAAAATGCTAGGTATCATTCATAGCTAGATATACAAGTGAGACAATAAGCCCAAGAAGTGTGGGAGTACCAGAAGAGGAATTACTATTGGCAGGATTGCAGATAATTCTAGTGAGAGAAAATAAAAACACCAATGTGTCTGCATGGGAAGCTTAGTGATGTGATGAAAGCAGACATACAAGAAATGGAAGGACAGGTCACAAAGAACAAGTACAGATAAGTAGCTGAGACTTGTAGAGGTGGTTGTGAGGAAAGCTAAAGCTAAAAATAAGCTGAAGATGGCTTAAGATAACAAGATCAGCAAAAAGGACCTTTTCAGGTCTGTTTTAAGGAAGAGGGAAGAAAGTGTAGAGTTACTTTTTGGTAAGGATGATGTAATGTTGATGGGTAAAAAAGAAAAATCTGCCCAGCTTCTGTTTTGTTTCTGGCTGTTCCCAAAAGGGAAGAGCTCTTTCCAAAAGGGAAGAATTGTATGCAGTCTCACAAAGTAGTGCAACTGGTGAGGGGTCAGAATTACAGCTCAAGATCAATAAGAAATTGATCCGGAAATAACTAGCTACCTTAAATGAGTTCCAGTCTTCAGGGCCAGATGAATTACATCCTAAAGTACTAAAAGAATGTGCTGATGTCTCAACTTCAGTTTATCATCCTTGAGGAATCGTTGAGAACTGATAAGGTGCCATGGAACTGGAGACAGGCAAAAGGCCCATCTTCAAAAAGCAGGGTAGGAGAGAATTGGGGAAACTAAAGAGCAGTCAATATAATTTTTATATTAGAGAATTTACGAGAATGAATCCGAGAGGTCATTCTTTAAGTGCTTTGATAAACAATACAGAGAGTTGTAGAAACCAGCTTGGATTTGTCAAGAATAAAGGGTAGTCACTTAGAGCACAGGCTTGTTTTCTGCTGCCACAGAAAGCAGGAAGAAATCTAATGTTTTTAAGTTACAAAAGAGATTTCAGGTGAACTTTAGGATAAGAGCAGTTTCACCATGGAACCAATTACTAGGGGCAGGCTTTTTCTTTTCTTGTAGGTATTTGAACAGAGGCTGGACAGCTATCTGTTGAGGATACTAGCTCTTTACTGGGGGGCAGGGTGGAGAGAAAGGATTTACTTGTGGCCTACCAGTCCCTTACAATTTTGATTCTTTAGTTCTGCAAAAGTCCTGCAGAAAAGGAGCACCCCACCCCCCCAATTCCCAGATTACTGAAGAGGAAAGAATAAGTGTCTTTCTTTTGCAAGAAGTGCTGACAGCCGTCAGTGCTATGCTCCATCCCGTGAAAGTGAGAAAAATGACCCCTGTACACTTAGTGAACCGCAGAGCTCTGAGGAAAGGACACAACTGTCTGTTGCTATTCCATAGATCTTCCTCAATTTATGGACAACTCAGGGAAGCTAACTTTTGTGCTTAGTGTGTGGGGGAGAGTTGCTTGAGTGGAGAGGATTTATGGAACAATGGTTACAAATTACAAGGGGGCAAAAAAGTAGCAACATTAGGAACTTGTTAGAATGTTTAAGAGAGATGGTTATGATACCCTTTTGTTATGTGTGGTATTTTATAAAGTAAATAAGGAAAGAATTACTGCCTGTCTAAGGTCAGCTGCTCATATACCTGACTGTTTACTTCTAACATTTAAAACAATAATCCTATTTGTACATTTATACTATATTCAAATAATACTATCCTTGTATTCTGGTAGTACATAGTTCAGATCAGCTGTTCCTGGCAGTTGCAGTCTGCAGTCCTCTACCACTTACTTGAGAATAAATCCAGGTGAACTCAGTGGGACTTAAAGATCTGCAGATATATATAGGAATATGCTGTTAATCACTAACAAAGATTGTAAATTCTTCTTCACCCATAAGTTCTATTGAAGAGGGATTTCCCTGGTGTTCCCTACCATTCTGCCTCCCTGTACCATCCTGAATATTAGTAGTACAAAATCTAGCAGTATTAAGTTGTTACTTAATGTTATCTTATTGATATGTGCTCTTGGGTTTCAAAAACAACAATTTTCTTTTATTTAACAACTTAATTTGCCTTTTCTCCTGGGAGTTCATGGGAGGTAACATAATAATAATAAAGCAACACTTTAATTATTAAAAACAACTTTCAGTCTACAATATAAACATGGGCATAGCAATGCTGTAGCTGGTAGACTGCCATAGAATTGCTTGGATTGCCAGCTTCAGAAAAGTGCTGTAATGTCATAGCTTGGAAAAGGAGTGCCAGGCCTCCACATCCTGCAGCAGGTGTGGAAAGAACCGTGCCAGCTGCGTTTTCAAGGTTGCAAGACTGACCTGAGAAAATGACTTTGGGGGCCATTCCCAGGAACAAGGAGGGCAAGAGACTAATGCCAGCAAAGTACAATGGTGGTGCCTCAGCCTCCCCTCTCTTTCCAAGAAACCAAACCTAGATGGCCAAAATCAGTCTTCTAGCAGACTTGAAGGGGGGGGGGATGTGGAGGTGAACTGCAAAATGTTTCTTCTGTAGATGATGCCTGTATTTCTCTGAGTTTGGAGGATTATGCCACCCTAATTAGATTGCACCCTAAATCTTAAAACATCAGCGGAATATAACATAATTGAAATCTGATGCCTCCCTTTTAATCAGAGATTAAAAACATTAAATTTCCCTTCCTAAACAGGTGAGTTTTTACTAGCTTCTGGAAAGCTATTACTGAACACGTAAGGCTTTCCTTCTTTGTAAACGAAGGTGCAGCCACCAAAGAGCCAAGCCCAAATACTGTTTTCAGAACTTTATACTAATATAGTATATTGATTTATTATTAAGACAGTAAAAAAATTATTTAGACATAATCTTTGGTATTAGCTGTAAACTCTGAATGCATCAGTAGCTACTGTACAAGATACAGAGAAAAGCTGGCTAGTTTTTCTCATACTATGCTAAAAAGTGTCCTTAGAACCACAACATATCTTCTGTCTATCTAGTTCTAGGCCACTTTAATGGTAGAATCCTTACAGACTGTTTAGGGCTTTATAGATCAGTACCAAAAATTTTGAACAGGGCTCAGAAACAGGATGCTGGTGAATTTGCTTCAAAGCTAATGATAATATTTTGTTAAAAATATGCATACCAGAGAAAAATCTGCCTCCTGCATTTAGTACTAGCTGTAGTTTCTAGCCTCACATAGAGTATGTAACGGTAATCTGACCTTAAGGAGATTAAAGAATGGATCACTGTAGCCAGAACTACCTTCTTTAGGAAGGAACATAGCTGGCTCAGAGACTGAAGTTGGGCGAAGGCATTCCTGACCACTGCAGCCACTTGGCCATCCTGAAGCAAGATCCAAGAGAACCCCCAAGCTGTGAATCTGATCCTTCAGAAAAGAGTGGAGCTTTATCTAGAGCAGGTTAGCAGGTTGTACTCCTAGTCCTTGTGTGGCCTGTCTGCTGACCAACTGGACCTCTATCTTGCCTGGACTGAGTGTAAATTTATTCACTTAAATCCATGCTGTTATACTAGCTGTCTGGAACCAGTTTTAGCCCAGGGGCATGATTAACCCTATCCAAACATATTGAGGAACATATGCCAGCAGTGGCTGGAACCATGCCCAGTGCTAGCATGTAACCTTCTGACATGCATACCTAGACACCCCCCCCCCCCCACCACCTTCACGTACACACCAAGCCAGCTTCACTTGTCCTTTTGGAGCTAGTTTTAAAATGTCAGAAATAGTAGCTCTGAGCTGGCTTTGTTCATCCTTTACTTTTCTTGATGAAATGGACAAGAGGTAAGTGAAGCTGACTAAATGGTGCCTCAGGGAGTTGCTCTTCTGCTTCCTTTCCGTTGTCCGTAGGTATAGGACTTGGGAAGGAGCCTCAATGGGGACACATACCAGCCTGATGGGGAGGCCAGGCATGGGTGGAGAATGTATGGTTCATGCAACATAGCTGTGGTGTTTTAGAAGAAGGGAAGGATCTGGTTGCTAGCACATCTGCTACATATGCATGTGTGTATGCATGTGTGTGGCCTTGATTAAAAAGTGAGTGATTTTAGGTTCTCTGAGTAAAAACAAACTATGATGCCATTATTTTGCTATTCTCTATTTGTTTTAGTACATTTCTCTGTGAATACATGATTCACAATGAATTATTTCCACTGAAGCCCCATAAAAATTATAACCAGTCTCTTTCTGTAAAAAAAGAAAGTTAGACAAAATCTTTTGGGCTACTGCACAAGAATTCTGGTGAATCACATTCAAGTTTGGCTTTACAGGTTTAGACAATAGTGTATGGCACAAAGATCATTTCATTCTGAAATGCTGGTGATACTCTCTAGGAGTCCAATCCCTAATTTATTGAAGGTCCTCTAAAAGAGGATAACATGAGTTGTGAAAGTTTGCTGCTAGAAATAAAAATTCAGATCCCCGCAGTAGTGCTTTGTGTATGCTTGTATAAATCTCTGAAACTTGGCCATTGTTCAAATGTATGTGGAAATTACTTTTGCCTGTTGGACATAGTTCCAAGCTCCTCTGTGCCATAAATAGCAACAGGAACTTACCTCAATCATAATCCATTTGTTTCTGTTTTGTTCTGTTTAGATCTAAGGGAACAATGTTGAATAGTCCCTCTATCTGCCTGCTCCCTAGGAACAAAATAGTCAGAAGGCCCACTGTGCAACTGTTTGGTTCCTGGTGGACCACTCAGTGCTTATCATTCCTGGGATTCTTTCAGAGTGTCCTGGATGAGCTGCCCTTGATTTGAGCCACTTCTTAGAATTGTTTGTGAGCATCAGTTTCAAGTTTAATACTTATTAATTATATCTACGTGGACCATGGGCTTGTAAACAAACATATAAAAAATCCCTCAAACAGTAACAGTTCAAGACTCAAGTTCACTTGCTTCTGCCATAGAAGTAAATAATTATTTGATAGGAATTCCTGTTGTGAACTGCCAAGAAAGTCTCAGCTATTTGGTGTTATAAGACTTCAATATATAAATATCCTCCATCAGGCTTCCTTACCACACAACACAATGTATCTTACATTTCATGACTTTATGAAGGAAGAAGCTGTCCAAATATTTTAGAAGTGCAATTTGCAGAGCAGTTGATATAATAATAGAAAAAGCATGCTTTATGGCTCCCCCTGGCTAACAAACTTTAAGCTTGTTAATGTGTTTCAAGAAAAAAATGTAACAATGTATAAAATATTTTGAGGCTCATGGCTGAGAAAGGAATTAGCAGATTTAGTAGATATAGCTGTGAAGAAAATTATGAAGCATAAATTGCAATAGTTATGGCAATGTCTTCTAAACCTTTCAGCCATGCTGGCATGGTGGTTAGTGTGCTAGATTGGGGACAGATCAGAAAGATTCCCTTAAAGTTTAAAATTTTGATTGTGAAGAACTGAAAGCAACGAATCTTACAAGACATGTACTTGTTCTACTTCCATCCTCATAGTTGCATTACCTGTTTAGAAGAATGAACATTGAAGAAAATAGTAGTCATTTTTTTTCTTTATAATACTTCCTATTTTTCTGGTGACTTTAAAAAGTAGAGATCTTGGTTCCACACTTGAGGGCTGATTTTGAGTAGAGGTTGCTATAGAGTAAATGTTGATGTTTTTCTTGATTGTTTAAGGTGTAATGTGTAAGGTGGTTTCAGATTGTCTCTTTAAATGGAGGAAATTATCTCCTAAGTGATTCTTGCCTTTGCAGGTACTATGTGTGCATATAAAAACCTGCCAAATTGATCAGAATAACCTTTACTTCCTGTCAGAATGATTACTTACTTGATTAAATAATGCAGCCTTATTTTCTGTACCTTGAAAACCAGCATGTCACAAAGACATTGGATTTGATGGCCTCATAAGCCTCTTCCAAATCTAGTATTCTGTGATTCTATGATACTACAAAGGTATTACTTAAGGACAGAGGGAATAATAATAGGTAGTCTATTTAGATATTACTATAATGGAAGACAACTGGTGTAGCAGTTACTTGCATATTGAATACCCAGAAGGAAAGTAGTAGAATTAATGACATTACACAAGGAAAACTTGAAATGTGGGCCTTCTTTTAAGAAAGTATTAAAATGTCAGAAGACTTGGAAGTTCTGAAAAGGATGAATGTAGGGTATAAAAACTTAATATATTACTTGCAAATTTGTCTATTCCTCATGCATAAAGAAAATGTGATTTAGGGAATGAAAAGATAACAGTAGGAAGCTATGTGTTCTATGTTTACTATTAAACATACGTTTAATGTGGAAAGCTGAGGAAAATCAGATACACAATGACTTCCTTTTAAAAAGGTTGCTTTGGTGGAGATTAAAATAGCAGCTATCCTATGCATCTTAGAAAAAAAGTCCTACAAGCCCCAAGATTCCTCAGTTTACTGGCTGGGGCATGCTAGGAGTTGTAGAACTTTTTCTGTCTAAAAAGGCATAGCAACTTTCACCTAATCATAGAAGATTGCACACATACTGATTGTAGGTGGATTATGATAATGGAACAATAAATGTTCAGTTGTCAATCAATCAATGACTAACATAATCAAGAGAATTAAAATCCCAGGTGTTATATGTTACAAAAGGTTAGTATTAAGATCTAAAATCCAAAACCTGGACAGGTATGATACATGTTTAAAAAAAAAAACCCAACCAAATGGCCTGCGAATTTTCTGATCAGCAAGTGGATAAACTTTATACGTGGTTCCTGGTAGAGCAAGCAGTAACACAGGGAGTTCTCTATTGTTTCCACTTCTCCTGAACTACAGGGGCTAAACCTTTCTAACATAGATATCCTTCTGTAATGGGCTTCAGTAACAGTGGAAGGAAGCACTCTCCATCAAGAAAGTAAGCCCTTCTATGCCTCGGGGGCTCAAGTAATAAGAGATGGGCAGCTGGTGCTACAACATTCCTAACATTCTCTGCAGCTAGAAACTTTGAAGTTCTGCTAATGTCCTCTTGTCATTCAATGTCTAACAGCCTCTGCCTTGAGGTCACTTTGGCCTAGTCCAAACCCATTGCCAGGACAAGTTCGGGGGAGAGGCTCAAATTCCTCACCTTCAGACATATTACCTTAAGTGATCAGTTGTCTTTGTATGTAGTTCTGCCTTCAGTTCTCCAACAGCTAGTAAGTATTGACATAAAAAACTGAAATTGCCTTTCAGCATACTTTGTATGGGTTTTGTTTACTGTAATTTACTAAGGACTGCATCACATCTTAAGTGTTTTGACTGAGGAAACACTAATTAACACTTAAATAGATTACCAGGAAAAATGGAACAATGATCTTGCAAAAGTGGAAGGTTCTTTTAATTAGGGCATATGTTCTCAGGCAAGCATCTTTTGTATTAAAGACGACAGGCAAGATTTTACTTGTTAAAACCTGTTTTGTGAATGTACATGTTCAATAAATGTAATTCAACAGTGCAGTGTCAGGGGGCTACATGCTGCTTTTTCTTGTAGTAATGTGTAAGTAGTGCTAACTAAAGAGATACTCTAACAATGTTAATTTTGAGCTATTTTATTGTGCACCTCCAGTTTCCTGTGTTTGGGAGACTGTTATAAAAAGCTGTGCAAAGAAATTACTGGATGGATATAATGCTGTGAAAGCAACAGTTAGGAATTTAGTTGAGTCTTGCAAAATCATACTGTGATCTCTAATCCAGCATTCTCTTTATCAGAGTGGGCAATCAGATAGAATCATAGTATAGGACAGCTGGAAAGAGCCAGAGGGGCAGAGAAGACCACCATGTCCAACCCCTGCTGGTTCAGGACACTAAGTTGCACCATCCTACTGAGATGACTGTCCAGTCACTTCTTGAATGCCTCTACTGTGGGAAAGTTCACAACTGCTCTAGCTAATAGGTTCCATTGTTGGACTGCTCTGAGAGTAAGGAAATTATTCCTGGTATGTAGCCTGAATCTGGTTTCCTGTGACTTTATTCTGTTACTTTGCTGTGGAATTTAATGTTTCTTCAATGCCCATATGAATTCCCTGGCAAAAATCATGGAGAGATCTGAAGCAAAATTCAGCTTTTTTAATTTTTAAAAATTGACAAAACAAAACAAAAACTATTCTTGGAAACTTTTCAGCAGGATTTTCTAAAAAACAAATCCTCACTTCAACACTATTTTTGCAACCTCAGTAATTACATGCTAGCTAAATAGCAAGAATACAAGTTGGAAGTTTTCTGAAACAAAATCCTAGTGTGTAATTTTTCTTTCTACATAATTTATTTCCTTGTAATATATGCATGGAATTGGTTGTTGAGCAGCAGGCTTTTAAACCTACAGACATCCAGTGAAATGAATTGAACTTTTTTCTAAATATGTTAGAAGGTCTTTGGAACTCTCTCCCTAGGGATAGTCACCTTGCGTGGTCTTTATTTTCCTTTCAGTGCCAGATGAAGACATACCTTTTTAGGAAGTTTTTTTTAACACTTAGCCTGAATGCTGTGGCCCTTTTTATATTGCTTTCATTTATGTTTTAATTTGTTGTGTTTCTATTGGTTTTAATGTGTTTTATTTTGTTAATATGTTTTATGCATTGTAAGCCTCCTAGGAAGGCCTCCACAGTTATAGGCAACCTATAAATACATCTGTAAATAAATATGTTGTAGTTTGTTAAAACATGTAGGTGTGCCTTTTTTGTTTCAAGTTAATGTGGAAAATTTTGCAACATTTGTCTTCTTGGCTGTGTGGTCTAGAGCTCCCATGCAGTTACTCTAATTTCTGCCCTACCTTAACCCTTGACACCAGCT
Source organism: Varanus komodoensis (assembly GCF_004798865.1). NCBI lineage: Eukaryota > Metazoa > Chordata > Lepidosauria > Squamata > Varanidae > Varanus > Varanus komodoensis. Next base: position 106,716,118 of record NW_025335268.1, on the reverse strand, counting down.
ACAAGCAGTTGACAAAAAAAGCATTTTACAATTTAGGAATTGATTACTGGTCTTAGTTCACATTTACACCTAGTTCTGTAAAAACATTTATATATTAGAAGTATAAGAAAATTGACAGCTGCTGTGTTTTCCAGTTCAAGGTCTTGCAAGTTCATCCATTAGATACCTAATCTGCTTAGCACAGATAAATCAGTGAGGGTGCTCTATATTAAAGACATTGAGTATGTTACATAAATGGGGGAAAACCCTTTTATGATTCTTACATTGCCTGGATGGTACTTCAGACTCAAGTATGCCAGTTTTGCTATATGGCTTTATTACTTCAATTTTTTTTAGTGACCCATGCTTAGAGTCATTGCCAGTGTGCGTCTTTACTTAGGGTGCCATATCAGTTTTATCGGGCAATTATCTACTTACAGAATCTGCTTTACAGAAAGAAGGAATGTGAAAGCTCATTCTGAGCAGTTACATACATATTGTCTCTGTTGAGTACTTCTTTATCAGGGCTGACATAATGATTACTAGCAAGATTTTGCAGTAGTTCATGTACCTCTTAAATTAGAAGCTAATCACTGAAAAACTTTCTCCTTCCCTCCCCCCTCCCTCTCCCCCCTAATTCCATTTTTGGAATTGATATGTTAATCTTGTACCTTACCACATTTGGAAAAATTGCTGGTATATTGCACAGAAAGAATAAGCCACAAATATAGTTTATATTCTTTGCATTTGAGAGAGTTTTTATGATGTCAGCAATAAGTTGGGTGAATTCAAATAAAATGAAGCTCTATATAAGAAGATGGTGTGGTTGACTGGTGATGCAGTTGATGTGGAAATTGTAATGCTGCCACTTCTACTTGCAGTAATATTTTTTCTTAAGTTGCTGATAAATATTTCTGGGAGAAGGAAAGAAAGGGGAAGGGAAGGTGCTTGGGATGCTTTGGGATGCTCAGCTTGTTGCTTTACAGCAGGGGTCTCAAACTCAACTTACCTGCGGGCTGCTGGAAGTAGAGTCTGGGTGAGGCTGGGCCACATCAAGTATTCCACCACCGCGGTGGTGGTGGGCCGCTCATCCCGCCGCCGGCCCGGGCGCCACCGGCTCTTTGAAGGCCGCAGGGCCCCTCCCCTCCCCCGTGCCCCTCCCATCCCGACAATTGGCCCGCGGGCCGCATGTTTGAGACCCCTGCTTTACAGTATCCAAGTGCCATCTGTGGTTCTGAGTACTTTTTATCAGTTTTTAATTAGTATGTGAACTATGATTTCAAACATCCCAAAGTATGTAATTTAGATCAGATAAACTGGACTGCCTATAAAAATAATTCAGAAAGTTTGGCTTAGAACATAGCGGTCAGATTTTTCAATGGGGCTTACCATGTTGATTACACTTTGCTGCTATTTAAAGGTTTCCATTTTGTTTGTAGGTACAGTTCAAAGTGCTACATGTTATCTGTATAGTTTTATGTGGTGTATGATCTGGCAGTTGAAGGTCCATCTACTTTCCCATGATCCTGCCCATCTACCAAGGCTATAAATTAAATATTCCCTTTTTTGTGTAATGGCTACTAGGAAATATCCTTTTTTGATTAGTCTTGAGATTCTAGTAATGTAGTGCTTTCAACAGACACGTTTGACTGGCATCAACCTTATTATTCATTTGCACATGAGGAGAAACTACTCTGTTGTTCCGGGCTTTGGGTAAGATATAACTATTGCATGGTTCATGCATTTTGTTTAATTAGAATGTCACTGTTCTGCTGTTGATAAAAGTTTGTTTTATAATTGCATTATGCTAATATTTGTATGTAAGCCACTTTAAAAACCATTAGTGGACATGTGCTCTAAATGAATAAAATTAAAGCTAATAATAATACATTAAGGACAATTCAACTCTTTTGAAAATTGGATTGTGCTCATAGCTGTTTTCTTATTTGTGATCTCTCTGCGTCATGCCAGTGGTCTCTGGGCCTGACTGGAGCCTGTTGTCAGGAAGGTTCTGTACAGCTGAGACAGTTTTGGTAGTTACCCATACTACATCTTCAACATATATGTGGGGGGGGTCCCACCCATTCCCTCAGTTCTTCTTCAACTGTCATTGTGGTGCCTCAGGAAGTTCTATCTCTCCTTGTGATTTTTTCCTTTACCATGCTACCGTCTTTATTTTTTTTAAGTCCCGTTCTTTCTTTCACTTCGTTCTGTGCCCATTTTTCTTAATACTTCCTCCTTAAAAATCTCCTTCCTTTCTTGCCCAGTGGCATTCAAATTGCCATTTAGAAATGGCATCCTTTGTGGGAGTAAACTCTCACTTACCAACAGTCGCTTCCTATATCCAGAGGCTCAGGACAACTGTCTGAGGGAAGAACTTAATCAATAGCTGCCATCTAGACCATACAGACCATCCTGTAAGTAGAACTGTCCTAGTCCCCCTCCTCACCTACCTCAGGTACAAACAGATCACTCAGTTAAACATCAGTTTGCATCCTATCCCAGGCTTAGGGATGCCACTCCAAGATTTCACCAGCAACATAGGCATTGTGTCACTGACAAATGAGGACAAACTCCCTGGGCAGGCACTTCTTCCCATATCCCAGTCGTTCACCAATGCCCTCCTCCTCTTCTTCATTAGAAGTAATAACACTGGATGCCTGGGTCCTATGTATTGTGGAACAGGAATACAGGATCTTTATACATAATTTATTTGCTTGTAACTGAACTCCTTAGGATGAATGCCAAAGGGGAGCCCTCATGGGGATTAAGAGGCTGATGTGTGGGAGAAGGATTGCTGGTCCTGCTTATGGCTGTGAAAAGACCTCCCTGTAAATCCAGAGACCTCCCTGTAAATCCATGGCATTCCTTCTTTCCTTTGTTTTCATAGGAAGAAAGAAACCAAGGAAGATCCTTCCCTGGGAGTAGCCTTTCCCTAGTTAGTAGAGTCTTTGAAACTTATATGGAAACCAGGTTGTGAACCCAGCCATGGCCCTTACTCCCACATGGTCTGGCATTGTGGTGGGCCTGCAACACTAGCCTTTGAGTCTTGGCAGTGAAAAGCATGCATTTTTCCTCTTGGCCCCAAACTCATGTCTCAGTGTTCAAGCCCATAGCCTTGGGATGATACTTCCAAGTTCAGTCCAGGACTGATCCTTCTGCTATGGTGGAAAGGGCCAGCAAAATAATTAGGGCTGACCACTGTCTGCCTGCCCTATCAAGAAGGAACAGAGAATAACAGAGCATGGACAGCCATTCTCCTGTTATTTGTTCTCCTGTCAAAAGGCCTGCTTGGGCGTGCACACTTTGACATCTGTATCCTGAGCCAAATAGAATACTTGCAGGTCCTCCTGTGGAAGCTAGGTGAAGCTGGATCAGTATGAAAGGGAAATGGGAAAAAGCAGGTTCTGTTCCTTGCTACAGTGCTTCCCTGAAGTTCAGAAGTATAGAAACAAAGCTGCTAGGCCTTCATGAGCAGCAAAAGGATGAAGCAGTGGAGTACTGTGTCTTGTTGCAGAAGTGACATAATCGTGATAGACAAGTAGATTGTGAGCCTGGGCAACAGGGAAGTAGACAAGACTTGAGGAACAGAAGCCTATTGAGGAGCTGTGCTAGTGAAAAGAGAAAACACTTTTAGGAACCGCATTGTAAGATGTTTAAGTATTACAGTTCAGATAACCGACATTTCTTTTGCTAGGTGGGAAATGGATCTGACTAAAGCTGTTTTTTTCTCTTTCTCTCACCTCTGGAAAATCCAGTTTTAAATTATGCAAGGCTTGGAAATGATTTTACATTGAACTTGCAATGTAAAACTTACAAACTATCACTGGAATGATCATTCCTTATTGGAAGTTCTTTGTTGAAAAATGTTTCAAATTCCACTCTTGTCATTCATTTTTAAGCATTAATAATATATACTGAAACATCTTAATAAGTTTACATAATCTCCAGTGTAAATGTAGTCAAACACTGTTATGCCTTGCTATAGGAGAGCATTGAAGAACTGACATAATTTTTGCCTTCCTGGATCCATCAGCTCTGCAACAGATCCAGCCTTTTGGGCAGTTATTAAGTTGGCCTCATCCATTGCAGTAGTCACATCTACTAATGTGATTGAGGCATTGTGGAAGTTCTTACTATGAACCTACTGCTTTTGTAAGAAACATAATTAAAAAATACTATGGGGAACTTTTGAATTTATTTACAAGACAAATTGGCCTTGAAGAAATACTATCCCATGTTAAAGAGGACACATTTGTTCTGACTCTCATTGTAGGGGCCTGTAACCAAACCCTGTCATTTGATCCCCTTGACACAGAGGTCAGTGAAAGTACATGCATAAGATGATGACTTAAGTGATATGACACTGACAGTGACAGAGATTGGAAAGTGTTAGGAGTGATTACATTAGAAAAGTATAGCTTCAATGTTGTTACTGCTGTCTTCAGCAGTTACAATATTAGCATGGGTGTTTTAATAAATTATAGGTTTTATATATGATTTACATATAAGAGGTAATTATATCTTGCATAGCAGCACTTACTAGTTGCACTTGGATGTAATGATAAACTGTGGGTTATCTTTCCTCTGATGTGGTAGTTGGGTCATTTGAAGCTTTCCCTTCCATTTCTTTCACTAAACACTATTTAGCATTATGTCTTAACGCAGATTAATTGTGGATTGTCTTAATTAGGATTTGTTGAAACAAGGGAACTTCAAACCTTGATTTATGAAATTGGATTGTTTTAATATACTATATAACTTACTAAAGTTTAGGGTTTTGATGCAATAGTAAACTATGGTTAACTGAAAATGGAAACAAAAGCTTCCATACTTCTCATGAGTACTTAAGAAGGAGAATGTGAAAGCCTGAGATTTAGGCATGTAATAGTAATCCATAGTTTATTGTTTTACCAATTGTATCCAGTGTTTGTAGATCTAGATATGATAGGCTTGGCTATTTTTTCTCTAGTGTTTTGATCCTAGTAAAATCCAAAGTACAAATTTTCATCTCTTAACTGTGATTAACGTTGACTTTATCGAATAAGTATCAAAAGGGCAGATCCCTTTATATGCATCAGGTAAACTTAGAAGCTATGCTGTGTAAATCTTGACAGCTAGCATACACCATGGTAAACTGTAAATGGGAATAACATTTTGTTAATTTTTTCAGAGACTAGTTACAAAGCTAGGCATACTAGTTGAGGTTTATATATGAATTATTTTGACAGCATCATTTTTCTTTTATGCTTTCTGCAACTTCTAGAATTAATGCATTAAATTAATGCAATACGTATTGCATTAATTAAGTTTCTAAGCTTAATTAATGTAATATATTAAGCTTAGAATCTTACATTTCTAAAGAGCATTGGCTTTCATAAAGGAGTGAAAGTAGGGCCACTATGAATAAAGAGATTGATGTGCTATATGATAGAGATAAGAGATAAAGGGTGACCATATAGCATTGTGATCTGGTTGGTATACATTTAGTCACTGTGCCATTGAAAAGCAAGGCATTTGATTTTTTCATGGTTCTTCCTGGAATTTGCATATGTTGGAAAATACCGTATTTTTCTGTGTATAAGACAATACATTTTCTTTAAAATACTTACCTAAAAATGGAGGGGCATCTTATACATGGGGGGGGGGCAAGATCATAACTGCAGGCATGCTCGTGGGGGGGAGACTGGCACAGTGCAGGCACGCTTGGGGGGAGATTAGCACGATCACGGGCGTGCTGGGGGGAGGCAGGCGCGGGTGCACAGGGAGGCGGCGAGTGCGCGCACGCAGCAGCAGCTTGCTGCTTGGAGATGGTAAGAAAAGGGGGTGACGTCCTATACTTGGGGGCGTCTTATAGAGGGAAAAATATGGTGTTTTAATTTAAATTTGTTGAGAGAAACTAGTAGGGGGTCATATGCAGGGGTCACAAACTGGGGATTCCTGAAAGCTGAGCTTGAAGGATTTATTTCCTTCACTGCCAGCCTTAAGACAGAAAGAACTATTGGCCTTATAGTGGGAAAAATGATTTTTTTAAAAAGTAATTGTTTTGACTTAGAACAAGGATGGAGAACCTCTGACTTGCAGCCTAATCAGACCCTCAGGGTCTGACTCTCCTCAGGCTGTGTTGCTTGGAGGCCACCAGGCACTTGGGGAAGCAAACTGTGATGAGAGATAAAATAGGGATTACTTTTACTTAGCATATAAAGTTGGATGCTTTATATATAGCATATGTAAATTATATAGAGAGGGAGGGAGGGAGGGAGGGAGGGAGGGAGAAGGAGCACATAAATAAATGCTATATATAGTGTATAATGGGATGAGCAGAGTCTTAAGTGTGCCCTTGGTCTAGCACTTTGCAGAAGGAAATCATATGTTTTGCAATTCTGGGAGTAAAACTGAGCCATCTTGACCTTCCTGACCATTGGTAACACTTCAGCCCAAACATTTGAATGACATCATCCAGTCGTTTTATGTAGCTATAGAAACCTCTGGATCTTTATGCTGATGTGGGAGCATCTCATAGAGCTGGCTGCTGAAGAGACACATCAGAGAAGGACAAAGGGTGGAAAGACTCTTCCTTTTCTTTCCTGCTTCCAACCTTGAACCCATTAGAAATAGAATAATACAAGTATGCTAGTATAGTACTAGTATTGCTAGTAGTAATACTTGTCATTTGGTAATTAGTATTCCACATGTAATTTTACCATTGTATCCTTTTACTTCTTGTAATTGCACATTGAGCTATTAAAATCATAGTTCTAAAAAGGTGACTTGTACTTATTTTTCTTATTAGGTTCAAGCCGTTTTTTCCATTTCAAGTTGTCCCACCTGAAGAATATATGGATCGGAGTCTAAGGGTACAAGATTTCTCATTAACAGAAGGACGGTTAAAGGTTTCTTTAATAGAATGTACAAGGTATGTCCTTGGTATTAGCTGTGCTTCTAATTTCATTGTGTGTCTTAAATTCAAGCACTTGAGCTGTTGAACTGGATTGTGTACTGAGCCTGTAACTCTTAAAATACTATAAATTTTGCTAATGACTGCACACATATAACCAGTTCTTAAACTGGTTTTCCTTTCCATTTGGCCGCTTGTATTGTAGTGCATGTTTACTCTTATTCTGTTTATTCCAGAATTTCTTATAAGCTACTGATAATGGCTACCAATTTTTCTTCTTACTAATGCTACATCCCTTCAGTAACATGCAAAATGAAAATCTTTTCATTTTGTTGGTGTCGTAAAATAAAAATTGATGTAACAATGTTCAAATTTAAATATTAATAGAGAAATTAGTGTCTACTTACTCGGAAGTAAGTCCTGCTATATTCAGTGGAGCTTATTGCCATGTAACTTTGTACTGGAATGCTGTTCCAGCATGTTTTTCAACAAACATGAATATTTACAACTGATCATAACTTCATAAAGTAGATTTTTATGCAGCAACTTAAACTCAAAATGTGTTACCAGCCCTCAAACCTTGTGTCAATTACAATGGCTGACATGATGCACCCTTGGGGGAGGAATTTCCCTGAAGTTTGAAGACTTAAAATCTGAGGCTAGCTGGGGGACAGTGTAGAAGATCATTAATTTTTAGTGCATTATGGAAAAGAATTCACATTACTAGTTGGCTGTGACACCTACAACCTGAAAGGATTATAACAATTTTTTTATTTTAATTCAGTGAATTGAAAACAAATTATTATATGGAAAAATTGGTTACATTTACAGAAACCTCTACTTGATGTCTGAATTCTGTGATATTCTTGAACTGAAATTCAAGGCAAAACCTTACAATAATGGACAGCAATCTATGGCTTGACTATTGCATTTTAATATTTACCATGCTTTTCAGCTGAGGAATGCTCTAGATTTCTCCAGCTTCTTTTGCTTCAACAGTTGCTCCTTCAGCCATGCTTGAGATGCATATATTTTAATTTCAGAACATTAATAGGTACAAAGTCCAGAATAAATGGAAGTGGCGAGCTTGATACATGTATAAATGACAAAATGGCACATAAGTTGTACACTGATTTGAACCTTAACCATGGTAATTTGAAATATCACATTAGAGTGATAGTTATTTGTAATTATCCCATTCTATATCTAAAGTCAAAAGATTTCTTGCATCAGTAGATTTAATACTTATATTCAGAAAAAGAGCATTCTACAGTCCCTAGCAGATGCTGCTGATGCTGGATAATTTACCTTTATCATTATATGAAGTGTTCATGAATCTAGATGGCTATTGACTGAACTAAAATACTATAACCTCTAAGTTCTAAATATATTTACATAATATATGTACTAAGTAGCATTTACATTTTTAGAGGTGTCTGTGTTCAGGTTTCAACGTTATATAGTTATATAGGGACATATTATCGGTAACAGTGGCAGCGGCCCATGATAATGCAAGTGCACATGATTTTTAAAAAAGGAAGGAGAAACATCAAGAGGTATTGGAGCATATATCACCATGCATCTCCATGGATTTGGAACAATGATAAATCCAGTTTTAAATGGAATTTTGAAAGAGGAAAATGAAATAGCACAAACAGGCCAAAGCTCTTAAAGGCTAGAGAGCCTCATGTTTGCCTGCAAAGATCTGTTGGTCCTAGGATATGTTGCTTGTAATAGTCTTGATTTCATCAGTAAATTAAGTTTGAAGCTTGGAAGAAAGAGGAAAAAATAGTCTGCATAAAGTTAGCATTGATCAGTGCTTAGTGCATTATCTGATTAATCATATACCCAGTCTTTCCCAAGCAGCTGTTAATATATCCCTTTGAGTATTAAGAGGATTTTCACATGATAGCTAAATATAAACTCTGGGAAAAGGTTAGAGCATATAATTGATCATGCATGTTAAATAGTAATTTCTGTAGAATAACTTCAGAATTTTAGGAAATGTGAACCGATGAAGCAATTTGAGAGAAAGACAACTGTTGCAAAATGAGCCTGCAGCTGACAAGTCCATCTTTTGCTTAGGCAGGAGCACAGCATCATAGTTTCTGCCCCTCTGAAAGTAAAGGAATGCTTCCTTATGTTGCACTGATTTTGGTAACACATGGAGAGCAGATAGGAGTCCTACAGAGCAGGAAACATTCTACACTTTTGACCAAACATGGGAAAAGTGCAAGGTTCTCCTTGATACCACTGTCAAGGAAATGTGGAAGTGGAGGTCCAAAAAGTGCAGATCACTCCCACCAGCCCTCCCATTCAGTAGTAGATTATTCTAAGCTTCTTCAGGGGCTTCTGGCATCAGTGTAGAATTGCTATCTAAATCTGTATGTATTCTTAAAACATTTCAAGTGAAATACCTCTGGTGTATTGAACCAAGAATTAAGATGGAGTACATTTTCAACTTTTTTGTTTACTAAATAAGTAAAATAAATGTGCTAAAACAATGTGCTAAATTAGATTTCTCTAGGTGATTGCAAGATTTTTCTAATGCAAGTGAAAATATTACTCTGGTATGAATGATGCTATGCAAATTAAAGGAATTTAACTTTTTTCCCCAGAAAACCCACTTTATTGTCCATAGGTGGAAAGAGAAGGAAACTGCTTGAAGAATAGCTACAGTTAAGCTATATAAGGGAAAAATCAATCCAGTGCTTTCTTGTTTTAATTAGAACTATACATTCCCACTGAGTGCACAAAAAAGGACAGAATACATGGTACAGAAGACCTTCAAGGCTTCCTTCATATTTTTACAATATGTCTACTCCTGCTGATTTATGTAACGGTACCAATAATGGAAGATTTTAGTCAAGCTGTTAAATAGCAAATCCAGAGACTTTTACATATTTTAGCACATTTTGTAACCCACCCTGAGAACAATTTTGGCTAAAGGAGTGGGATAGAAACCTAATAAATATACAAGGCAAAATCTTTACATAAACTTTAGCAACCCTACTGAATCTCCAGGTTAGATTGATTTAAACCGTCTTGATTAAAAGATGCTGCAGATTTTTTAGAAAACATTATTCTAATACAAGTAATTAAAAAGCATGGGTGATACATATTATCACACAGAAATGAATGACTGTGATATGATGTCTGCTGCACATGTCAAAATAAGGAGATGTGCTTTTATTTTCCTTCAGAAATATTCTATTAATAGCCACTATCAGCGAACCTTATGGTACGCAGTTTATTGTATTAAGCCATAGGCCATTACAAATTTACAGAGGCATAACATAGAATTTAACAAAGGAGAACCTTAAAATTGATATGACAAGTTTATTAAAACTAGAATAGTTAAAAAGGGATAAAAATTAAAATGAATTGGTCATGCATCAAGAAACTAACCCCTTCAAAACCTCCCTTGATATTATCTTAGCTGCAAAGGCAAAGAAAGGGACTCTGCATGACACATGTGCGTCAAAGTCTGATAAAAGAAATACTATTTTCTCAAAATCAGTCCATGCATTTATAGTAGATAAAATATCGGTCAGAAATTTGTATCTTGGCCCTCTATATAGAGAGCAATACATAATGTAATGAGGAAGGTTCTCCACTTTGAGGGATCCACAGATACAGACATGGTGCTTCATTGGAATTTGAGAATATCAGCCAAAGAGGAGAGCTGCATGCACGGTTTGAAAATGCAGGGCTGTAAAAGATGGCCTAAGGTTGTAATTAGAGATGTTAAGTAAGTAGTTTGATCTAAAGTGATCATGCTTAACTAGTTTATACCAAGTGGCTACTTCAGAATTTAAAATTGATTATTGATCTATAAGGGTGTCTGAATAGTAGATCCAATCCCTGAGGTATGAGTTGTCAGCTGTAGCCCCTAGAAGATCATCAGGGATGAATAATCTATGGATGATGGAATTAAAAAACTCAGAATGTTTAGAATCTTTTGATAATAACAGATTAAATTATTTGTGACCTAAAACATTGGGACAAGAGGAGATGTTTCTATTTCATGTTTTATAACTGCTAGAGGTATTTAAGTCCTAAGAGAGGAGAGCCCTGTCTCAGCTCTCTACAGGGCAGCCGAGGTACCCCTAGGGAGAGTGAGGATATGCCTTAGAAAATGATTTTGGATTACCTCCAGGCTAGATAGAATATCCTTGTTCCATCCGCATATTTCAACTCTGTATAGGAGGTGAGGAACTACTTTACTCTTCAATAGCTTCAGTGCTGGGTCTATCAGGTGTCCTCCCTTGGTATGGAAAAAATGCAAAATTGACCCTATGATACTTAATAGTGTAGGTTTGACCATTATTAGAGGAAGTTTCCAGTTCAAGGTGCCCTACTAACTTTATGTTGTAATTGTTCTTGCTGACTGTTATTATTTCCTGTTTCAGAAAGGGCAAAATTCTGGATCTGAACATAGTCATTCATCTTTTCCCACTAGAGGGTGCAAATGCTTTATTCAACTTCTGCTGTTACGTATATTGTCTTCAAATTGTACAAGTACATAATTATGTATTCAACTGAATTAATCTGAGTAAAGTATAATGATAACGTAAATTATTGAATATGTATGTGTTTTAAGGCTGCTAATAATTTTTATTCCAGATTACTTATTTTTGGATCCTATGAGAGAGAAGTAACTGTTCATTGCACATTTGAACTGAGTGATAAAGTATGGGAAGAAAAACAAAGAACTACTATTAAGACGGTAAATTAAATTCATGCTGCTTAGTATCACTTTTATTTACTGACCATATTTGATTCCGTTTCATTTGAATAAATGATAATTTAGCCTTCAGATAGAATCAGAGATGAAGTACCCACTTGTCCCCAGGGTATTAAAATGTTCATAAGGAAACTTTTGCAGCTTAGCGAATGTCTTATCGCAATGTCTGTGTAATCTTTTATTTGATCTATACATTTGTTCAGATATTTATTAATACTATAGTATATTGTAAGCATAGCATATATTGGAGTGGCCAGCAGAAGAGCCACACACAGTAAATGTTAAATGTTTGAGAGCTACAAGCGAGTGCCCACAGGCAGCGATAGCAAGTGGCCAGTGGGTGCCCATGGGCAGCTGCTGTGGTAGAAGGTGAGAGACAAATGTGCACCTGCAAGTGCCCACAGCAGCAAGCTGCAAGCTGCAAAATAAACTGAGAGCCACATGCAGCTCCTGAGCTTCGGTTTGGCCATCCCCTAGCATATATAAATACTGAGGACGTGATTCATCCCTGACACCCCAACTCCCCCATCAATTGTGGTAGTGGTGGTGGTTGTATTACATTTACATTTAAATACATACATTCATGTATTACATTTATTGAGTCTTCTTGCAAAAAACTCAAGGCAGCTTACAAGTTTTTCCTCTCCATTCTATCCTCACAACAACAACCCTGTGAGATAGATTGGGCTGAGAGTCAAGGACTGCTCCAAAGTTACCCAGTGAACTTCATGGCAGAGTGGAGAATAGAACCCAGAACTGAACCTTCTGTGAGGAATCCATTCTGGCAGTATTTATTTTATTTTATTATATTGCAATTTATATCCTGCCTTTTTCCTACAGAGGGCTCAAGGCAGCTTACATCATCTCTCCTCCTCCATCTTATTCCCACAACAACAACCCTGTGAGGTGGGTTGGGCTGAGAGTCTGTGACTGGCCCAAAGTCACCCAGTTGGCTCCATGGCTGAGTGGGGACTAGAACCCAGATCCTCTGAGTCCCAGTCCCATGCTCTTAACCAGTACACCACACTGGCTCTCACACTGGCAAGCATGCCCAGCAGTAAGGGGCCCGCCAGGAAACCAGCCTGTGTGAACACTAGGCAAGCAGCATCCCTCTTGTAACTTACAGCTTTGTTTGTGTTGCATGTACTGTGGTATAAGGTTGTGTTTGTGCAGCTGGATTTCTGTGATTCATGGACTTCCTATTGATTTGACTCATTTTTGAAGTGAGGGCCAAGTATGAAAAGAACTCTAATGAACAGGGGAGAGCCAATCTAGGGAAGATTGTCGCAACCCTAGTCCCAGCCCTAGACCCAGTCCAGCCACACTGTAGCTATGCCATCAAAAGCTAAGACCTAGGGATGGATCGTGACACCATTTTAAAACACTCATTACAGTGATTTTTTATATAGGAAATAATTTATTTGTTCTAGAAAAGCCCTGTTTACAGATTGGAATATGGATCTATCAGTCATTTGTCATTCTAGCTTCAGATTCTGTTAGCTGTATGCTTTAATTAGATGCAAATTGGGAAAGAATGCAGTGGAACTACATGAAAGATAGTCAAGACATGAAAGTTCAATGAACAGATATTATAAGATAAACATTTACATTTGGAATATTGATAAGGTAGCACCGGGGTGAGCAACGTGCACCCCATGGTCTGTATGCATCCTTCTGGCCTTAAGTACAATACCTGGGGTCACAAAATTTGTTGCAGTTGTGCTAGCAGAAGACTTGGTGAGTGTCTACCAAAGATCAGTGACAAACCATGATGGTAGCCCCCAAATGCCAGATTTAGCAAGATAAGGTTCACATTTCATTTTAAAGCTAAATTTGCTCTATTTAAGTCACCATTTGCCACCAATACTTGCTAAACTCTACTCTTTCCGGTACCAGGTAAAGATATTTGTATTTAACCATGTTAATAATTAATATAACTAATTTTAATAATATTAATTTTATACAGTTGCATTTTTATTTTCTTTTTCATTTTTTCTTTCTTTTCTTTAGTTATGAAATGATATATTGTTGTTTATTTGTTTTATTGTTGAATGTTTTTAATGATATTTATAGTACTGTACTGTTATTTATATTATTTTTATCTTCTATAAGCCATCCTGAGGCTGCTGCAAAGGATGGCTTATAAATGTTTAAATTAAATTAAATTAATCTGTCAGCTGTCTTAGCTACCACCAGTATTTAGCAGTGTGCAATGGTGGTGGTGCTGCCGCTGGAGCCCCCCCCCCCCCCCCAAATGGTCACCCCAATGTAGAGGAAGAAATTCAAATGATTTCTTCTGTATTCTTCCTGCTAGATGTTTTGGAAACAAACTGCAAACATCAACTTCAGTTTAATAAGAATGCAAAATATTTCCCCTCTGGTTTGATTGCTTTTGACTTTTCATACTACTTATTTTTAGTATTGACAACTGTGTAGAATTATTAATTGATTATCTGCCTATCAACTTATTAATAACTAAGGTTCTGCGGTTGTGGTTCCTGGGCAGGTGTCTTGGATGTCCCCTTCTAGCTGCCATAATCATACCCACAGTAGTGGCTCTCCCACACTAGAGACATTCAAAAACAAACTAGACTGTCAATTGAGTGAGAAGGTATAAATTGGTGACCTGTAAGAGCAGGGGGTTTGACCCAGTTGTCTTTTTGGCCCCTTGCAACTCTACTATTCCATGATTCTGTTCTTGAAAAAAGAAGGCCTGAGGTGAGCTAGGGTCAATGCTGGGAGGTATCCTGATACCCAGAAATAATCTCAACATGCTTGCTGATCTGTGCTGGCCCTGGAACTAGAGTCAATCAGTAACCACCTACTGGAATTTGTTGAAAAAGTGGCAGCAGCACCAGTTGTCCTAGGAAGAAAAACAAATAGCAGAAAAGCCACCCTTTCCCCTTATATATGTTTCCTGGCTTGTATTATTAGGGCTTTAATTTGTTGGAGGCTTTGATATGCTCTCTGCAGCAAATGGTAAGTTAGTTCTAGAAGTGTACATATTTCCTCAAAAAGCATTTTATTTTTTAAAATAAAAATCCAATTTAAATAGAAAATCCAAATTTTTATTTTTTAAATCATTGTTTTTTATCTACCCTGGTCCAACAACATCTAGCATTCCATAGACTCTGATGCTTTTTTCCTTCTCAACATTCACCCAGTGAAATTTGTGGGGGGGGGTCACTATTTCATCCATACCTGTTGCACATGGTTGTTGTGAGAATAAAAGGGGAGAATTGTGAGCTTCTGTAAGGAAGGATGGGAGAAAATAAAAATAAACATTCATAACTGGTCTATTGACATAAACTTGGGTAAAAGAAAAATGACCATGTTTAATCAAATACATTCAATATGGCAGATGGCTCTTGGGTAACTTTTTTCTAGAGTTTTGCTAAATGTTTCATCATCTGACCAAAATCAAGTTGGATAGTTTTTAAATCTTGGTTCACTTTTTTCCTGCGTGTGTGTGTGTTTCTTGCATTCTGTAGGTTTATAATTTGAACACCAGGTGGCAATATTGCTATTCATATGGTCCAGACTGAGGTACATAAATTAGAGTAATACAAAAGATAAAACTGTGTTTAGAAATAATTATCTTTTTTCTTAACTTGCAAGTTATCTATAAAATATTAGGTGATAAAAGTTCCATTTGCTGTTACAGAACTGAAGTTCACAAAATGCTTAAACTGGATCAAGCGATTAATGGAATCATTCCCCCTGGGTTGACTGAAGGCAAGTTTAGGCTTGACAACCTCATCACAAGAAAGGGACTTAGGGCTCAGGTACCTAATGTGCCTGTTCCAAAACCAGGCTCCCCATATTGTTAATATGCTTCCCCTTGAAGTTGTCTTTTCCAGGATGGAGCGGAGGAAGACATAGAAGGCTCTGAAAGTGACCAGGCAGAGATCCCATCCAAGTAGCAATTTTAGATGGTGTTCTTTGTCCCTAGTCTTTTTGATACTCTCAGAAAAAGTTTTAAAAATCTTGCAAATAAGCCTTAAAAGGACAAAATAAGATCTGTGACACTCATGTCTTAGTGTTTCAGAATTTCTATATAAATGACTCAAATTGCTTGGGAAAGCCCTCTCCTACAACCTTTGATGGACTACTCAGAAGAGGAGTAAAAAACCCAGTCATATTCAGCTTGTAAATTATATAACCTGCCAAAGGATCTTAATCTTTTTCATTCTTCGCAGTGCTGCTATTGCTCCTTCTTGCTTTTGCTTTTCTATCAGAAGTTCCTTTATTCAGTAATTAATCTTGGTATTCTATGGTCTGACAGCTGGAGTTCAGTTTAAAACATGAATTTGATTCAAGTGCCATGGCATTGCATGCCTCTGTTCATGTTTCCTTCTTTATCAGACTGTCTTAATTTTGGGCACCCTAGCTGCATAGCATCCAAAGTAATAGCCAGAAAATGAAAAAAACTAAAATGATTGAGCAGACATGTAAATCCAGTAGGACTAAATTCTTTGTCAAGTTGCCATAGCCTATTCTTTTCAAATCCAGGTTAGAGGGAAAAGGACTTTAAGAAGATGGGGAAAAACCATGAACAAAACTTGAACCCATCCTTCAGGAAAACTAAGCCTCAGGAAGTTCTTTCCAGCCATTATAGGTAGAATAAATCTGAATATTTGAAGGCAAATGTATCTTTAAGGCCACTTTGAAGTACCCAAGAAATACTCTATCCATGATGCCAATTATTTATTGCAGGGATATATAGCTTGGTCTTCCAGCAAATTCTCAGGGTAGCCAAAGCACCTCTTCCCTGATTTTCGGTGTTGATGTTATTTTCCAGCTGTCTGCTGTAGCCTGGAAGGAGACAGTTTAAAATTAGTGAGTTTTTGAAGTCATAAGAGGAGCCATGTGGTAGATGTTTGTGTTTCTCATAGGACATGTTTGCATGTCTTGGTAAGCCACCCAGCAGATACGCAATGGGGGACTGGTTGTTTGCTGAGCAATCCACAGATGATCAGGCTTATCATAGGTGGCTCTCTCCCTCCCACATCAGTCCCCCATGACATGCTGGGACAGCCCCATGGCTGCCATGGAAGCCATGAAGTCCTGAGCCGTCCCAGACAGAACAGCCTTGGCATGGAAATTAAAGTCCCCCAGGACCAACATCCTGGGAGTCCTCAATACCAGATCCAAGACGGTCTCTATCAGCTCAGGCAGGAAGTCTGATGGGCAGGAGGATGCATGGTACACCAGGAGAATCCCTAATTTGTCTTGATTGCCAACACCAGGTACAAACACTTAAGGCCTGGCCTCAAAGGGACAGGATGCCCCATAAGTGAGATTAAGTTAGGAAGGAGGGAAGTAACCACAGTGAGCTCAATCATCTGCTGAACTCCAGCCAACCCACTGTTGGACATGGCAACCAACTACTGTGACTTATTGAACTTAGCTATTGTGTTGTTTGACTAATAAATGACTGTGAGCAACTCCACCATAGTCATGACTTTGCGCTTCACGATGTACCAAGATGATGGTATGTCACTTATCATGATCTCTATTCTTATTCAACTATCAATTTCTTTTCTGTACAAGTAATTAGAGTAGATATGGTGATAAATTCTCTAATGATTTTCTCAAAACTTTAATAAAAATTTTCACTTCCAATAGTCATATTTAATTTACCTGTATCTCTGTATGTTCATATCTGAAATGAAAAGTGGTGGCTTAATACGCAACACCAACTTTGAAATAATGGTAAAGTAATAAAATGCAAGGTTCAAATATCTCATACTGTTAGCAATTTATTTAGTCTACTGAAGTCTGCCATTTCAGTCTTTAATCCATCAAAGAAGTGAACTGAGATTAAGAGCGAGAAGGAACATAACCTTTATGAAAATGCCACTTTTTATAAAAGTACAAAGATTTGTAAAACTTAGTATTTGTAACAAGAGTAGGAAATAATTCTGAGGACTAGATAATATTCTATAATCTTGTCATGCATATGAGAGGAAGAGTAGAAGAATTGTCATTCCCTGCCCCAAATCCTTGTGAAAATAAAATAAATCCTTTAAAAAATCCTTTTGATGTTATGCTTCCATTTACTGCTACTACTTTCACATGCGTTTTTCCTGGTAAGGACTTTTCCCCCTTCTTTTATTACTCAGATGATGGTTACTTCTTACTTCTGTATAGTTACTTTGTTGTTGTTCAGCTGATTATTTATTCTAAGTGATGAAACCACCTAGCCACAGTCAGTTAGAAGTAAAGACTTTAGGGAAAGGACTGTAGTTTATTGGTAGAACACATGCTTTGCACACAGAAGCCTTATGTTTAATTCCTGGCATTTCCATTTAAAAGGATCCATTTGGAAGATGATGTGACGTACCTATTTCTGAAATACTGGGAACTGCTGCCATTCAGAGTAAGCAAATGGTAGATTTTTACATCATTCAAAGCCACTCCTGAAAATAAGGTACACAGACCATCAGGTTTGCCACGGATTGATTACCAACACCTTGTACTGCATGCAGAAGTGCATTGGCAGCCTGTGCAGAGACATTTATATTTGTGATAAATGGTCTCTCTGTGATATCTCAGAGACCAATTTGGTTGCTATATTATGTACCAGTTGCAGTTTCCAGAGCAGTCATAAAGATAGTCCATGAGAAGTACATTACAGAAATCGAGCATCAAAGTTACCAGTGTGTGCACTACTGCTTTCAGGTGATTCCCATCCAGGAAGGGATTCAGTTAGAAAATCAGTTAGCTTCAATTTCTTTTTTCCAATTTATGGCAGAACCCATCTTGTGTCCACATTCTGGTCGGTTCCCTTCTCTGATTGCTGCCTCTTTCCATTACCTGGACTTTGCTTAGTTACTTTTTAGAGCTTCAAAAATGTGCAACTGGATAATTATTATTAGTGGTCCTTTGCAGGTGCACTTTTAGAGCTCACTAGTGCATGAAGTCTTTCCTGGTGAATTCCCTTTCCTGTTTCAGCTGTCAAAGGTAGCTGTTTAATAGGCAACATAAAAAAATAGCAAGCTGAGGCAGCCTGTTGACTATTTTGCTCATAGCTTTGATGAAGCAGGGAAGAAATAATAGTGAAGGAAAGACCAACTCAATAGTGTAAGTAAGAAACACGAAAACTAGCAGGGTGGGGATAGAAGCTAAATGTGTAACTGCACCAAACAGTGGTGGACAACTACCTTTCTCTTGCCAGTTGGGCTCATTTTTTTTAAAGTGTTGATACTTATCAGTTTTCCTTATCTTCTCAGCACTTGGCAGACCCTTCATCTATTCCAGGAAATCTAGATTAACCTCTGCATCCCTCACATACTTTTACAGTATCTTTTCAGAGCACTCACTGCTGCAGTTACTCAGTTTCCTAACAGTTTTTAAACTCTCTAAGAATTTTAAAAAATGGTGGGCATATCTATGCAATTTTTTGGGAATGAGAAATGAATAGAAATGTATAGAAAAGTCATGTTTAAACAAAACCCTTAGATAGTTTTAAAACTGTCAGTAAACCACAGTGAACATAGTACTAAAGGTGTCAAAAACAGGCTGCAAAAAGTTGTTGGTGGTGGGGATTAATATCTTTCCTTTCAGGGATAGTTGGAGAGTTGTCAAAGAACTGAAAAAGTGATAAGTGTAACTTCATTGTTAAAAGCCAGAGAATCACATTGCCAAGGGGGAGATAGGGTTAGTCATGTTTTAACATGGGCACATGAATGTGTGTATGTGTTTGTCAAAAACCTTCTGGATAGTCCTGTCAAAAAAGTTTTAAAAAATAATGGAATTTTGACAGCCAAAAAAGGAACTGGCTCACATTTTCCCATCATCTGGTTTCAGTAAAAGGTAGAAAAAATGCAACATATAGAGAAGGTCCAGCCAAAAAAGTGGCAGGGGGAGGGTCTTGCCATGAAGAGGGTGATCCACCGGCCACCCTTTCCATGATCAGAGATAACACATAGCTTTCTTTTTGACAGTTGTCAGGAGAAAGCAAAGCAACGATGTCCATGGTATATTCCTGCTGTACTTTGACAGCAGACACCCCCAGGAAATTAGGCATGGTTTTGCTTTCTGGGCCCCTTGAAGTACAATTCTACGCACTTATATCTGACTAAATATATATTTAAAAATATAGGAATATTTGCACATACTGGGGCAAAAAAAGGGGTTGCTAACCAGAAACAGCCACTTGGACACTTTGGAGGAGCTGTCACTATCTGTTGACGCAGGGATTACTGAGTTCAGAGATTACTGATTACTGAAAGAAAAGTGGAGGATAGGGGAAGCTGTAACGAGTAGGTGACACCAAGTCAATGACAGTGGCTCCACTTTTAAACCTTGTCCTTTTAAACTTTTAAACCTTGTCCTTTTAAACTTTTAAACCTTGTCCTTTGGTGGGGCACCTGTCACTGTTAGTGGCCCAGGGAGCTCAGCAAGAGAGACAGCAAGAGTGATTTTGCCTCTTTTGTCTAGCAGTCACTTTTCAGTTCCCTGAACTTACAATGGAATCACTTGCCTGGGTTTGGCCACACATCATGGGTCCAACAACAAGCCATTGGTTGGTATGGTGGCTTTTTGCCCACAAAAAAGCCATCCTGCACGAAGGACTGCAGATTTGTACAATAAGACAACCTACAACAGGTTGTTATACTGTGTAAACCCGATGACTTTTAATCATGCCTTTTACAGTTAAGACCTCACTAGGCAGTTTAGAGCATAAGAAATCCCCCCCCCCCAAAAAAAACCCCAAACCCCAAAGCAACCCCAAAAGCAAAACCAAAAAACCCCAAACAAACCCTCTAAATTTTCATTTTTTGTTTTTGTTGGAGTCTAAAACAACATGAGGTTAAAACAACAAAGAAATACAGGTTGTCTCCGGGTTACGAACGTCTGGGTTATGAATAACCCATAGTTACTAAGGTGCTGGCAGCCATAAACCCTATATGAGTATCTCTAGTGAATATCTCTAATGAACTGCCTGACACATGATGAGTGGCTGTGCAGTTTCATAAAGATACAGCATGACATTTTGTTCATGTCATCAGCTTGAGTGTACCCAAGCCCATGTGTTTTGGGGCATGTGGAGGCTTCAAGGATGAAGCAGAACCACAGCAAAACAGTTTCTGGGAAGGGCAGAAGCAGAGGTGCCCAGATGACTTCTCCCTACTCTTCCGTTGTTGCTGCTGTTGTATATACTTTACAGTGCATACAAAACACTTAAGAAACAACACTTCAGAAGCATTTCCATATTCAATAAAATATCTTAAACATTATACAACATTGTACTAATGATAATAATACAGTAATTGCAGGTACTGTATGGAAAAGAGAGAGAAACTGTGTGTATGTTTCTATGTACTAAGGCAAACATCTGGCTTACATGATCTGACTTTACATACAATTTCAACTTAACCACATTCTTAACCTGGGGACTACTTGTAGAATTAAAAATCAGGAAAAGACTTAGTAAAATAAGGAAGGGTTATCAGGAGATGAAGTCTGATTGATTAATTATTTTTTATACCACCTAATAGCTGAGGATCTCTAGGTGGTTCCAAAAATGTGGGGCCACATTGAAATGGTTCAGTCTCCATCACCACAAGGTCTTCCCTAATAGTAGGTCAGTGAGCAGGGCTTGTGAAGTAAGTGTTCAGATCTGGATAGGTCAATGTCTGTCTGTCTGTCTGTCTGTCTGTGGTTCTTTTAATAACCTGGTACCAAACTGTTAAAGTCTGTAAAAATTAATGCTAACATTTTAAAATGTACCTGTAAATAAGTAGCTTAGCTTCTGCTAAAATGTTGGCAGCTGCTTGAAATTTCCAAACAATTTTAAGGGTAGCTGCATTAGAGAACATTCAGTAGTCTCATCTGGATGTGAACTGTGCATGTGTACCAGATTGAGGCATACATATATATTTTCTCCAAGTTGGGCCTCAGCTGATGAACTAGCACAAGTTGGTTAAAAAAAAGAAGTTTCTCCAATATCACTCAACATGGACATAGTCTTGATTGCTTTAAGGCAGCTATCCTATGATAAAGATTCATGAATAGAATCTTTGAAATGACCCCCTTCCCCCTCCCCCAAATATCTAAAGGGGGTGCTTTCTTTAAAAACTTAAAAAACAAATATTTTTGGCTCAGCCTTCAATACACATTTACCTTTTTCAGCTAATCAACAATAAACATGGTAATTTTGCAGATGGCCATAAGGAACAGAATACTTTGTTTTTGTGAACTTCCTTTTGTTTACTTATCAGATGCAATTTAATCAAAACAACTGCAGAAAGAAACACTGTAAACAGTCCATTAAAAGTTAAAGGAAGAACATTAGAAGGCATTAGAAGCTGTCTCCAGTGGCAGCTCCGTATCAAGGAATATCCCCAAGCTGCAGACCCTGCCTTTTAGAGGGAGTGCTAGCCTATCCAGGGCAAGGTCAAAATCGCTTACCTGAAAACCTGAACCACCCACCAACAGGACTTCTGTCTTACCTGAATTGAGACTCAGTTTATTGACCCTCATCCAGCCCATTACCTCAGCCAGGCACTGGTTCTGTACAGCCACTGCCTCACCTGGATTGGTGGAAAACGAGAGGTAGAGCTGGGTATCGGCAATGTACTGATGATTCCGCAGCCCAAACCTTCTGATGACCTCTCCCAGTGGTTTCATGTAGATGTTAAAGAGCATGAGGGACAAAGGAGAGCCCAGCGGAACCCCATGGCAAACCTGCCATGGTGCAGAGCTATAGTCTCCCCCTTTAGCCTGTCAAGTGAGTCTGTTACAGTGGGTGCTGTTTTTAATAATTGGGCGTTTTCCCCCCTAAAAGGGCTATGTTTTTGTTGACTAGGTTGCACCACATGGCAACCCATCCTGGATAGGTAGCTATGGTGAATTGCCATGTTATGCATATGGAAGCTAGTTCTTTCAGGTTTCCTTGTTCTGGGGCAACAAGCCACCTTGAAACCTGTTGTTGGGGATGTTGAACCCATTAGAAGTTAAACCCATTATGAGTAGTTGTGGCATCCAGACACGGGGGATTGATCCCATTGATTTCCCATTGTGGGGAATGGCAAAATCTCATGTGGCTCTTAGCTGTATCGGGTGACGGCCACTTTACTGATGCCCAAGTGGCACTTTGGAGTTACCACCACTAGCTTATTATACTTGGGTAACAGAAATGTGTACAATTGAAATTATTTTTTAAGTGTGCTTTAACAACTGCCCAAAATGTGGAATCTTGCTTAGCCAATGTCCTAGTGACTGCTATCAGATTATAATACGTAACTTCTTTGGCATTGACCAAGCCAGACAGCTGTCAATTGGTGAGCTGTTAATTGAAAAACAAAGTGGTAAAGAGGGTTTTGCCCTGAAGGGGGTGACAAATGTAACTCCTCAGCAATGTGATTCTTTGGTTTTTCACTGTTGTCCTGACAATTTTCAGCCCCTTCCACATTGTCCATACTTTCCAAGCCTATCAAAAGAAAGGAGTAGGTGGAGAACCACCCATTAGGATTAATCCTGAATTAGTATTTTGTTTTCTTTGCTTTTTAATTTGCAGTAGCTATGTAAAAAAAATACCAAGAAAGTGCCTGGTATTTTTGTTTTTTAATGAATGCTTTGAAACGACCTTCCCCTTGAAGCCTAGAGGAGGAAAGGTTCCATTGACACCAAAGAAAGGCTTTTTTCCTTAACTGCTATATGATGAATTTGGGGTAGGGATGGGAGCCACATAAGGTTGGGTTGATCAATCCTTTCCTCCCCCAGGTGCAATCATATTTGGAAATTGTCCTTACATGACAATTAAACTGAAGAAATAAAAACCTCAGGTGGCATCAGTGGACACTCAGAGCTGTGTTCCCTTGGGTCTAGAGCCAGCAAGACACCTACCTCCCAGTCATTGAAACCCACACTTACACATGTTCACATACTCTGAATGCCTTAAAGTAGCAGCCTGTAAAACACTCCTGCTTTTCCTGTTGGACTGACAAGTAGGGAGGATAAACTGTTAATACTCTCAGGGCAGTGGCTCCCAATGGATCACACTTCCCTGCTGCATTTCTGTGTTGCGTGGGAGAGAAAGAGGTTTCACTTACTCCCTGTTCAGTACACAAGGAAGTCAGGAATGAGGAGTGGAAGCTGCAGAAATGTCCAGAGTAATCAGAAAGTGTCATTTTCTGTACTGGTGCAAAGTTTGAACCCATTCATTTTTCATGGGCAGAATCGTCTTACAAGTGGGCTATACTGTGATGTAACTACTCAGAATTTCTAAGCCTTCTTGGTTCGTACCACCCAGAATGGGTGAAGTGGCCATTTTATCACCTTGGCATTGCCTCTACTGTGTGGTTATTTACTACACTAGTTCTTGGGTTGGCATAATTTCCAGCCCTGTTCTGGATATATGTTGAGGAATCCTAAGATTGTATGGATCCCCACCTCCTATTGATACTAGAGTACATACCTCTAAAGTGCTTGGATTTTACTGTAATGCCAATGGAGCACATCTACTGGGGTAGACATAATACCAGAAAGGTCTGTCACCAGGACAGCAGACCTCTCTCAATCAGCCCTGGAGAGAACACCAAATTGCTCCCTTAATCATTGTTTATCATTGTTTATTCATAATCTTAATACAGATTTGTAATAAATATTTTTCGTATCATTTTTCTCAACCTTGCAAATTGTAAACCCATCTAATTTGTTCAGATCAGTTCCTGCATTTTTTCTAGTTTTTGTTTTGATAGATCTTTTCTCAAAAAAGAGGTGTTGGTAATTTTTTCTGCTTCTAGAAATTAAAAAAATGCATAGCACCATCCTTTATAACTGATCACAAAATTAACATCAGTTTCCTTACCTGGTTAGAAAAAATACTGTCTTTTAGGACAGAAAGTTAAAACTGAAGAAAGACTTAAGCCAGCATATGAATTGTGAAGAAAGAAAAAGTGGGAAAAGTTACAAAAATGTGTGTGTGTGTGTGTGACTTTAACAAACTCCATTTTAAGTACTAAGTACTAAATGTTTCCCCATTTTTCTTTCTGTCTTTTTTCGGTGGGGGGCAATGTTATGCCCTTATGTCTGGTTCTGTACTATAGTAATTTATCATTCTTGAAGTGAATCTGCCATCAAAAAGAAGTCCATAAATTAAACCCATTTTCTATATTTTATTCTAAATACTATAGGTTGATTTTAATAACATAGAAACTCCTTTCTTTGTGTTTGTCTTTCTGAACTATCAAATAATTTAAATGCCAACATATTGTTGATCTTTTCACTTTTAATTATTTTACCACACTGCTGTTTAGAGGATATTAAAATATATAGGTCAAAGGATATGAGCTGCAAGAGTTTGGTGATGAAAATAGAGGTTTAGTCTTCAACATTTTCTGCTGACATTTGAAAGCTAACAAATTTCCTCAGTAGGAAATAAAAATCCTTTACTGATGCATTATGGAAATTGGTAGAACTGCGTAATCTTGAAATGATAAGGAAACATATATCCCTTTCTGTTCACAAGCAGAAACAAAAAGGGCAAAAAATATGACAGTCTTTTCAGAATCTCCAGAACAGCCTTGATTTTTGCAGATTTTCCTGAACACTTTTTTCTTATTTTTAGGAATGCTCACATGAAAGATAAATTGCTTAGAAATCAAAAGCACATATATTCAGTTGCATATAAAAAGATGAAGTGGCAGCACACTACATGGAATAATCTCTTCTACCTTCAATTATGTTTGTTATACAAAAATTTAAGGACAAAAGAATTACAGTTCAATTTGTCCATGAACATGGCTTAATATTCTGTATACTTTATGCTAACGTTAATGATATATGAGCACTAATAAGTAAGCACTAATAAATATGTTTTAATGTATTTTTCACTGTAACAGTATACAGCAATTTTGCCTTCATGTATACACATAGCAGACATTGGACATACAGAAAAAGACATATCCCACCTTTTTCCTGTTTGCAAGGAACTCAAGGTGGCTTGCCTGGTTCCCCTTCCCATCCCACAAAAATCCTGGGATAGGTTAGGCTAAATTTAGTTGCAACAAGTGAGTAAACCCTTTATTTCTGAAAGGTTAAGAAAAGGAAAGAGTAGCAAAAATTATAGTTTCAAGGTGGTGGAAAACAAAGGCATATAGTCCTGACTAGAAATGTTCTGCAGGTAATAAAATTTGTGCCTGGGTAAGGATCATTTGACACTCCTCCCATAAATTACAAGCAGCTTGTAAGCATTTATTACTTTGATAAAGTAACTGGAGCGCCTAGTCTAGCACTGACTACCTAGGGACTGTCATTTTTCTGAGACTTGGAGAGATCTATAAAAGGCCCTACATGGATTGGCTGCAGTTTGCTGGCAGTTCCTGCCCAGTGATGTGCTGACCACACAGTAGTTACTACTGTTTTTCTTTTTTGACCCAAAAAAGAATGTGGCTGGGTACTTGGGTACAAAGAGCTATCGAAAGAGGACAGGCATGGTCTGGGCCCCAAGGTTAGTGAGACAAGACTTTCCCTGGTAGAAGCTATGTTGATTTTTTTTTTCAACAGGGCTTGTCCCTCTGTGTGCTTTACTGATTCAGTTTTTAAGAACATTTTCAAGTAATTTATTCAGAACAAATGTTAAGCTAACTGGCCTGTGAGTCTCTGGATCAAAAATTGGTGCTACATTGCCCATTTTCCAGCCCTCTGGTACAAAGCACTGATTTTTGGGACATACTAAATATTTGGTAGTAAGGTGAACAATTTCATATTTGAGTACCTTAAGAACTTTAGGATGGATACCATCTAGGCCGAGTGATTTACTGACTTTCAGAGTACTAAGGTTGAAAACGTCATCTTTTGTCACTACTATCTGCCTTAACTCTTGTGGCTTCCAGAATACATAACTTCAGGCACAGGTATCCCTTGTGCATCCTGTGCTCTGCATCCTATGCTGTGAAGACCGAGGGGAAAAAAATCATTCAGCTTCTCTGCAATCTCATTGTCCCCCTTTAGTGCTCTTGTAATTCCATTATCATCCAGTGGTCCATGTGCTTCTTTAGCTGGTTTCTTTCTTCTGATATAGTTAAAGAATTCTTTATGTTGGCCTTGATGTTATGTTGTTAATGATATGCTCCTCAAACTGTGCTTTGCTTTTAGTCTGCTTTTGCATCTCTCTTCAGCACGTTTGTAGTCCCTTCTGTGTGCTCCCCCCCCCCCCCTTTGGGTAAGACTTCCTTTTTTTTTTTAAGCAAGCATTCTTCTCCCTGGTGACTCTTGAACGTTGTGCTACCTATCCTCCTTTCTGGTATGCACATTATTTCATGTCTCTGCTATAGTGTTTTTGAGTAGTATTTGCAACCCAAATGTTGATTAGCTCTCAAGCAAGGGAAGACAGTATTAATCCAAATGCATAAGTGGAAATCCTTTGAGGAAGAACTTGTATTGAAGAAATGGGACTGCTGACAATCAATTAATTAATTGAAATTAATAACTTTATTGCTCAATTAAGAGAGAGAACACAGCCGAATTAAAAGGATAGTCTTAAAAGAGGAACTGTTTTACAGCAGCTTATGTTTTAAAATGGAAATATACATATTACTAAATTGTTTAAATATGTAGCAAAAGTTATGCAGTCAACAATAGTCATTTAATTTGTATGCAGTTTCTAAAAGCAAAAAGATTATCTAATTATTTTTTACTAAAAGGAGGTTGTATAATCTTCAAAAAATCGAACACACAATGATTTCCCTTTTCAAAGACTTTATTACTTTAACTTGTTTGTAAAACAAGTCTTGAGAAATAGTATACAATAGCCTGGTTATATAAACTGCTTGTCCTATATCACTCTGACTTAAAAAGAATCTCAGAGGTGTTTTTTTAAAGATCAAATTTCAGCTACTGTCTAATGTTAGACCTTTGCTCTAATTTTTTTCTACTAACTGTTCCATGCTCAAGTGCCATTCTAAGGAAACTTTTCTATCAATAGATAATCAGCCTTGAAGGGAGAACGTCATTCTTTCCCATTTGTTCAAGACTTACGAAGATATCACAACTGATTTTAATAAGAACTAAAAGTGAATATGAATAATTCAACAGAAACTACACCCTCATTCTGCTAAATTGCTGTGTTTGGAAGAGCAGCCACAGGACTGCATCTAAACTGCTGTCTCCCTCCCCCGCTTTTTTTTTTCACCTGGTGTAAATCTTGTCCTCTTAAATGCTGATTGCCTGTTGCTGCAATTCTTTCTATCTTCTCTGTTCTGCCCCTGTAATTGCCACTTACTCTGAATACCTGGGCAATTCATTCTAATTGCTAGAGAGTTTTTTTCTTGCATGTCACAAGAACTGGTTATTTCTGAGTGGTCTGAAAAATTACTGCTTTGCAATCCTAAAATGAGCACAGGCTATTTCCGGCATGCTCAAGATAGTGTGTGTGAAAATAAAAACCTTTGTTTGTACAAATGGAGCTGCCTTAAACTGATCAGAATCTACTACAAGTGACAGAAGCTTTCCAAGATCATAACTGAAATCCCATAAATTGAACTCTAGATCATCTGCGTACAAAGCAGATGGAACTATAGCTCTTTCCTAAGCTCTTTCATGAAACCTCTTGATCAGAAGTGACAAGGAGTGGAAATAGGACCATGCAGCTGTATGTTCTGTTGCTCTTTTGGCTATTGATCAAAGCCCACTACCTATTTCCATATTCCTGTTGTCTTTCATCCCCAGGGGAAAGATTATGGACAGTACTCTCTTAGCTGATAGTATTTTAATGCAGAAAGTAAGCTGTAATGTAGGCACAGATTCTGCAGCTGCACTGGGCTTCTGCTGAACTACCTGATAGATGATTTGTTAAAACCAGATTCCAAGATAAATCCATTTAGGTACTTGCAACTGTACATATGTTAGTCTCAATTCAAAATTGTTTTAAAAAATGAATTAATGAATATTTACTTGACAAGAAGTAACTATAGCTGCACCCAGACAGTTGCATTTACTCTTAACGTATGGGTTTGGTACAGTAATAATGACAATGTCTGTTAAATTTAAAGTGCTCTTCATTAGATTTGGCTGCACATGCTTAAAATCATTTAATTCACTGGGCAGGTGCAAGTGACATGATTTGGACAAGTTGGTTTGCCATGTCCTACAAACGCCATCATGGTATTTCAGTCCAGCATGGTTTTTAGAAACTACAAACAGAAGCAACAATCTCTTTCTGGCCTAAAGATCTGCTTTGGGGCAGCAACAGGTGATAACTGGTTGGCACTGGAAAAGGAGAAGTACCACTCAGTTGATTCCCCCCATCACTCTTCACACTTAAGCAGAAGGGATGAGAGTAAGCTGGGTGGTGGCATTTGGATGGGGCCTGTACAGTTCAGCTGATTCCCTCTGCCATCCCTCTTGTGCTCAGGTAGGAGGGGCAAGAATCAGTTGGGCAGCTTCATGGGTGCTGGGTTGAAGAGGCCTCTCTGGCAAGTAGCAATGAGAAATGGGGGAGGGGGGTGAGTGCAGAATCAGCTGAAAGGTGTTCCCACCATTCAGCACCTCCATCCAGCTGATTTTTTGACCCTCTCACTCACTCATGCACCAGGGCTTCCCACTGGCTCATATAGAGGAAGAATTGATTGGTCAGCACCACTCCTTTTTGTAGCAATGTCCAGCTGTTTCTTGCCCTTCCCACTTGCTCATGTACAAGATGGGGATTTCTGAAGCAAGCAGACAAAGGATATGGTGGGATGAAGGAGAGTTACCACAACGAGCCTGAATGTCTGTAAGGTGTATCTACACTCACAAACACACACACGGAGGGAGGGGTGGAAATCATTCGCTTGTGTTGTGTGAATCCAGCCACCATGACTTATACAAGGGTTGTTTATCCCTTAGTTACCACCAGCCACATTCTCACAACATGGCAGTTCCTTGGCAGGATTACATATTCATAATGACACGTGGCTACATGTTTTAGTGTTTGCAGGTAATGTACCCCTTGATGGAAAGTTATGTGAACCAAGTCAATGTCTTGGCCTTTCAAGTGCATTCTGCTAAAATGAAATTTGACAGGGACCTGCAGGTCATCAGTTGTGCCCTTGATCACTATGCTACACTAGTATTCAACTTTCATATTTGTCTGTATGTATTGTGGTATTTACCTATGATATTTTACATGTGCACTTAGTATCCTATAGAATCATATATGACTACTAGTGATTATTTTGCATGTTAACCAAGTTTCATTACTTCCCCTACCCGCAGCCCCAGTGGTGAAAGTGTTCAGTTCTTAGATAAGGTATTAAACTATTTCCATCTAAACACTCTTCTGGAACATCTTGTTCCATGTGAGTCCATTATAGATATACAAGAGTAACAAAAGTAGGAGCGGCAGTATTATACCCATACCCAGTTTTGGATGCCCTCTTTATTTTGTACTTCAACTCTAATGATCTCTAGTCATTAGCCATGCTTGGGAAACTGATGGGACTTGTAGTCCAAAATACAGAGAAGCCTGCATTAGATTGTGGTGGTGGTGGTGAGTAATATCCTGATAGTAAAAATAAAGTATTTCATTGTCCAAAATGCAAATTGATCTTTTCTAAGTCTTATAGACTGGCTTAATCCCACACAAAGCAGAAGGCCAGTATCTAACACCATCACTGCTCACTATAAATATACATCTTTTTCTGACTCTTTGGTCAAACTTCTTCTGTGGGGTTTCAAGCTAGAACACACTAAACAACCCCATTTTCATCTGAAAATATAGGAAACAGTCTGATTCTCATAGCAGTTGTACTATATTTGCCCTCTACCTTCATCCACTCCCTCAGAACTGTTTGCAATTTCATTTTTAATAAGCTGAAGGCTAAACACACGTGTAAGTACATAACATGGCTTTTTAAAAAGAAATGGGAAATAGTGCAGCAAACAGTAATAAATGATTCATTATTTTGAAACTGCATTATTTTTGGTTTTGTTTTCTGAATGGGATTTTCTGCCTGAGTCTCTGTCAACTAGCTGTGTTCTATTGCTAATCAAGGCTATGAATACTGGAGCAAGCAGGCTATTTGATGACTTTCAATACAGCATAAGATATTTGTGAAACTTAAATATTTGCTGTGAATTGGATTAGTTAAGTTTGTGAACTGCATATCTTTCTGCAAAGTTGAAATATACTTTTGTTCACAGTTTTGCATGATTAAACAAGCTGCAAAGGTCTGTTTTAATTCCTAGTGTTTGCTGGGCACCATTTACCTAATAGCCTGCCTTTGCAGTTTTTCTGGTCATCCAAACCTGGGGTACCCTTCAAATGGGCTGTTGTGACATTGAGAGCTGTTTTCTGCCCCCAGCAAGACATGCAGCCTGGGTTTCAAGACAAGCCACATCCAGGTGGATAATTAGGGAAATAGCACCTGGCACATGCCAAGGCTTCTTTAAGCTACTGTAGTTTATTTTGATTATGCAAACTTGGTCACAAATATTTTCAAGTAAAGTTTTTTGTTTTTGTTTTTTTTGATGAACATAATGTGATGGGGATAATAGTTCTAAAACTATTCAAACAATAGGATGCAACTTGAAGCTAGCATTGTATTGGTTAATTCCAGCAAGGCATATCACATATTGCAAGACATATTTTGTGCCTTACAAATATTAGTTATTTAATTTCTAGGTTAATTATCCCTGTCAGTTAGCAAAATAATTAAAATTTCATTTAAAAATAATATGGCATGCACATTTTATTCTGTAGATTATAGAATTGAATGCTGTTGATAAGAGAAGTTCTGTAATTGTGGTTTGTAGTTTTATGTTGTGGCCTTCTCAAGCTTTGGGTGTTGCGTGGTATAGAGATGCTGATGATAATGATAATGACGACAATGGTAACAACAACAAATTGTTTACATTTATCTTTCTTCTCAGGTAGAACTAATAAAAGGAAATTCACCAGGTGTTGGACTCACTCTCCGCCAAGTACAAGCTAAGGAAGGTGAAACAGGGCATGTAGTTGTTGAGACTGTTGTACCAAACTCAGCTGCTGCAGCTGCTGATCTTCAGAGGGGGGACAGGCTTATAGCAATTGGAGGTAAGTTGTGAAATTACTTATAAGAGTGTGCATCAGGCCTACATGAAAATCAAATGAAATCTATATTCACCCCATCGGCCATATATAGTGGCTCACCAATTTAGGGAACCTACCTGCCACTCCTAAAGGACGGATGGACAGTTGATCACCCTCTAGGTCACAATATAGCATTAGTAAACAGATTTGATGAGACTTCTGCAGCTAATGAATTGGCTGATTAGTACAAACTGTTATGTGAAATTCAGTTTTCCCTCCTTACCCTAACTGCTTTGGCCTAATTTGTCTCCTTTGGATTATCAAGTCACAATACTATAATGACAATTCAAGGAGCAACTGCAAAATTTCTCTCTATATGCCTGTGCTCTTGATTTCTTGATGTAAAACATTGTCTTCTTTTCTTTACCATTCACTTCCCTCCTGCTTCCTACATAGCCCCTGTCCTACTCTCTCCTTGACTTCTCTTTGTCATGCTTGAGAATTTCGCATCTGAAGAACTTGACTCCCCTGACTGCAAGGATGGCCTGGTTTCTGAGGAGGAAGCAGAAGCAGGAATCCATGAGGGGGAATATGCTGGCAGTGTATGAGAGGAGATGCATGCAGGTCTTTCCTGTCAGACAGAGCACCAGGTCAGGATAATCAACTGCAACCAGGAGTATTTAGCAGATTTGGATAACAGCCTGACTGGTATGAAACAAGGAACAGTCTGACTGGTTAAGAACAAGGTTGAACAACTTCTGCACCTTGTTCCTGACTCCTTGTCCTTGTTGCACTAACTTGATTTTTGTGAACAGCCTTGGACCGAACCTTTGCTGAATTCTTGGACTGCCGACTGGCTTAATTAACTTTTGCAGCACAAAAAGGTTTTTGGCTTACACGTTGGAAGGTTCTGGTAATTGCAACCATTTGTTTATTTGTTCATTCACTCATTGGATTTTTAGCGCACTCCATTAGCCACATGGCTCCATCATATCTCATCTATTGGATTGTTCTTAGAATTGTGTTACTTATACTTGACTATGAAATAGTTGGCTGAGTTCTTGGCTTATCATCTAGACACTAATAGAAGCCAGCCATATAAGCAGGTCAGGGCCTTTGCACTGAACCAGCACAGCTATTCTTGAGTTCTTAAGAGCAGAAGGAGTTGATATTTCTGTCTTTTCAGTTAATTCATGTCTTTGACTCTTTCTTTTTATTCATCTGTTGAGGATGAAAAGGAGACTTGAGAGTATGCTGTTTACCTAATCCAAGGGATTTATGGCAAGAAAAAGCACATCACTGAGCAGCTAGTAGCAAGATGGCAACAGTCTTGTCAGCCAACTCCAGACCTTTTTCCACCATGTAGGAAAAAGATATGATATGTAGAGGCTCCTCAGTCAGGAACCCAAGAGGGAAGATGTAAAGGGAGAAACAAATAGGAAGCACCCGTGTATATAAAAAATGAACAGTAAATGAACTTCCTTTTAGAGGAAGTAAAAATACAACTTGATTTGGCCAAGGCCCAGGAGATAGGCAGTGGTAGTAGGTCATCCTCCAAGAAGGTAAAATGCATAAACTTGTACAGGTATCCCCCAGGTTTTGAATGTCTGGGTTACGAACAACCTGTACTTATGTGTATGTGGACTGCTGTAAACCCTATATGAATATCTCTAGTGAAAAGCTGTGACTATCTCTAGGGAACTATGCAACATTATTGGTGATGTGTCATCAGTGGCTGCTTAGTCACAGCTTTTCATTAGAGATATTCATGGTTTTTCACTAGAGACAGGGATTTGCTAGAGATAGTCACAGCTTTCTCTAGGGAACTATGTGATACAATGAGTTTGGCAATGAGTTTGGTGATGCATCATCACTGGCAACCTAGTTCCCAAGAGATTCACAGCTTTTCCTTCTGGGTGTCAGCTTGAGCATACCCATATGTCTATCTCTTTCTCCAGTACCTATAGTTACTTTATTAGTAGTGCATTATTATCATTATTACAATGTTGTATTGTGTTTAAGATGTTTTAATGAATATAGAAGTGTTTCTTAAGTGTTTTATATACATAGAAAGGTAAAATATATACGTATACTGAAACAAACATACATCATGTGATCATTATTCATGTGATCCAACTTACATACAAATTTTACTAAAGGACATTTTCAGGAACAGAATTTGTCCATAAACCCTGTACATGAAAGGTCAGAATGACAAGAGCAAGGAGTCAGGAACAAGTTTTGAGGTGCAGAAGCAAGATCAAACATTTCCAACAGGACTACTGGCATATTAGTCAACTTTTTATCTAGGAGTAGGCTGCATACACCTTTGCTGCTAGCTTCAGTTAATTATACTAGTCTGGTGTGCAAACTGGTACACTGTCTGAGAGGGAAGATCTGCATGCATCTCCTGCTGATCCATTGCCAGCATGTTTCCTTCTTAGGTTCCTTGTTCTGCCTTCTCAGAAGACTAGCATCTCTGTAACCAGGTAAGTCAAGCTGTTCTTCAGAAGAGAACTCCTCAAGAAGAACTATGACACTCCTATCTTCAGATCTGTGTCTCCATCTCTTCTTATTTCCTTCGTATTGCCACCAACTGTTTATTATGCTTTGTTTAGCTAACATCTCTCCTGCTTCCTTGTATTCATGTCTCTCTGCACATAGAATATAGTTCCTCCTGATTCCAAGCAAGTTGTTTCTTCAGAACCACTTCTTTAACAAAGCATTTCCCTGCTTTCTTTGCCTTTTAAATCACTCTTCACATACCCTAACTTCAGGATTCTGTTTCTTCAGTACATAATCTGCACCAGACTTTTCAGTTTCTTTCCTTCTGTATTCTGTGTCCCATCCACTGTACATCACGACAACCCTCCATGGCTCACTCCCTGTGGTGGGTTGTCATGGATAGAAATGCAGTACGTTATTTGCAGGGTGGCTTAAGTTTTGCAAACAAGCCACTCTGAGAATACTTGATTGGTTGTTGTATCATCCAGATCTAGGAAAGCCCATTTATTTTGGATTGCTGGGATCAGCTACAGAGCCACTTGGTAAGAATGACAAAAAAGGCCCATGTTTTTCTTTGCAATCTCACTGTGCTGCCTCCATTGTCAGTGACTGCCCTTCCTTTGATGCTTCCGTTCATTGGAAGGACCATAGTTTGTTCACAATGTGTAAAAAAATGTTCATTAAAATGACATTAGATAGGGTTGTAATTTTTAACTTAAATTTTGCCAGTCTTTCACAACTGTGCTAGAGTTCACTTAATGGCTATTTGATATAGTCTGCTGTGTTTCAAGTGTCAAAGGCAACAGTAAAATAGAGCAGGTAATATACAAGGAGAATTGACCAGACATGGCTAGATACGGGCTAATTTGCCCACAGTTGCAAAGGAATGGAGGTGAAATACTGGTAAGGTGAAGGAGCACTCCATTAGTACAATTCAGAAGCACCAGAGGAGTGACTGCACCAAAAAGAGTGGGGAGGTTAATACCTTCTCCATGACCATTTGATCCTCTCATTTTTAAGTGTTGAAATGATACATCTCAGTGTCCTCCACCTTTTCAACACTTCCCCCAGTTGCCAGCTATTCCAGAAGAGGGAAATATTAACTCCCCCACTCCAATTTTATGGCTCCTTTGTGGAGCATTTACTGTGCTTCATTGGATATGGACACATCTCCCTGATACAAGGTGGCTGTATAGGACAGAGTGAATAGGACCCTTGGTAGGGGCAATGCAAGAACTCCTGGTGCCAGCACTGAATTAGTTGCAATATATTCATTCAGGTAAAAGACTGTTGTAACTATGTGCACAAATTTAAAGGCTGGGAAACACATAAAAGGGACATTCACACATGTGCAATGATTGTGAAAGGAGTGAAAGTTGTGGGGGGAGGTAAGATCTCCTCTTTCTTGAGTGTCTGGAGAGTTGAGGCTGGAGAATTGATTAGTTTTAGTTAAACACTTAAAAATAAGAGGATCACATTGCTAAGAAGCTGATAATTCTCCATTGCTTCCATCCCCACCAATAGGCACATTCATCTAGTTGGGTGCATCATGAGTTTGTGATTGAACAACCGACCCATTCTGACTTATTTTAGGGTGTGACATCTGAACCCACCTATTCTGATTTGTTTTTCCTGGTTCTCACACCATGTATCACCTTGCACATAAGGGCAATAAATCACACACAATTTAACTCACAATTTCTCAAAGCACATGCCACCATCAGTTTGCATATGCAGCCTCCAGTCAGCTGAATTAGAGGCTGCTCCTTGACATCCAAGTCCATATGTGTTAAATGTGGTTAAACAGCTTTGGATTGTTTATCTTATGCTTTGCCTATATCCAGGCACAGATGTCATAGAGCAACTCTGATTCAACTAACTGGAGGCTTGTATATTCAGAATAGTGATAGTGGGCAATCACAACAAATCATGGGCTAATTAACCCATGATTTATCGCCATAATGTTCAAATCAGATCTGTGAAGATGTAATTCCAGCCAAAGTGTCAGTTTTCCCTTTGATTACAAAAATGTAACTGCAGAACATTTCATGGCACTACAGGAATTAGTATTAGAATTTTTACAAGCACAGTGAAATACTGATTAATCTTTAGAAAGTTTCCTGGTGCTTTAACCATAAGGAAATTGTCATCTACTATTTCACCTTTGCCTTATCCACTTTATTTATTTATCTGGCCTCTAACAGCTCTTTAACACAGGAAAAGTGCTGCTGATCATACAAAGCTCCATGTAATCCAGCATCTCATTTCTTACAGTAGCCAGACAAATGCATCCAGGGGAGTCCTACAACTAAGGCAATAAGCCCTCACCTACTAATAACACTGCCTCTGAACATTGAGGTTCCATTTAGCTAGCATTGCTAGCTAAGCCAGTGACTGACATCACATGTATACTAGCTTTTTAAAAGGTCAGTACTGCCTGCCAGTTTCATTGTGTGCTGCAGAGTTCTAATAGTATCTATCAAGTATAATTTTATAAAAGTTACTCATATATCCCCTTTGCTATTTAAAAAATGAAGCTAAACTAAAGGTCCCAAATGCTTAACACCAAATAGTTAAGCTTCTCTAATAAGAAAAGTACTGTAGCTCCTTCATAATTTTGTCTCTGGCATGTTCCTTTTGAAATTAGCCCAACACAATAGAACATAACTTTGAATTGTATTTGCTGTTTTGTTGCCCCCTTCTTCGTGAATTTCTTGGAACTCTTAAGTAGGCAGAAATGAAACACAGTTTTGTTTTTCCCACTCTTTAAAATTTTTATTCTGTTAGTAAATGTGTTAATTTTGGTAACTTCTTATCAAATATGAACTGGATAAAATTCTCACCTCTCTACCCCACCAATTTGTAGCATGGAGAATGTCATGTTGTATCTGCCTGTCATTAAACCGTTAAACATGAGAAACCTACTAGAAAAACAGAGGATGCAACCCTAATGTAGCACCAAGTTTTGTATTTATTTTGTTGTTATTGTTGTTGCTGCTATTTATTTCATTTATATACCATTCCATAGCTGAGACTCTCTGGGTGGTTTACAGCAATGTATGAAAAAAAACAATAAAATAGAATACAAACAGTATAAAAACAGCAATGTTAAAATGAATTTTAAATAGCTAAAATACAGTTTAAAAAAAACCATGCAAAGGAAAAGAATCATCTTGATAATCCCCTCAGGCCCCTGGATACCCAAGGAAATCTTCAAATGCCCCTGCATAAAGGGCTGTCTTGACCTGATGATGAAAAGATGACAAGTTTTGTGCCGGGTAGACCACAGCAGGGAGGTTTTTCCAAAGATGAGGGGCCACCATGAAAAGAGTCCTCCCCTTTGTTGCCACCCTCCAGGCCTCCAGTGGGGTTTGCTCTCAAAGGAAGGCTCCAGAGGTTGAACACAGTGTCCAAGTAGATTGCCGGATGGAGGGTACGCCAACAGTTATTGTGGGCCTAAGCCATGTAAGGATTTACAGGATAAAACCAGCACCTTGACTTGGGCCCAGGAGCATACAAACAGTCAATGCAGGTAGGCTAGGACCAGTCTTAAGTGTTCAGACCTGTGAATCCCAGTTATTAATTTAGCTGCCATTTTCTTCACCAGCTGGAGTTACTAAATAATCTTCAAGTGGAGCCCCATGTAGGGTGCTTTGCAGTAATCTAATTTAAAGATTACCAGAGCATGCATGTATTAGTGAATCCAGGCTATCTCTGTCCAGATAGGAGCATACCTGGTCCAAGGTCGTAGAAGGCACTTCAAGCTGCTGATGCCACCTGAGCCTCAAGTGACAAAGATGGTTCAAGGAGCATCCTCAAGCTATGATCCTTCTCCTTCAGGGAGAGTGCCACCCCATCTAGAACAGGTTGAACATCTGCCATGCAGTCAAGAGAACCACCCACCAACAGCATCTCAATCTTGTCTGGATTACGCTTTAGTTTGTTAGCCCTCATCCAGTCCATTGTCGCAGCTAGGCACCAGTTTAGCACATTCACAGCCTCCCCCACTGAAGATGAAAAGGAGAAATTAAGAGTCACATTTCATCAGCATACTAATGGCAGTGCATTCCAGAACAGACTCCCCAGTTGTGTTCCCAATTCCCAACTCAGAAGGATTCCATGGTGGATGGTATCAAAAGCTGCTGAGAGGTCCAGGAATATCAACAGGGTCACACTCCCGTTGTCTCTCTCTCAGCATAGGTCATCATACAGGGCTGTTTCCATGCCAAAACTAGACTTGAACCCCAACAGAAATGGATCCAGATAATCAGTTTCATCCGAGAGTGCTTGAAGTTGATTGGCAAGCACCCTCTCTAGAACCTTGCCCTGGAAAGGTATGTTGACTGCCAGCCTGTCAGCTTAAAGTTATTAAGGCCTTTTAAGTCAAGGGAGAACTTTTTCAGAGAGATCTCACTGTTGACTCTTTCAGGAAGCATGGGACGACTCCCTCTTGTATAGAGACCTTAATTACCTCCCTGGCCCAGCCATTGGTTCCTTCTTTGCTGGCTTTTTATAAGCCAAGAGAGGCTTGGATCTAATACAGAGACGGTTGTACAAACCTGACCAAGCACCTTGTCCATACCTTATAGTTGTAACCATCTGAAACTCAACCAATAAAACCAGACCAGCCTATGCTCTAGATATCTCCACAGATTAAGCTGGAGTCCAAGTCCCAGTGGATGCAAGTTTTGTTTGTTTTTTTCCTAGAAGTACCCAACAAGTAAATTACAGCTTGCCTGAGGTGGTCCCAAGAAGGCTCTGGGACCAGAATGTAATAGAGCAACCTTGAAAAACTGCACTGGGCAGCGAAGGGAAGATTGAAGAGTGAGATACTGTTTCTTTGCCACAATAACTGCCTCAAAATACACCCAGTTGTAGGCACATAACCAGGTTTCTACTGCATTCTTCTGGAGTTTTTCTCCATCTGCACTCAAGCCAGCTCTTAAGTTGTTTCATCACTCTCAGCTCCGAGATGTACCATGGAGCTATATGAGCTCTACAACAGAAAGGGTGCTTAGGAGCAGTCATGACAACTACCTGGATAATTTCTGCATTCCACAGTGCAATTAGGACTTCAAGAGGCACATCAGCCATGTCAGCTGGAAAATCCCCCAAAGCCTCTAGAAACTATTTGGATCAGTTAACCTCTGAGGAGAGAACCATCTTATTAGGTCCCCCACCCTTGCAGAGGGGAAAAGCCACCATCAGTCTAGACCTCAGAAGGTGATGATCTGACCATGACAAAAGGACTGAGAGAGAGCACATAGAGCCCTCTCTGTCGGCATGCAATCACCCCAGCAGCCATGCACATATTTGGAAGGATTAAGGGCGCCAGACATTAGCCGTGACTCGCCAAGCTTTCTCATGGCCAGTCAGTGAGCTGCCAGGGATTTGCTTGGACTGGCTGTGATTTTTGCAAAAGGTAGGAAAGGTAGGAAATACATTCAGGTAGGAATTATACTCAGATGCCTTTTTCAGGGCAGGCCAAAAGCTGGTGGTCAGTGGAATGTTGCCCCCTTTTGCTGGTGGTCAGCAAATTCAGGTTTTATTGCAGTGTTGGCACTTTGCAAAAAATAAGTGGGTTCTGAGTTGCAGTTTGGGCACTCGGTCTCTAAAAGGTTCACCATCACTGGTTGAGACCACCTCCTTCAGCTTAAGTAGGGAGATTAATGGGTTGGAGAGTGGGTTGTACACCAGCAGAATCCTCAGTCTGTCCTGTTGCCCTAACACAAGGTGCAAACATTCCAGATGAGTCATTGGATGGAGAGAATGCTGAACCAAGTACCCCCTCGCAGGCACAACTGGTAGAGTTAACTCCACCCTGTTCAGCATCCCAGGTTTCTGTTATACATACCAGATCGGCCATCCATTCCACAGTTAAATCAAAGATGAGGGAAGTTTTATTTTGTACCAGTCTGGCATTTAAAAGGAGTATCGAGGGACCCATGACATGGCATCCATCACTTCCATGGGTGGAGGGATGGAATACGACACAGCTGATAGCTGTCTGGGCCATGTTCCCTTTATTTGGCCAGTCCCCCTCCCAGCACCATATCTTCCTCTACCTGCCACATTACTGATTGGAACCTCCACCATCTCAATTTAAGTTATGAATCACCTTCAGCTATAATTAGGTTAAACAAAATATTAAAAACCAAAATAACCTTGTAAAACTATAATATCAACACATCACAATGAAGGGCAATTTTAAATTTCAGTCTTAAAGCTCACAAACTTGTAAGCTACTAAAAACTAACCACTTCTATCTCTTCTTCATCCCTGCAGTGATATGCACCTCCTTGAAAAACTTCTCTGGAAGGGTGTGGGGCCCATCTGAAAACTGTAGGATAGAGCTCGAACTGCTGCTGGATGATGGGAATGGGGAATTTTCCTTCTTTGAACCTTATTAATTTAATGTAGAATCCAAGCCAGTGTCTGCTGGATCACCCTTATTCACATGGGTTGACGTGTGCAAATTGGTGTTGCAGGAGACATGGTGGAATTTAATAAAAAAAAAGTGTTCTTTTCTGCATTTAGGAATTCTAGTTTTAATCATGCTTTCCTCTATGTTAGAAGAACAGGCCTGCATTTATTTATTCTTTTAATATTGTATAAGCTACCTTCCAATCAGCCATAAGCAGGCCAATTTTAGGGAAAAGTTGTTTATTTTTCTTAGAAAGTCAGCATTCACATTTGAATTGAGAATTCTTGAATACATGCCATCTTAGTGACTTATTAATTTTAAATTTGTGAATTATACCAAGATCCTAACTCTTAGTTTAGGCATATACCCAAGATCTTAAGCAATGCAAATTGACTGAAAGAATTTGTTCAGTTTCTGGCCAATTATCACATAATTTGATTCTCATGTCAGGGTCTTGGAAAATAGCTGACAGAATTCATGCACCAGAACTGGCATGTCTGCTCAACTTCCTACATGGATCTGAAGGCCGAAGCAGAAGATTCTTTGCACTTTTTCCCCTAGGGACATACGGCAGATCTTTCAGCATTACTTTTTACACTATCATCTACCCATGTACTAGTTTTATTTCCTCCTCCTGAGATGTATTTAAATGTCTTTATTGCTTGTCAATGTTTTTAGCAATAGTCTCTTCAATCCCTCTTCCCCTTACCTTATTTTTGGTACACATTTATTTTGTCAGAGTTTGTGCTGCTTCTTTTTGCTCTGCATATGGTCAAGACTTCCCTTTTAAAAAGGAAGTCATCTCACCTTCAATGATCCTGGCATCCAGTTGGTCTGGTTGGAATCTTTTCTAGGAATAACTTGATTCATCTTAAAACATTTCTAATCTAAGCCATTCTTATCTGTGCCTTTTCCTCACTGATATTCCAGAACTATGCCTGTTTAGCTGATCCTTCACTTGGAAAAGATAGCATCTCTGCAAGTGTTATCATGGAGAACCAGGCCTTCAGCTTCCCTGCTTCGCAGTCTATAGGATCTTATGGCTAAATTTCTCAAATTCACTGATGCTGATGTGCTCATAACTTTTACTCTGTACTATTTAGCAGTGTATCTGCATGGCAACACACAACTTCATACAGTCTTAGGTGCTTTAATAGCGTGTAAAATGGTTGTAGTAGTTGATTTGTATGTTATTTAACCCATAAATTACAGGGATGTACACTTCACACGAACTCCTTCTATTTTCCTTAAGTTTTCTATAGATTATCATTCTTAGGTTGTTTTCAAGGGATCTGAACAGTAGTTGGTGTTCATGGGTTAAACAACCCCAAGTTAATCCATGATTACTACATCCTAACAAGGCCAGTGCCACTCTTTTCATCTGCTACTATGTAAAGCAGTGCAAAAAGAAGGCAACTTTTGAGTCCATAGGCGCATTTGGAAATTTGAGGAATTGTCCATAAAGTGGCTCCTACAAGTGGGCATGGCTTGTCTTAATGGACAAGTAACCTGGCCAGGGACATTCATGGAAAATTAAGGTGGCAGCAGCTGGAGGTTCTCATTTTTCCTTGAAACAATTCTACCTGCCAGGAAGAAAATACAAACATAATTTCAAAAGTGAGAGGAGTAGCATGTCCCAGTAAACTCCAGTGAAGATGTCCAGGAACACACTGATGCCTGTAGACACCATGTCACCTACTCCTGTGCTAAACTATTTTACTTTGATTTGAGGGTTGAATTGAGATTTGAGATTTTAGTGGAGTAGAAATACTTCCTGGAAAATGTTTTTAGGGGTTCCTTTAAAAAAATATTGTTCGGTATCCTTGTTTTCCTTGGCAGCAGCAGGACCTTCAGTGCAATTTAACTTCTCCAGCTACTGATTCTTTCTCCTTGCTAAAGCAGACATACATCTCGAGTAAATGAGTGCAGTGATGCTATCCCTAGAATGACAACAATTAAAAAATTCTATTTTTTGTTAATAGTTACCATCTCTTCCTGCAAGGGTGATAGATTTTAATAATTGTAATAGTCTTGATTTAGAAATGGTGCTCATGATCTGCCACTGACCAAATGGTTTGCAGTGTCACCTTTGGCAGGACCAATTACGAGTTTTGACGGATGGGAATTGAATTCAGACTTATTCTCCCTCTACCCCAGTACAAAATGCCCAGTTTCAATTTTCTCTCTCCTCCAATAGATCATTAATGCCTTCAGATTTCACCAGAAGGCTGAGTTGGCACTGTGCATGCCCTTTTCAATTCAGGGATGTAAACTGTATATGCATTTCTGAATGTGCAATATTGAGATCTAGTGCCATGTTTATATGTGCAGCACTCTGAGTTTGGACAGTTGTCATTGCTTTCAGCCATTTTATAATGTTCTTTGCTTATTGTTGATTCTTGTTTTGTCTTTTAACAGGAGTTAGAATTACATCAACAGTGCAGGTGCTAAAGCTCATCAGACAGGCTGGTGAGAGAGTCACATTATATTATGAGAGACCTGTTGGCTCTAGTCTTATACATTTGGAAGACCCATTGTTTCCAGATGATGATATATTTAATTCAGCAACAGACACTGATAACAAAGACCTGGATTTAGAATTTGAAGACTTAGCAAATGAACTAAAATCAAACGAATTCAAAGATGATTCTTCAACAACAAGCCCCAAGCACACTTCTTTGTCACTTACTGCTAAGCCACCTGGAACCTTATCACCAGTACCAAATCGCAGGTCAAATTTAGCGAGTCAGCAGTCATCTGCAAAGGCACTTTTCAAAGAAGCAGCTAAACAAGTGGTTCTCAAAAATTCTGAGAATCCAGACACACCTCCACTAATAAACAAACAGTCACAGACAAATGTAACTAAACCTCCTGTACCACCCAGGCCACAGCTTAAGGTTACTCCACTTACTAATGAAGTTCAAAATAAATTAGAAACTGGTGATTTATCTTTGGAGAAACTAGACAGGCTGCTACTTCCTGCAAGTAATGGAGACAAAAGTTCAGAAAAGCTAACAAAAAACAGTGATGCAGCAGGGGAAGAATCTTCAGGATCCAAATTAGTTCCAAACAAACCAGAGTTGACAAAGGAAGTTTCAGATTCCACACAGAATTCTAAAACAGCTATAAATAAACTGGTTGCAAGCAAAGTAGAAATAGTAAAGGAACCTCCAGAAGTTCTACAGGGTTCTAAAGCAACTGTAAACAAATCATTTCCAAGCAAATCAGACGTACCAAAGGAATCTCCAGAATATTCACAATCTGCACAGAGTTCTAGATCAACAATGGAAAATCATCATTCGTGGGAGTCACCAGAAATTCCTTACCGTAATCGATTAGGTAAATGGGCAAGGATAAAAGCCTCTTCCTACATTTTTGAAGTAGAAAAAGAACATAAGTACCTAAATGTTGCCATTTGGTGTAGAGACCCTTTCAAACTTGGGGGACTACTCTGCTTAGGATATGAAAGTATAAAAC
Organism: Varanus komodoensis; assembly: GCF_004798865.1. Classification (NCBI taxonomy): domain Eukaryota; kingdom Metazoa; phylum Chordata; class Lepidosauria; order Squamata; family Varanidae; genus Varanus; species Varanus komodoensis. The sequence continues at coordinate 106,672,086 of NW_025335268.1, read as the reverse complement.
TTGAAGAAATAGCATTAGATTGCATTGTAACATCCTCTATGGAATTCATTAGACAATTTAGATTAAATCCTCCTGCACCTAGAGCTACAGTAAGTAGAACTGCATTGCGTACTTTGACCTCACACAAGGGTTTCAATGAAAAGTTTTGCTATGGTGATATTACTGTACATTTTAAATATTTAAGAGAAGGTGAACCGGAAGATTCAAGTTTTCTACTGGGAAAAGAAAAGGAGTCTATTTCAGAAGAAGTAACAGCACATGTTCTTCCAAAAGAAGATCCTTATTATGGACAAATTATTTACACTGAAAACAAGCATAATTTTCAAGACACTCAGTTTCAGAATCCAACATGGTGTGACTACTGCAAAAAGAAAGTTTGGACAAAAGCAGCATCACAATGTGTTGTTTGCGCATATGTCTGCCACAAAAAATGTCAAGAAAAATGTCTGACTGAGGCCCCATTTTGTTTAGGAGCCACAAGACGTCTTGAGCGAGCCATACGCCCTTTTAAATTAGAAAACCAAGATTCTCAGGCCACAACAGCATCCCGTATTGATTCAGATTTGAAAACTGCAAACAAAACAACAGGTTTGACAAGACACATCATCAATACAAGCACCCGATTTTTAAATCTTCGGCAAGTCCCTAAAGTTCGTGTTAGTGAGCAAGGATCTGAAGCAGTAGAACCTTCACCAAAGCACACTCCCCATCCTTCTGATAATGAAGGTAGTGACACTGAAACTGGTGGTCCAAGTAGCCCATCAAAGCATACAGGGATAAAATTAGCAAGGAAAGAAGGAGGTCTTGATGATAGTGTTTTCATTGCTGTTAAAGAAATTGGTCGAGACCTTTACAGAAGTTTGCCTACAGAAGAAAGAATCCAGAAATTAGAGGTTATGCTGGAAAAACTGCAAAATGAAATAGACCAGGAACTGGAGAACAATAATTCATTAATTAGAGAAAAGCATGAAACAACTGATACAAAGAAAAAAATGCTTTTGTCTGCTGCATTGGCTAAATCAGGAGAACGACTACAAGCCCTAACACTCCTTATGATACATTACAAAGCAGGAATTGAAGATATTGAAGCTTTGGAAAATACTGCTTTAGACTTGGAGTCTAGAAAAGAAGATAAATATGATGATGACAACAACTTAACAGAAGAAATGGAGAATGAAGATGAGAATACTCTGATGATGACACCAGTACTTGAAACCCTACTAAAAGAAGAGGAAAGACTTGAAACACAAGATGAATCAATAGACTGATTTACAGATTTAGCCTTGATAATGATGAACTGGGAAACTATTTTGCACTTAATCAAAACACATCAGATACAGCAAAATGTAATTAAACACCAGTATAATGCATACAAGCTGCTTCTCCAGTTTTTCTTTTGAATTCTGTGTAACATTATAATTAGAGCTTTATTTCTTGGTGCAATACCACCATTTTTTGTTGAAGAAGCTGGTCCAAATTTTGTGTTAAATGACATTTTGGGGTTTATACTGGAATATGTTTAATTTACTCTATTTTTTTCTAAAGTTTGATATTATTAAGGTGGGCAGTTTTATTTTTTCATTATTCAGTTTTAAAATTCTGACTATTAAAGCAGCTGTGAAGGGACCAGCTTCTGAAGATTTCAACTGTCTCATTAGTTGACATTTAATATATTTGTGGGCAGACAATGTTCAGAGAGTTGAGGGGGGTTGTCAGTCATGGATCATAGCCAACACTGTGGCTTTCTTTTCAGTTATTCAGCATAATTGTTATTACATATCAGGATACTTGCTTTCCATAATTTTGTTCATCTGCAAATTTTGAACAGTTAGATCTGTTTATACATTAATATCCATTAGTTTTAACAGAATCATAAGGATGAACTCCTAAAACTCTTAAAGTAGCCCTCAGTAGGTGCTCATTTTTTTTTCCTGAAAAACCATGGGCATTAGATTTCATCTAAACCTAAATTGTACCAATGTTGCATAGCAATTTATTGGGAATGTGCCAGCAAAATTTTCATGCTGATTTAAATATAGAGGAACGCTTTAGAGAACATATCACTCTATACTGTAATAATGCTTAAACACCTGCTAGAGAAACTATAAAGTTGAGCTGTATCTTCTTCAGTTTACTTAAGCATTGATTTTGCCACAGAATCTGTATCTTCAAAGATTTACTGTTTAAAAAGGTAACATTTAATAAGACTGCTAAAATGTTTCACTTTCCACTGGTTTTGATGCCATCACGCAAAATAAAATGGCAGATGCTCAACATTTTAATATAGCATGTAGGTTTTTCACTGGATTATGAACCCAACAAAAATTAAGATAAACTTGCCCACTCTTTTGAAAAGCATCTTCTGATCTGACATGGAAGATCTTATTTTGAGGTTTGAAATCTGTGTCTTAAGGTTTCATTTACCACATCAATATTCAGCATTATATTAGCACTTTGCTGTTAAATAAAACCTTTGCTGAAATAGTAAAATTGGCATACTGCACTAATAGTGCAGTCCTATGCCTCTCTATTTAGTAGGAAGTTCCACTGAGTTCAAGAGAGTTTATTCCCAAGTAAATGGATACAGGATTACAGGTTTCGTTAATCTTATTTTGATTGGCAAGCATTCTACTGTATGTATTAAATCTGCTTTGCTGTTACTACAGAGGTGAACAATTTCTCACACATTTTGACCTTAAAAATAATTCATTCCCACTGAACTGGTTCACACATAATGACAATCCTGAGTATGGACTGTCAGTGAATTATGGGTTATCACTGTGTGCAAATCCCGCACGATGGTTTAACTATGGATTATTACAATGACCAACGTAGAGTTCATAACTCTGGGTTCTCTTCCTGGATTTTTCACCATTAATAATCAATAGTTAAACTGTTTTGCAGTTTGCAGATAATAACAGTTGAAGAACAACTCACTAACAATTCTATGATTCAGCAACAACCCATTCAAACCAGGTCACTATTTAAATACATAACCAAACTGCATAGTTGCTAAACTGAGAACACAGTTCATATGAAAAAAAATCACATTTTTAACAGAAAATTGTAACTTAACTATGTCCCAAACTGAACCAAAGAAGTTCAGCATGGTGTTAAATTAATTCTGTCTCCGTATTTATTCTTTGTGTTGCTTACTAAACAAAGCTGTTCTGGGACAATTTTCAGTAAGTGTTTAGCTTGTGTCCAGATACTGCCTTTTAAAACTTGCTGATGAGGAAACAGCTGCAGGAATAATGTAGACATTAGATTTCCCAAAATAATATCTGGTAAGTTTACTGTTTAAGTAAATGGGCATGAAAAGTTGGGTATCAATACTATGATTGTATAATATAAATTAAATGTAGTGCAATATTCTAAATGTTGCGTGAGAATGGTGGCAAAATAATTGTATGGTAGTGACAAGGAAAACATACAAAACATGATTATAATAAACACTGATCCTGAGAAGCGAGCTGTATTAATACATTCCTATTATATTCTTTGCTTCTGTGCTTTACCATACATAGCTGAAAATAAAAATACCACTGAAAGCAAGACTATCTTGATGTAGTGGTATGTAACTACTTGACACTTGCACATATTTATGGAAATCTGCTTGAAATGATTGTCAGATATGATTTTATCATGAGAACAAGCTTTAATAAAACTTTTTTATAAATTTTCAGTTTCTTTGTTGCAAGATATCAATACGTGAAGGATACATCCAGTACTATTTGAAGGTGTGATCATTTCATCCTATTTAGACAAAGGTATTTAAGGTAGTGGCTTCTCAGTGAACTTTTGGGGAGGCTTTGCAAAACGGCTTCAGTTTAGTGGTAAAGAGCATGATTCCTTTCCTGCCATCTCTAGGTACCATGGGGAAATACTTTTGCTGGAAACCCCCGAGAGTCACTAGCAGCCAGTGTAGAGATGTCTTTCCCAACTTGGTGCCCTCCAGTAGTTAAGGACTAAAACCTCCCGTCAGAGTCAGCCAGCATATCCTTTTGTCAGGCATGATGGGAGCTGTCACCCAAAGTACCTGGTGTTAACAAGTTGGGAAGCCAAGTGTAAACAACAGTGAGATAGATGGATCATTGTATAAAGTAACTTTTTAAATGTCTTTCCATAGAGGCCCTACCAAGGGTTTTCCTCACATCCATCATGGAAGTTGTACATGTTAAAGAGGTGTTGTGAATATGCTCTAGATAGCATGCTTATTTCTCCTATATTTGTTGCACCTCACTGTCATTTTGTGTGGACTAAACCTGAGCCCAAAAGCACACTTCCCATGGCTACACCTTCTGGGGAAGATGGGCAGTGATAAACAAGATGTCTTCCAAAGACCATTGTCCACCAGTCTTAATCCCTTGATTGAGAAATTCCTGATAAACCTCCAAGGAGCTTGTTTGAAAATCACATTTCTAAAAAGATACTCAGTGTTATTAAGCATGTTTACATAAACATCTGGTGTTCCTTTTGATTTTTCAATCCTGCTTTAGTTTGGTTTTTAATTAGAGGAGTCATAGTACTGGATAATGGAAGTACTGAAGGTTGTACAGGAGCCTACTATACAATGCTTTGGTATTTGAGTTCTGTATTGGAGTACAATTCATATAAATAGATCTGCATTCTTGTGATAATGTCAGGGTGGGTCAGTTCATACAATATGATAGCCCATTTGTGTTGGTTTACCTCTAAGGAGCTGCAGTCACCATTATGACTGGTGCCATAGCTTACTCTGTCAGTGGCGAAAACAGCCAGTGATGGTTCTTGGAGAGTTAACCCTAAAACTGTGAAATATGTCATTCAAATCAAGTCAGTGTCTTTTAGACCAATATGGTTAACTTGGAACTTGTTACTTCAACACACACATATATATAAGGTTCAGAAAGATACAGCCATAATCAAAAGCAAAATGTATCGTTCTTTGTACAGGTGTGAATCTATGTATACGCTACTTCAGTGAAAGTGGAAGCACCAGGATGGCATTCTGCCTAAAACATGCAGGTATATCAAAATGTTTTAAAATTTTCTTTAATAGGAAGATTTTACATCTATTGTAGTTTTAAATTTAGTACTATATTTCAAAGAAATAACCTTCCTGGCTCCCCCATTGCTGGCTATAATCACCCCAGTTAAAGGAACTATTTCCAGTTATGTTTTCTAAAATATATACCAAAGGTATTTGCTGACTGTGACATTTTCAGATTAACTTGGAACAAATGTCATCACTATGGTAGTCATCTTGGTTTGAAGATCAATAGCAAAACAGTGAAAGCTGCATGTACAGCTGAAAGTTTAAGAAATATTTGAAATGTAGGTTAAGGCCTTTGGCCTTGGTTCCTTTTGATAGTAGTTTGGTATATAAATCCCCAAGCAAACCAACTTCTGTTTTGGGGAAAAAAACTACAAGGAAAACCATATCAATAATGAGTGAAACACTTGTCAATATACATTATATTTTGTGGAAAGAACTAATTAATTAAGCAAAATGATTTCTAGAACTTGATAGGCAAGCCACATTAAACATACCTACTCAGAAACCAAAATGCAATGGTTTAGATTCCATAGAGGCAGGCTCTATCCATACGCAGAAAAGCTCAGTTTGATGAAGGTTCTTCTGCCTGCCTTTTGGAGATCCAATGCACTACACAGTTCACCCCATTCAGCAGAGTCTCCAGCTGTGTAGTGATTTCAGGGGCCAGGGAAAGAAGTTTACTTGGGTAAATTTGGATCAAACACTTCATCAGTTAAAATTCTGCACCATGGCAAGTGACATTCTGTCCTGTGTATATGTAATTGGAATAGTGATTGCAGCAAACAACACAAAACACTATTTTTACGGCCTCGTGTCAGACAAATAGAATGGGCAGAAGTACATTGAGTGCTCAATGAGGATGGCATTATAAGGCAGTGTTGTGTTACTGATCACCATAATTAGGAGCCAGTGTGCCAAGTATCAGGTACTTTAACCATTTATTAGAAGTCTAGTAATCTCAGTAATGTGTGTGCAGCTAAATCTTGTACTGCCATTAAGTAGCTTTGTATCAAGACTTGCCACTACAAGTCAAGGAAAGATCTGCAAAATATATGGGTCAGAGGAGTCACTGACTTGTCACTGGTACTGCATTCCTCCCACACAGACACTACTATGTTCTTCCAGGAGACATGCTCCTGCACTACAGAAATGGGGCTGACCAGATGACCCTTAAGGATGTGAGGCCATGGGCCAAGGGGAAAAAAGGCTTGTTTCCCTCCCTATCAAAGTTACATGTGTGATGAATATGAACTGCAGAAGTTCCTCCTGTACTTTATCATAAAGGTAATGAATTGTCCTAACACTGTAGTTACATGATGAAACATAGCCTTACTTTTTTCCAGCTGAAAATGACAGGTCTTTCTGTTACTTTATACACAAATTATAGCAAAACATCAAATTGTTACCTTTTATTCGAGATGTAATGACATTCCAGTTCCTATTTTTCTGTATAATTATTAACAGAACAAGAACAGTTTATCTACAGCATTTCATACCTTTACCAAAATAAATATATATTGGGCTGGAACCAGAATCTTGTCTTCCATAAATAAAAAGGATCCGATTGACTTGGATCAATTTTCAGGGCTCTTTCCCTCTCCTATGTACTGGAGCTTACCCTGTTCAGCAGAATCCCCTGACCCTTATATGTAGCATTTTTGGGGGCCTGAGGTACTGCTGTATGAAGGAGGGAACAAGAATGTTTGCTTTACCAGCCTAGATCTGGATCCAGCCCACACTTTACAAAACTATGTAAACAGGCATCTGGTTTAAAACAGAAACCATCTGCTGATACATGAAAGAAGGCACAGAGATCAGTTTTTTCAAGCAAAGTGACATATACACAACACTACATAAATACTTGATCTTTACATGTGGTCTAGCTTCTAAAATATTTAGATTTTTGTTTTCAGCTCCCCACCATAGGCAAACACTGCCAAAGAGCTCAGCAAGTTGCAGAGTTGCCCATTTAGTTACAATAGTGAAGGGGCAGGATGCATGCCTCCCATCAAGCAATCTACACAGCCCTCTCCAAACCGCCATCCTGCATTTTCTTTCTCTCTAGAAGGGAGATCATCAGTTGTTTAGAATTTCAACATTCAGTAAGCATAACCATTGCCCAAGGACAGGGATCCCTTCTGGGATGGGCCAGTAAATGAACCAAGCAGCTTGTGCCTGAGAGCAGAACTTAATGGGTAAACCTCAAATGAATAGTATTTTGTGTAGAAATGCAAAAGCTATTAGGAGATGTTAAAATGATTTGTGACTTGAACATTAAAAATAAATCAGATGGGCCAAAAATAAAATTTCAAAATAAAGCTTCTGAGTTCCTGTTCTAATTTCTTTTAAAATCTATGTGAAGAGGCTCAAACTTTGGCCAATCTGGTTCTAGCATATTTGAATAGTCTTAACTCCATTTAGGGGAGTATTTGTTCCCATGTGTCCAAAAAAGGGTGTAAAGCAAAGCATCTGATTTCTCCTACAAAATGTAGCTTTAATGCATGGCTTGCAGCTCCAGTAACACCTCCTTGGAAGCTGAATCATCACATGATGGACTGTACATCAGAATTTGAAGGTAAAAGCTTTAATCAGCAATGCTCAAACAAGAGCTGATATGGGTTAACTGAATAAAGCAGATAGCATTTTGAAGGGTAATGCCTGTCCTCTGTTTATAAGTATTTGTACTAGTGCCAGCTAAAATATGAGCCAATAATTCTGTCAAAGTTTTTCTTCACAAATACCACATCCTACAATAAAGTATTTTCTCTTAATATTGGGTAAATTTTGTTTACTGAAAGATACATCTTTGATAAATCAAGTTTGGCATTTCAAGCAAAAATATTGACAATGTTTTATAGTTATTATTTTTACTTTCAGGCACTCATTTCTGATCATGTAAATTAAAAATCTGGAATAGTAAGGAAAGTGGTTGCAAATTACCATTTCAAAAGCATAGAACTGCACTTAGATTTACACATGTACTCTACTTATTTAATCAAAAATATAGTGCATAATATTAAATACACAAAGATTCAACACTATAACAAACTCCTATAAAAATCTGTTTTCTTTCTTTTATAAGGCAGTGCTTCATAATCATGGGCAATACATAAATATACCTTTGGTTTCTCGGAACTATTTCACTATTAAAAGGACAATGCAACTAAAATGTTTTGATGGGCTGTTTCACAGGAAACACTGTTTTACACAACATACTACTTGAGGCGGCGTTTATACATTACTCATCACTTTCTGATTCTTCTTCATCACCTACTGGATGTGACCGGATGTTGTTCTGTGTATACATTTTGGTTTTAAAGTGGTAGTTGTGGTCCATAAGTATTGCCTATAAAAGAACAGAGCTGTATATTAATATGTACATGCGCACATGCACATGCGCGCACACAGACACACACTATTGCTGTCTCTATCAACAGAACGTAAAACAAGAAAAACCATGCTGGGTCAGACCTCTGCTCCTTCAGCTCCTTTCACTCTCTGTCCACAGGATCCCTCAAGCAGGATGGGAACAAGACCTCTGCCTCCCCAAGCTCCTCAGCAACTGCTCGATGCAGGCATTTTGGTTTTTGCAACAAAGGTAGCATATATCCCACAAGACTAGTAGCCATGGATAGCCCCCTCCTCCACAAATTTGTCCCACCCTTCTTAAAGCTGACTAGCCATCACTACTACCTGCAGCAATGAATTCCCCGGTTTAACTATGTGCTGTGTGAAGAAGTACTTCTGTGCGGAATCTCCCACCATCGCCCATGCCCAATCAGCCTCATGGGATGACCCATGGTTCTAGTATTATGGAAGGAGATGAAAAATATACACTATGCATAGTTTTAAACACTTCTATCATGTTTCCCCTTACTTGCATTTTTCCATTGCCATTTCTGCTTTCCAAAGTTAAGCCTGTTCAGTAATTTTCTGGGTCTTATACAAGCAAATTATTTTCCTTAATGTAAGTACTGAATGCATGTGATAATGCAGAAGTCTTTCATTATCCAATTGCTGGTGTACTAACATGTATCAGTCTACTGGAAAAGGTTTGAATATCTACCATTTGTTTGTGCTATCAGTATTCTTATTTTACAAAGCTTTCAACTAGAAGCTGCAATGAAACACTTTGGTTGTCTACTGGTTCTCACTTTGGCTTTGTCCACCACAATGCTTGAAGCCTATGATGAGGCAGCACTTGGGAATGTGTGGTCTGATCTGGCCTGCTATTTCCTAACTTTTAGCCCTCCCTCTGTAGGGTCAAGCATACCATTCATAGGTCTCATTTTAGGAATGTGCTCCCTTAATTTTATACAAACATAGATATTGACCACTGTGCAAGGTAGGGAAGATATAAACCTCTCACCCAATCCCTTTTGCCACAAAGGTAAAAGACAAATTAGCCCTACATCATATCCAGTGGAGGAGGAGGAAAATACTTGTCCTTACCATTTTTTCTTCCCTGGCAGGTGGACTGCGCAGAAACAAGCACAGGGGAGCAAAGAGGATGTCAATAATTCCTATAATGGTCATGAGCCATGGGAACCCGATGGCCTTTGCAATGGCACCACCAACAGATGGACCTTTGGAAATACAGATTGTTTTTCAAAATACAAAGGGCACTTACAAGAAAAAACATAACATTGCATAAGCATAATTAATATATGCTTAAAAGGATATGCATAGACATAAATTACTTACAAAAAGTGGCCTTTGAAGTCAATAGAGACACTGCTACTTAAATATACGTTTAAAACAACTGAGTTTAAATACAATGTCCTTATTGTCTCACCAAGCCGACAGGTGATAAGGTTGCCAAAATTTCAGGAACTGAAGGGAATGCAAGGCAGCAATTTTTCCTGAAGCTTTATCTCAGAAAATATCTATCGCATGACTGGGGCCTCTGCCTAATACAACTAGTAATACCAAGGAGGAGAGGAGAGGAACTACGATGTCCCTTGCTTTCTTCTCCAATATTAACGATATCTACATTATACTGATTACATCACTTTTACATTCCACCTTTCTCCTTCCATAAGGCAGCTTATAAGGTTCTCCTCCTTTCCATTTAATCTCACGAGTGACTGGCCCAGGACGGCCCAGTGAGCTTCATGGCCAAGTGGGGACTAGAACCCAGAACTCCTGAGTCCCTGTCCTGCACTCTTTAATGACTATACCATGCTGGCTCTCAGGCGTCTTCCCTGCAGCTGGCACATTAATTCTGCAGCTTGCCAGGCAGATGCCATTGTTAATGCCTGCTCCAAGGCCTTTGCAATATCTGCTTGTTCATGTTACTTACTGTATTTTAAAACGTTTCAGTAATCTTATGGAATAAAAATAACAAACTACAATTTGTTTCAGTTCGCTAAAGCCATAACATTCCATTTACAAATATGAGCACAGGCAGAAAAATCAGTACACAGAATTTTTCACTTTCCTGAGTCTATTCATATTCAAAAATGCACACTTGTGACAGTGCACGAGACTGCAAGTGCACATTTGCAAAACTGCACATTCTCCCCAAACATATTTTTATACTTTAGCCAATGGGAGGAAGTGCAGATTTTAGGGGCACGCTCAGAAAAGTGCTTGTTATTCATGCTAAGAATATGTGACTTTCCTGTTTGGTAGAAAAACAGATACTTGGACTTGAGAGAAAGAGGGATGAGCATCATGATGAAAAGTAAACACCTTGATGAGCACAAACATTGCTTATTCTCCCATCCCTTTAAAATAAAGGATAAAAACCTAACAATCAAAATAAAACAACAATGACTAGATAAAATGACAGCAAAACTAATAGCAGATGATAAACAGTGCAAAGCTTTTAGGCTTTGGTACATCTTACTCAGGAGTAAGACTCACTGAATTCAAGTAAATCCTTACCTAAAGCAAATCCCATGCAAAATGCAACATCTGCAATTGCATAAACACTCCCATAGACTGAAACATGGCGCAGATCAACAAGATATCCCATAATAGGCATCATTGAAGAATCAACCATTCCTGATCACAAAGCAGAAAACAGAATATTGTAAGAAACACATTCAATTTTTCTCTTTCCACATTTTGTAATACAACCTAAACATACGCATAGAGAATAAACAGATAATAGTGAATTAGCAATTCATTTTATAATGTATAAAATATGTTCACATTAACTTACATTGTCTAACAGGTTTTGATTTCAAGAAGGTGAAGGTGCTACTGTCTTAATCTCCAAGAGCCGCAAAACAACCCTCCTCTCGGCACCTAATACATTCAAAACCTGGAGCAGTCCAGACAATTTATCCTGGCCCCATTGGTAACTATTATTGTTTCCAATAATTTCTAGCTAGTACAGAGTGGCTAGCAAACTGCCCACCAGACTTCCATGGTCACAAAACTCTTTAAGGTTTCCACAGGTATACACTTGAAAGAACACTTCAGTTCAACAATACTTCAAATATAATTAGTATTTGGAAAACATCTATATTGTGATATGCCAACATGTATGCAAGCCATAGTTTGCAAGTATTGTAAAGGAAACCGGTTTCTAACAAATGTTTGCCCTAGGATTATCATGGAATGCAAACATTCTGCCACCTTTAGTGAAATCAATAAATCTTGAAACACAATATTCTATCCAAAGGTCAAAATTCCCTTCTCTAACAGTTGCAGCCCAATACTTAATATGAGAGAAGCCAATGCAGATGGAAAAGATACCAAGTGTTTTTCCTCCTTTATCTCAGCAATTAACTCAGACATTTATCATTGTAAATGCATTCCACATTTCATTTCTTTCTGGTATATCCCTACTAGAGTTTTGTCGCTACAGCTAAGCTGCTAATGGTTGATCTTCCTTCTCTTGTCTCTTGTTCCACAGTTTATTGCATAACGCTGGGACTGCCTGTACTTCCAAATTAATTTATTAACATGTGAGATCATATACCATTCAATATGTTTGTGAACGAGCAGGGACAGGAACAAAACTTGCAGCATTCCCCAGCCACTGTCCTGTCTAAACATGCATAGGATTTCATGCTAATCCTCTTGCATGTGTATTGCCAGAACCCTCAGGAACCATACGTTACTGCCATCTATTTATGCCAGACAGCAGGAGCACTTGGAATATGTAGCATATTTTGTTGCTTTGTTTTATACATTGTCGTGAACCGCCCAGAGAGCTTTGGCTATGGGGAAGTACAGAAATGAAATACATAATGATTATTTATTATAATAAATCATCATAATAAAACCACTTGTGCTAGGTTTAATATGGGTAATTGTATGATATTATCAATTGTTTGTGAGGTGTATTTTCTTTGTAATTAAAAAGAAAACCACATGAAGTGATTTATCAAAATATAATCCTGTAAGATATTTGCTGTGTCAGGATGTCAGCATGTAATTTCTGCAGCTAATAAAAGTCTTTGTGTTTTTACAGAATACCAGCTGAATATCTAATTATTATACCATCTGTCAACTCTGATACTATATAATGAAAACGTTTGCTCAACTTTATTGTTGTAAGCACATTCTAAACTCCCTAACCGGAAACATATATACGGGGTTTCTTATATTTTATTTATTTCATTTTTATACTACCGAATACTGAGGTTCTCTGGGCAGTTAACAAAACTTAAAAAAAAAAAACCTACAAACAAAAATTAACTTAAAAAACAATACCTCAATAGCAATTGCAAGTGAAGCAGCCTAGAAGCATAGCAGTGGAACAGAATAAATTACAATATTAAAAATAAAGTTTAAAAGTTAAACTGGGGGAAATGCTGGGAAAATTAAAAGGTCTTCACTTGGCACTGGAAAGAATGCAAAGCATGTGCTGTGGGCCCTTCATTAGGGAGCTCATTCCACAGCTGGGGCACCACAACTGAAAAGGCCCTGCCCTGGTAGCCACCCACCTCACTGCCTTTGGAAGGAGTTCCCAGAGAAGGCGTTTCCCAGAAAACATATGGGATCAGATGATGCTTCAGATGACCTGGCCCCAAGCTGTTTAGGGCTTTGCATGTTAGTATTGGCACTCTGAATCGGGCCCAAACTTCAACCGGCACCCAGCGCAGCTGGAAGAGGATTAGAGTAATATGTTCTCAGAAGCCGGTCCCATTAACAGTCTTGCTGCTCTGCTTTCGATCAGTTGAAGTTTCTGGGTCATTTTCAAAGGCAGTTCCTTGTACAGCACATTCCAGTATTCCAAACGAGCAGTTGCCAGAGCACAGATAACTCTCTCTGCTCAGGTAGGTTGTAGCTTGTATATGAGCTTAAAGCTGATTAAAGGGGTTTTGTGCCTACACTGGGTGCAGGAGCACCCACAAACTATGAACCCTGCCCTTTAGGGGGAATGCAACCCCATCCAGAACAAGCTGAGTATCTTGCCTCAGGACACTTGTGTTTACTTCTTTTGGACAATCCAAGCAATACAAAACATTGGTTTTTAAAGGAAGCAACAGAAAATAATGTAAAAGCTATTCTGTATTGTATCTAGAGGGGTTTTTAACAAAACATTGCAAAGCAACAAGAGCAAATACCCAAGCCACTGTTCTCTGCATATTTCAATTACTCATGTCCACTGCTGAATGCAAGATATACTCTTAGATCCTACATGCATCTTTGCCAATGAAGAGCACCTATTAGTAGTGGAAGAGGAGAGCGGTCCTAGATACAGTATGAAGCTATCATTCCCCAAACAGGCAACCATGCATTTGAAAACACACACAAACAGTCCCTCTCCAGAAAGTATCTCCACATGCACAGTTCGGGGCATTTTCCTGGGATTTTAAAAGGCACACATAGCACTCTTCCATGTTCAGAATCCATTTGGGAAGGGGAATCCTCCTTAGTGGTTTTCCTGGAAGGGGTGACATTTATTTGATTTCTAGCCTGCCCCATTAGCCACATAGCTCCCTGGGCAGGTTATGCAGCTCCCTGATATGCCAAAATGTAATCATCAACATGTGTAATGCAGTGTGTCTGGGAGAAACCTCCTCAAGTTCATTCAAGCCTTTTTCCTATCCTCATTCAGGCTAGAGCATGTGCACCAGTCATCATTTGTAATGAAAGGCATGCAACTATTTCCCCAGAGTACATCCAGAAGGCCCACTGCTGCCTAGGAACACGTACACAGCCCAGCTGACAACCGCACACAGACACAGCAGGCCCCATGTTTAATGGCAGTGCTCCTGATCTCCGTGGAATTTGGTTTGGCCAACTTCAACATCGTTCAAACATCCCTCTACCCATTGTTAGTTACTTGACTGATTTTACTATGGCCTTGATACAGTTGTAGTAGACAAATAAATCTGTGCTGCTGTATTTACAAATATATATTGAAGTTCAGATTCTGTATAATTTCGCAGCTGCACTTAGTTCCTCTAAATCAAATTTCTAGCTATGAAAAGTGTTTTCCTTACCAATGGCAAAGCCAACCCCAAAATTCGGTGCTATGAGTCCATATATGTTTTTAGCAAGTGGTACCTGGAAAGAAAGAGGAGGGGGAGGGGGAGGGGGAACAAAGAATTACAAGGTTAAGCTGATTGTAACTTAGGCTTTTCATTAGACTTCTGGCGAATATTTATCTCATCTAACCTATTAAATTTCTTTACCTGACAAAATGGGTGGAATAATACAAAAATATAATTAATAATGAAAGTACTATTAGTAAACAATTATATGTACAATATTAATTTTCACAGTCCACAGTCAAGAAGTTTTCAGATGTGGGAACTACACTGTCACATTGCACTATCGTCATTAAAAATCTCTTGATAATTTAAGACTTCAGTGTTTTCCTACAGTGAAACACATAGGTGTAAATACATACATGCACAGAGGGAGAGGAAGAGATTTACATTCCAATGATAATTTGCCTTATTTCAGTTCAGTAGAACTCTGGTCTTTTGAAATTAGAGATATCATCATGGCCATAAGAGATGTAAAGCTTTTGGAATAACATAAGCCTTGATTTCCTTTGTAATTCTAATGTAAAGCCTGCATTGGCTAATGAAGTACATTTAACTCATTTTTCTGCCAAATTCTCTCCCAGATGAACATCATTCATACTTCACACAAAAAACAAAGATGTTCATATGCTACTGTAAATCCGATCCTATGTACAAGGAACACTTTTATTCAATGAAAGTCACTTTCTACCAGTCTTAGTTGTTGTTGTTATTAAAAACCCAATCAGCTTTTAACATGGAATGCCTGGAAACCTTACAAGTGAAAGCTAAGATTCAGGATAAGGGAAGCTAAAATGTCATGTTTATGGCACTGTTCATTAAGTGATGCTGACTATGAGAATATACGCAAATATGAGAATCAAGAGGGCACGAATCACTGCTCAGAAATAATATAATAGAAGCTGCTGCAGCCTCTTATCCGTACTTTCCTGCATAAAAGTGAAATGGCTGCAGTACCATGTCAGAGTGTTACGGTCAAGTTTCCTTTCCAGTTCGAATAAAGTTTGTGTCCTGATCGAATCCCAGACGCTAACTTTGTTTTCATCTAATGCTAACTAACCCTTGGTTTATTTAACTCAGGAATATCCAAACTCTACCACACTACACAACTGAGAAAGAGAATCCAAGTTCTGTTACTGGCTTGTGAACTCTGTGTTATTTAAACGATCAGTTGTCATTATATTTAAATCCAAAACCAGGGATTAGACCTGGGTACTTCATGCAGGCTACAGAAGACAACAATATAAAAAAAGAGTATCATGCCAGCTCCTCCAACCATTCTTCTTGCCAGTACCACAGCAATGCAAAGGCATTTGGGTACAGAGAAGCAGCTAGGAAGGAAAAAGGAAATAAATAACCCAGGGACTGAGGAAACAAACTAAGGTTTATTCAATCATTTGCCAGACAGACCTTGGGTAGGGCAACAAACCATTGTATTATGTTTGTATTATGTACAAGAGAAGTCACTACATTCCACTACTGCTACACACAGGGCAGAGCTACTGATAATGTGTATGAAGAACAGAACTTGATTTTCAAAGTAGAGAAGTGTCAACTTTTACTCACACACAAAATGCTTATTCCCACTATTGCCATCCCAGTTAGTGCACAAAGCCACCTGTCAAAGGAGAAACATTATCTTTTAGACATGAAAACATGTAAACACTAAACACGTGTTTTCCTCTAGCACCACTGTAGTTAACAACACTAAAGTAATAACATGACTTTAAATAAAATAGCTTCATTTCTATTCTGTTGAAGTCTATTACAATTTCTGTGTCGTGCCTGATGCCCCGACAGAGGCAGCACCTCGCGAGGAGGATTTAGGCTTGAGACTCTGTAG
>NW_025335268.1:106531140-106655647 GCF_004798865.1 Varanus komodoensis | reverse complement strand
CTACAGAGTCTCAAGCCTAAATCCTCCTCGCGAGGTGCTGCCTCTGTTGGGGCGTCAGGCACGACATTCTATTACCAAGGTCACAGTATGTGTGTCATCAAGTAAATATCTTAAGAGAAATTAGAAAACAGCATATAGCCCTTGTAAAGGAATGAGATATGTGTAAATCCAACATACCGTCCCATTTTGTGTGCAAGAACCCCAAAAATATTAGTTCCAATCAGATAAGAGACACTGGCTGGAATGAAAGCAACACCTGAAAAATATGAATGGGATATCTAATCAACAATGGTTTCAGTGAGGCATTGGAAAAAGTAATAAATTCAGACACTGCAGTTTTGATTAGAACTCATCTAATAAAGGTCTACAGCCTGAACCAAAAAATTTAATATCCTGTTTGTTTCAAGCCTTTCGTCCAATCTAGCAAGATTATCCATCAAATTTTAAGCAATACTTTAAAAATAGCACTTATAATCAGCACACACACACACACACACACACCTCCTTTGGTGTAACAGGAGTTATGTGTATATACAATATAATTGTGTGTAATAATTGTGGTGTTACTTCACTTGGTTGTTACAAGGGTGAAGAGGGAAAAACTCCTAGTTCATTGCTCTGAATGCTTCACAGAAAAGATGGAATACAAATGTAATAAATAGTAATTTTAATTTTGATCAAGTAAGTTGGCTTTTCATACACTGGATGTATTTGTTTATTATTTTTATATTCTGACTTTCACCAAAATTGAGCTCGAAATAGCAAATGTTTAAATACAAAGCAAAAAACAAAGTGAAATCTTGATGAAAATTTGATAGTAAAATAGCAAAACAAATAAACAACTGGTTAACCAGTTAAAAGCACCTTCAGCTTTTACACCAGAAGAAGGACCACAAAGGCTAATTTTGCCTTCCTCAGAAGAATATGACAGGAGTTGAAAAGTCACCAAGAAGGTCATGTTACCATCCGCACCATTTGATGCCAGCAAGACTGAGAGAAGGGCCATCCTGGAAGATCTTAGAATCCAAACAGGCTTGTTTGAGAGAAGAAACTTTTCCAAGAAGCCTTGCCACAAGCCATATAGAGTTTGATGGATCATAACCAGCACCATGAATGGTACTTGGAAATAGATTGCAAACGAAACTCCCCACCCTCCAGAGCATGTTTAGGTGTTTGGGTTCATTCAGGAATTAGTTGAACTAGCATCGTCCCTTGTTGGCTAAGAAACAGACAACACTGAATATAAGTCATTATGCAAACATCCATTTTGTGCTTGTGTTCTTGAGGAAGAGCAGAAAAAGATATTGCCCAAGCAAGTAAAACAGAGAGCGGGCAAGAATGTCTTAAGAATGATATAACAAAGGCTATTTAGGCAATTCTTGTTTGTTTCTGATGGGACTCTGCTCTAACTGGTTGAGCCCTTGTCACTAGCATGAAGGATACACACACTGTACTTATTACGCAGAGCATGTACTATACAAAGCTGACAGCAGCCTAAAGATATTACTTCAATTAGCTAAAGGCAGATTTCACAACAAAACATCTTCTACTAAATGTTTTGAGGTGCCTCTCACAAACATTCTCGGGATCAAAAGCCACAATAATCAAAGAAAATAGTTTATTGCACTTAACCGAGTTGCCATTTTCTTGAACACATTGTCTCCATCATCCAGATAGGCAGCGCTGGTTCCAGCATAGCAATTGCCATATTTGAAAAACATATTGATCCTTGAAGAGAGATGGAAAACACATTGCTGGAATTATTTCACTTAAATTCTAATCAACAGCTAGAAAGAGCAACATTGACAGAAATAACATGTATTTTGAAGACCTGCTTGTCAAATAAACAGCACTGATTGCATCTAAACTGCTAAGAGGACAAAAGTCACTCATATCATTTAATTTTATATATGTCCCACTTGCCAAAATATATAAACATAAAAGGGTACACTATTTTCAAGGTGGAAACAAAGGAATTCAGTGTGTGCTGATATTCAGAAAACGTGTTAAATTCTAGTAGCAGGGCAAATGCACAATCTTTAATGTAAGTAGATTTGCCACCTAGTCTATGATACCTTGCTTGCATACTCTGGTGATAACAAATTACTGCTGGCTGTGTTTTGTCATTAATCTTGCTCCTTCCAAGTTAAACTTTCCTTTTGGAGGCATAGGTGCCTTTTCTTCACTCCTCTAGAAGTTTCGGATGAGCACTAGGATGAAACTGAGTATTTTGTCCCTGTGCGAACAGTCTTACTGATCACTAGAAATAAAACCATAGTGTTGCTTTACTGGAAAGATATCACTAATAGAATGGATTCAGGGATACTCTTTGGTACATGTTCTGATGCTTGTGGATTGCATTAATCATATGTGCAGTACATACTACTTTGGTCCTAAAGACCTGATTCATAGGGTGTTTACATGTGCTTTGTCTCCATTTTCACTGGAACTAGGCAGTGCTGAAATGACTACATAACTTACTTGAAAAGGAGGATAGAATATAGTTCATAATACGGTTACTATAACCAGGGCTTTTTTTGTCATAGAACACACTGGAACGGTGTTCCGGCACCTTTTTTGATGGATTTTTCAAAGTGATTGTGAATCGCCCTGTTGGGCGTAGCAGGTTCATTAACATAGTGCCTGTGGGCTGCTTGTGTGTTGGCGCTGATTGTGAGGGCGCTGCTCGGCTTGGAACACTGCTTGGCTTGGGATCGGTCGTGTGGTCGTGCGCTGAGTGCTTACTGCCAGCGGCGACCATTATGTTTCTGTGTGTGTAGAGTGACTGACCCCAAGAGGTGAGTTCCGGCACCATTTTTTTTTTACAAAAAAAGCACCGACTATAACAATGGTCCGTTGTCTAGAAGAAAGCTCATATAGCTAAAGAAATCTGTGATAAACCTCATGAAAGGGCATGATCTAAACGGTACTGCTCAAAACACACTTCATGTGGCCTGGCCTATTCAGTATATTCTGGACATACTAGATGATATTCAACAAGTTCACATGTGGTGCATTTTGCCATGTCTACATACCAAAAGAACACACAACCGATATTCTAGCACACCCATGCAGTGAAACAGGCAGCCATGTACTGATTACGCATTATGTAAAACTGTGTCTATGCAACTTTTCCTACCTAGAAATATGCTTTCTACACTGTCTATAGGACATTCAGTGTTAAATGTATTTTTAAAACTTGGTCATACCCTTTTGATAGCAAACAAACTACACAGCAGACTCCTGCTGAAGCCCAGGATCTTTTCATCTCTACAGTCTAAGTCCAATATGTCCTATGCCACTGAGAAATTATTTTTTCCTGGAAAAGAATCTCTTAGCACACAGTTCAGTACAAAATGCCCACTGCTGCCATTCTTTGTTCAAATATGCCAAGATGCATTAGCCTGTGTATGCAGAATCCCCAAAACCATGTTGGAGTCTCCATAGCTCTAGGATCCTGGGGGGCAAGAAGCAAGCATTCAGCACTATTCTTGCAAAGAAAGATAAAATGGTGTGCCTACTGTAATCTTTCCATCATAGTCTCTCACTGAAGAACTCATACATCTATGAGCATGAGGAAGTAAATATTGACCTAGCCAAAGCAACTAGAGGTCCAGACTGAAAACGCACATCTTTGCAAGAAGAAAGACTGTTCTTTACAAAACAACAACACACACATTATACAAAAATGCTGTTCTGAATGAAGCAAAGGTATGAAATACAATTTGAAGTTTCTAATTTAGGGATTGATATACTATGGGGGGGGGAGTATAAGTACCTACGTAAGTACACTAACAGGGAGCATCACAGCTGCAGTCCACCAGCCATCTGACTCAGCGCTATTATATGACTATGCTATATGTGGTTACAGTATGGTACACAAAAGGAGGTAGTCATAGAAAGACAGGTTTGCACAGTGACTTATTAAGAAGCCCGTCTTTATTTTGTTGTTTGTTTCTATGGCACACAAGTCTGATGCCAAAGAAGAATCTGGATTCATGCTGTCAAATTCACTGTACAAATCCATGACATATGGGCCAATATTTCCCTGTGATAATACCAACCTGTAGGTCATTAACAATGGGAAAAGCCACACTAGGCATTTTTATTGGGACTACAATGCCTGATTGGTTGGCATTCACATGATGCTCAGTTGCCCCAACACATCATGTGGCTTCTGCCACTATATCCTAGATTGCTTCAGAGCTGTTATGTCTTGGCTGTTGCATCATCTTCTGCATGTTGTGGTTTTCTTCTGTTATATATTATTATTATTATTATTATTATTACATTTTTATACTGCCCATAGCCAAAGCTCTCTAGGCAGTTGACAGCAATAATCATAGAATCATACACGCAAGTCACCCATCCCACTTCTGCCCAGGCCTGACCCTGCTTAGCTTCCAAGATTAGGCAGGATCAGGCACTTCAGGCTACATGGCAGTGTGTGTCATGTGTTCAGTACTGTTCTGGGGGCAGGAGCGGTTTCAGTGGGCTGGTGGGCTGCAGGGGAAGGGGAGGAAGCAGAAGCCTCTTACAGGAGCAGAGGTCCTTCAGGCACTTTCCCACCCCTTCCTTGCCCCCTCCTACAGCTTCTCTCTGACTTGCAAATATCATCTCCTCTCACCCTCTCCTTTGAAAAGTAACCACTCTTTGGCTGTGGGATGTTATAGAAATGAAATAATTATATACAATTAATTTTGTTTCTTCAAGCCTTCTGAATTGTTTCCTTTTGCTCGGGAAACAGCTAGATGAAATGCGTGTGTACTCAGAAGTAAGCAAGATTATTGACAGTGGGCTTACCCACAGTTTAATCACATTGGTGTCAGTGCAGCTAACTGATAGGAAAGTCTGCACAGGTGGTGGCTGTGCTTGGTTTTTTGGGGATGAAGGGAATGGAGGTGCTGCTCCCACTGCCTTCCTGCCTAGCCCCAACACACACATTTTTAATTCTCTCCAGTCCATTGCATAGGGTTTTGAGCTAAGATCAAGCACAGAAATGAAGGATTTCCCTGAACATGTGCCCTTTCCATTTCCTCAGACTTCTCTCACAAATGCAAGCTCACGTTTTCAAACATGCTTCTTCAGTATCATGTGTCCTACTGTGATAACTCTGTTTTGCATAAATACCACAAGTGTGTTTCCTCATAATAGAAGGACCTCTAGTCTAGACCTCCCCAGAATATCAGGTTTCTACATCAGATTTTTTTTTCTTTTAAATGACAATGATGAATGTGTCAAGTGAAACATTTCATGGCAGGAAAAGCTGGTGGCTTTTGTTTGATTTATCCCCATGATATGCAACTATTAGATATTCAGAGAGTATTAATAAAAATGGGTGCCAGTCATGTTCCAAATGCACCCCTCATACGGGTCAAATCAAGTAAAAAAGGAACTGGCCCAGTGATAGCAAAAACAATGTCCTCTCAAATCTAGCTTGTATAACATGCTTCCACTCAGCCTTTGCTTAGCTTTGTAAGTAGTTATACTTCCAAAGAATTTAGATATTCTAGACTGTGGCAGTTGGAGAACAGAAGGAATTTTAGGGGCACGTGCTGTTTCTTCAGTGTAACATGAAGTACCCTTGGAAAAAAAACATGTTCACTAGCAAGAAAGGAGCCAAAGACATGGGGACGTGCTTATGCTTCCATTTTTGCAATCTGGTATCTGTCTGTGCGCCTTGTGGGGGAAGTTTTGTTAGGGATACCCCAAAGATGAAGAAGGAATTGACGAGAATGTTGGCAAGAGGGTCTTCTGGTTATGCTGAGCTGCTCAACAAGGGATGGATGGTCTTGGGCAAGAGTCTCACCCATCCAAACTTTTTGGGAACACATTCCCATGTTCATTTATTTCTTTATGCAATCTGAAGCTGAGAGGAAATGGCAGTGGACCAACTGCAGAAGCAGTTCACATAAAAATTGCACCAAGCCTCAACCACAGTAGTTTTCAGGTTATAATATTTACCCTAACCCATGGTCTATTACCAATTTAGAAACCCACTCGTGCTTATAGAGAGAAAAAAAATCCAAACTTTACCTGTTCTTTAGCATTTTTAGTAATGAACTGTGATACTTGCTTTTGTTTAAAAAAAAACAGATTAAAAAGGAACGATCTTTTAATACTGCACTTGCAAGCTTGTGCTAGACAATGTCAACATTATCAGTAGGGAATTAGCCACAAAGTACTTTTAGACAGAAATACATGGCTACCAATCAAAAGCTCTATGGTATAATACAGAATGGAAAATAAACACTATAAACCTATGCATGTTAAATATTGACTTGATGGAAAACAAACACTGCCTCCTATGGTATGTTCATCTCCCTAAAGCCAGGCACATTCAACTTAAATAAGTGTGGCAAAATCCATTAGTTCCTTTTGCAACTTCTACATTCAATAATTTAGAATGACTACAAAGAACAGCTTGATTCATTGTCAACATGGCTAGGTTTTATCCTTTTTTAGTGCAGTCAGATATTAAATCACAGCTTCAAATATGTGACTTAAGTATCTACCTTTCTCCCCTTCAAAATATCTTATATTTTTTAATATTGTTTATCTCTAAATTTGTCCCCCATCCATCTAGCTGAGACATTCAGTATTGTACCACTGCTGTAAAGATAAAGCTATCAAGTCAGGAGGGGGAAATGACACTTCGTGATTTTTTATAGACTAACAAATTCTACTTAAAACAGTGACATGAAGAATTAAGTCACATCCTAACGTAATTACATACCATCAATATAAAAAGTGGATATAATTCTCAGTATACTCCAAAGGAAATCAGCTGCACTTTAGGTCACCCTTGAAATTAATGGAGTTTTAATGCTGGTTAGTTGCATTGCTGATTAATTTTAATGACACTGAAATCTGACTAACCTTCCCTGAAATAGAACCTTCTTTTCTAAACTTCTGATCAAGCAAGGTTTCCATTGTCCTTGTTGTCCCATCCAGCGTTCCTACTGCAAGGGTAGGGGAATTGTGGCTCTCCACATGTCATATTGCAACTCCCAGTAGTCTTAGCCAGCACGGCCAATAGTGAAGGATGATGGGAAATGTTGCCTAACCATGTCTGTAGACCATACGTTTCTCATCTCTGTTCTAGGATAAAGGAGGTCTGTGTAATCCAGCAAGACTGCTGAACTTCTCAAGCAATACTCAGAAGGATTCACTCAACCATTTCTTAGGACGAGTTGACAAATGCTAACAGGCTCTTCCACTTACAAAATTTAGCAAGCTTTTGAGTTCTACAGAATTCTTCATTAGGCTAGGTGGTACTAAAAGCAGGGTATGGAGAAATGAAGAAGAGTTCTGGAGAACTCAAAAACTTGCACAGTTTTGTGAAATGTTAATTGTGCCTAAAAGAGGTACAAAAAAGCTTCCATTCCTTAAATTGCCCACCTCTACAGTCTTCTCATTGAGGGTCTCCTTAAAAATGGTTGAGGAAAAACACTACTGAATTAAATCTGTAGGAGAAAGGAGTAAAAAAGTGGTAAACGCAATTGAAAATTCAAATTTCAAGCTCTTGTTTGAATAGAGCTTGAAATAAAATTCAAAATTCAAAAGCTTGAAATAAAATTCAAGCTCTATTCAAACAAGAGCTTGAAATTTGAATTTTCAATTGCGTTTACCACTTTTTTACTCCTTTCTCCTACAGATTACCAAATGCAGAATACAAATGGCTACAATTGCATTTTTTTTTAATTGAAGCTATGTAATAATTGCAAATACCTGCAGCAGTAAGGATGTAAGGATCCCTCAAGAGTGTCAGCAGTGATGCTCCTTTCTGACTCTTTCAAAAGATAAAGAGGGCCATGGTTAAAAAAGTATAACATAAACGTATTTTTTCTTAAGAAAGAAAGAATGGAAGAAACCGGTTGTGAAATACCTACCTCTGGCTGAATCCTAGAAGGCTGTAGAATTAGCAACTGTATTGCTGCAGGAAAAGGAACCATAAAGTAGTGCTGTTTTTAATAATGTCTATTACAGTATCACTCTTAAAAGCAGAACATAAACACTCATTCTGCTTACCTCCGTCAAAAAGAGCTAATGCTGCTAACACCAGGAAAGGTGCGGCCTTCCCAACAAATTCATACATCACACTTCCAAAAGGTGGGCCCACTATGAGAGTAAAATTACCATTTATAAAGTTAATTTACTCAGTGATATTTTGGATCATAATAAAATCAGTGACAAAGTCACCAATAATCTATATTGATATAAATATTCTGCTTGATATTTGCAAATAAACATCCTATCCAACTATGGAAAAAGTCCCAGTGATAGTAAGGGTATCACTTTCCTAGAAAATGAACATTTTTAAGTTGCCACAGAAATGTTGAGACTCATAGTTTTTATTTAGAAGACTCAGGGACCTGCTTCAGGTGAGAGTACGGCTGAACAAACCTTTGTGGAACCCATGCATTTTGTTGGATTTTACGGACAGGAAGCAGTATCTGCTATAAATTCAGATATGTGTGGCTGAGCATTGCCCGTGGCATTTGCAAAAGCTTCTGAAGTTAAAATAACTATGCCAGATTTTATCTATACCACTAAAATGGGCTATGAAACAAGGGTGAGGGCATATATCTATACATTAAAAACTGAATTCTTTCACCCCACTCCCAGCCAAGTAATTCAATTAACAGTGCGATGAGATGTAAGTTTATTCAGATGGAAGTCCCACAGTGTTCAGTGGTGCTTACTCTCAGACAAGCATTGTAGCCTAAATAAGATAACTTTCAAAGAACAGTTACAGAATACCAAATGTATGTCATCTCCAAAATGTATCCACATGTAAACACAGATTACCATATAAGAAAATTTTAAAGCATGCATTTATTGCATTTTGAAGTATTAGGGCCTTGTTTATGCAATGTATGAACAAGGAACTCACAGAACAGTGTAAAACTGCATGTTTGGCTCCAGTTAATTTTATTATACTGACCTAATACTCCCATAGCCATGCCTCCCAGGGCAATCCCCATTGCATTGCCTCTTTCTTGATCATCTGTATACACGCTGGCCAGCATACCCATCCCTTCATAAAAAGAATACAGAAAAGGTCAAACCACCAATGTTACTTGATTTCAGTATAGAAATGAGAAGGAAACTGCACAGTGAAATGAATAGCCGGGCCATATTAACATTCTTGATCACTTTGAAGACAATATAAGCTGGGTTATTTACCACCTAATTGTATGTCTCCTTCCCACCTGTGCCAAAGACATTTCAGATCGAGCAAGTGGTTCCATTAGTAGAAGGAGGAAAGCAATGTTTGCTTATTCTCCCTTCCCTCTGTAGCCCCCTCAACTCTTCAGAGAGTTGGAAGGCCCTTTGGGAAAGGGTGAGCAGGTGGAATGGGAGGGTGAAATCTATCGGTAGAAAGAACACCCCTTCTGCTCAAGGAAACCTTCACTGGATCAAAGGTGCTTGGGTCAAAAGAGGGATACAACCGAATGTAACTCAGAATTCCCAAATGAAAATTAAAAAAAAAAATCCAGGAGTCTAGAATACATATAGTAAAGTAAACCCCATATGGCACAGCAAATATTCATTCCATCCTATCTATAAAATTAATATTATAATTTTTAAAGCCAAAGAAAATACTGTAATCAAGACTTCATTTATCACATTAAATGTGTATTCTAAAATCATGGAGCTCTGATGATCTATCTGATCATAGAAGAGTATATTTTATTTTGATCTTTACAATAATCAAAATAATGGGCAAAATGTTCAAGGGATGTGATTATTTCTCAAATCTAGTACCTGTAATTGATATTATCATAAACATGTCAGTACCTACCAGCTACAGAAGAACAAGAAGAACCTACTCCTTGGAGTGACCTTGCTATAAACAGTAATGTATAGCTTTCTGAAAAAGCAAACACTGTGGAAAAAGCAGATGCATTTTAATTTAAAAAAATCTGAATTAAGTGTGACAGATGTATATGTTAAGGTATTTCATTATTATTAAAACTCATTTAAGTTAACCAAGTGTTTTCTGTGGTATGTTCAAAGTATTATGTTCTCCTGTTTGTTGATTTATAAATACTGGATTGTCCTTCCAATGTCTAGGCCTCCTGGTGTCACAAAAAGCAAAAACTGGGAGACATTTTCATTAAGGTTCCATCTGTACAGGCATTTCATGACATATAAGGGAGCCTTACAGTTGTTGGGGCAGGATAAAAATGTAATAAAGAAATAATAAATGAATAAATTCAGCATGTCCCAAGCAAGACACAGTTCAAACTCTCCAGCAGAAATTCTTTGCTGAAAATGGCTCAGGAGAAGCAATTTTCTTTTCTACTGGGTATATCCATAACCATACAATGAACTAGTCCAAAATGGACGCCCTCTTTTCCAGCCCATTCTTCTCAGTGTGTTCCTGGTCCAATAGTTTGGACTAGACAAGGAGAACAGAATGAAAGTTATTAAGGATCACATGTATACCTGTTTATTTTTAATGTTTGTATACCACTTGATATATAGTTTACATTCTAAAATATTAAAATTTACTATTAAAATACTTAATAGACAATTACAGATACACAAAAAGCAGAACCATTTTTAAATAGTATATTGTTATAGAAAGTTAGGTTACAAGAGTAATTTTTCTCAGTTTTTTCTAATTAGTGATTCAGTTCCTCCATTCTTACTTTCAACCAGCTCCAGAACAAAAGGTTATCTAATTACTCTGAAATTAGCAGGTTCAGCAATATAAAAAACCATTTCCTTTCAGACCTTCCCCACACCCTGGCACTTGAGGACGCAGGCAGGAGGGGGGAAAGTACTTACTAATTGTTGAAATAAACATGATGCAGAAGCCAGCAAACATGGGAATCTGATAGCCTATTCTGGAAAACAAAACCAGCATAATATTTTGGTTTGTTATTTTTGCTTTTCCCTATCTTCAAATGTTTGTTTTAAAATAATTGTTTCTTCCTTTAGGAAGCCCCAAACACTCTTCATTTAGAAAGGTCAATGCAATTTACATTTGCCTCCCAGTTGTTTCTCCTCCAGGATGAGCTAATTTGGCTGCAGCAATACTAAAGAATCAGTTGTACTCAGAATATTAATTGTCCCTAAGGCATCACCCACTATGGACCAGAAGAGGCAGAAATGGATGCTCAGATGCAGAATAACGAATACTTCAAGTACCTGATATTATTATTATTATTATTATCATTATCATTATCATTATCATTATTACATTTCTATTTTTCTAGTATATCGCCAGCTTTGGACCAATAAATTTCTCATCATAGCCATTTGATATACAAATTTACTTCTTACTAAAAGTTCAAAAAATGTGAAGAAGCTCAGAATCCACCATATCTGTTTAAAGGTCTATCTCTAACTTTGAAAAGTATTGCAGAAACCAGGCAGCTTTCTGTACAATGTATGGCATTCTGTACAATGTATGGCATTGTACATACGTACAAAGACTGCACGACAAGATGGATTCAAGATTCTAAACTGTCTGATGATGAGAATGTGCATTAACAAGATCACAGAATGGTCTAAACCATTAGTCCCAAGGGACATTTGCTGCCTTCAGTACAAGGGACAATTTGCCTGTGTTTACCAATTGGTTGGGAATCTGGACAGGAGGTGCTGTTGCACCCACACCCTCCTTGAGAATTTCCATGGGCCACTGGTTGGCCACTGTGTGCTGGACTACATGAACCCCTGGTCTGATCCAGTACTTATATTCATATTGATGCATGTTGTGCTGCCGTAAAATAAAGTGGGCAGAAAGAAAATACTTGCCACAACTCAGGTTCCCATAGTCCTCTCTATTATCATAGGGCAAATTTGCTTATTTCACTGTAGTTGCAGCAAATTAGTAAAAATAATAGCACAGTTATAAGTACAGGAAACTACAAGATCTTGCCAGAGTTAAGCACTTTAAAAACTTGAGTTTTCAAGGGGAGAGTGCAGAAACATGTTTCTATTAAAGTGGATGAGACCAGCAGATGCTGAAATTTGGTTAGATCATTCATGTAGCATGCAAGTTGTTTTATCGGTTCTGGCTTCATAAACCTTTTAAAAAATGAACATTGTGTGCCCAATCTTTTCAGAAAACTTGAGGAAAATAGCATGCTAACATATACATATGAAAAGCCTGCTACAGTGCATTAGATAACGAGTAAAACATGTATTAAAACATGCATGTTGGAGTTTAGACAATTTTAAGGCAACTTCAGTCAAGTCTTCCATTTTTCTACCATCTAGCTTCCAGCACACCTCTTCAGATTGTAGATAGATCTGCTTCTAAAACTTTCATATCATCTGAAGTGCCTCATCCTGCCTCTTCTTGGAAGCCTGGTTGCTATTTGGGTGGGTGACTAATGTTGTAAACTGCCCAGAAAGCTTTTATTATCCTCATCATAATCCTCATCAGTAAAGGAAGGAATTTACAACTATTCTGTCTGTATGTCAGGCTGTTCTATAACATACATATGTATTGAGCTAAGCTCCTACATTCTGAGAATCAGGTTGTTAGCCTCAACAAACTAAACCTGTATTGATGTGGTTGTTTTTAAGTTATTTACTATTTATTTAAAGCTTTAATCTATACATTCTGCTAATGCCATATTAAAAACCACAATTCTTAGCAGTTAAATAGCATATTGGAATGTTCTAAATGCTTTACAATATTCCTTCATTTTAACATCATTTAATGCATCTAAAGCAACCCTTTTATCTGCTTAATATAATGACATGTAGAGTAAGCTTTACATCCAGAATTCAACAGTACTGGATGTAAATTGCTCATTACTGCTGATCTAACAACAAGGTTAACAATAATACTACTGTTGCTGTCAACAGTATTACTAAATGATATTTATTAAATTCAGTGAAACTCAATTATTTTATTCAGTCATTCATTTCTTAACTATTTCTATACTACCCTGTAGCAGAAGCTTTCTGGGCAGTGTTACAAGTGTCCATCAGTTTCCACAAAATGATGGTCATTCAGGGATGGATAGGCAGAATATATCATCAAGCATTTGTGTTTTGCAGAGTGTGTCTATTCTCAGGTTAAGATCATGGGCAAAGTAGGATCACTACGGCATTCCAATAGTTGCTATGGGTTGGTCGGTACTTTTCATGCATTGCTAATTGGCATGAGCAATCAGCAACATGATTTGTAGGTGGAACAACAGCTGCTGCTGCTGCTGCTGTTTCATTTCTAGACCACCCCACAGCCAAAGCACTTTGGGTGGTTTACAACAACCCATAAAAACAGTCAATACAAATGCAATATAAACATCAGAAAATCAGAAAAATGCAAAAATTAAAACAGCTACAAACAGACAATAACAAGTGTGCAAAGCACCCAGGACTCCATAGGGGCTGGACTCTGTAAGAGTAGCTGTTAGTATTGCTGCATTTGGTTTTGTTGTCAAAACCATGTGTACTTTCCACTGATGCTAAGAAAGTATACAGCTGTGATTATGTCACTGAGTCATCATTCTTGTGCAGTGGCCCACCAGGACAGGAAGATCAGCCTCATTCACTTCTTTTTCAGATGAAGCTAGTTTCATTTCACCTTGTCAGTTGAATCGGTTTTCAACAAATTGAGGTAAAAAGTATAAATTTCTGCCAAAGGTGAGCTACACCATCGGCAACAGCCATTTTTGTTCCTGGTTTGGCCAACCCATGATCCTGAAGATGAGGTCTATTGAAACAAGCCACCTTGAAAAGATTTTGCCCAGAAAGGTGGCACATAAATCTTTAGAATAAATAAAGTGGAAACACTGGCCAGAAAGGTGTGCCTGTCCCTCACTCCCACTCCTACATTTCAAATCTGTTTTGAATGAAGTAGCCCTCTGCTTCTGATAAACAGCAAGATGATGACTTCTTTTTATGTGGTGCAGAAAGGTAAAGTGAAAAGCCTCTCCAATCAAATGGTACCATTACAACTTTCATTTCTCATTCCCATACTCTTAATATTTGCACTGTTTCAAAATAAGTTCATTATTTCCATAAAAGTTTTTACAGATTGGTACTATTCAAGGAGCAAAGAAAGAAACTGAAAATAATTTCAAGTGAGTGACAACCACTTTAGAGATGCCCTTGCGACTAGCAGAATATTATAGGTTCATTCTTCAAATAAATATATGAGCAAAAGCATTCTATAAATGCAACAGACATAAATGCAATAGGACTAAAGAAAGGAGACAAATCTCTGTCTGAAGTGCAGTACACATGACAGAACAGTATTAAATGAGAACACAGGAAAAAATAATACCTATTTGTCATTGGTCCTATAAAAGGGTTTGTGAGGAGTTGCACAGTTGCTTTGGAAGCAAACAGCAAACCAACTTGTACATTTTCATTTAGTAAGTCTTTGTCTTCCTTGGGGCAGTCAGGTGGTGGTGGTGATGTCTTAGTTATATTTACAACCATTGGCTCTGTCTGACTACGATAAAAATCTCCTGGTCTTGTCCCTTCAGAACGATTTCCAGTAAACATTGTAGAATTGTCATAATAGGAGAAGATACTTTGGAAACTGTTTAGGTTTAATGAAGGTGTATCTGGTCTAATGGTTTGTATTTCTGTTGCATTTTGATGGTGTTGGATGCTGTACAAATAACTGGGAATAATTGGCACTGAAAAAGCAAGCAGAATGAGGGGGAGGAGAGATAGACAAATACCATTACAGTAGTATCAAAAATAAACACAAGATTATACCATTACAATATCAAAATATATGAGTAAAGACTATGCTGTTTTTTGACAGAAATATTGAAGAGTAGCTAATTCAGAACTGCATCCTAAACTGGGCTGGACTGGAGAGAAAGAAAAAAGTTTATCTTGCCTACTTCCAAAATTATGGGCATGTCTTTATTTTTCAACATGGACTAGGCAATTAGGACTAAAACTCATTAGAGTTCAGCTCTGTGTCTATTTTTGATGCAGCCAGATGTCTTCCTGATGTGTGGGACTACAACTCCCATAATCTCTGACCCTTAGCCATACTGGCCAAGTCTTAGGGGAGGTGGAATCCAAAATGTCTGAGGACACTAGATTGCCTAACACTGAAACATAGGAGAAATAGATGAAACTGTTCCTGAACTATTTATCTTGCTAACAAGAAAATAGAGTCCCTACTTAAATTAGGTATTACAAGAAGGACATCCAGTTCCTATCTAGGGTAATTTCAATCCCAAGTTAACTTGAGCCTCAACATTTCAATTTCTAGACCTTAACCACTGGTAGGATATTCCAACAATGGAAAGACCCATACATGCTCTCCCTCTTTGGCATAACAGAGCAGGCAGAAGAGATGTACAGTGCTCTTGGGATCCCCCAAATTATCTTATATTTGATATGGATGAAGCTTGAGAATGTAGAGACAACCAGAAAACTGGGAACAGAAACCATGTCTAGGCCAATTTCTGCACATCAGGGAGACTCCGTGGTACTTTAATTTGAATGAAAAGTATTTCATCATCTAAAACCAAGAATTAAAATAATACATATACTACTCAAATACTTTGGCCACCTAATGAGAAGGAAGGACTCCCTGGAGAAGAGTCTAATGCTGGGAACAATAGATGGCAAAAGAAGAAGGGGGCAGCAGAGAACGAGGTGGCTAGATAGAGTCACTGAAGCAGTCGTTGTGAGCTTAAGTGGACTCCAGGGGATGGTGGAAGACAGGAAGGCCTAGAGGAATGTTGTCCATGGGGTCGCGATGGGTCAGACACGAATTTGTAACTAACAACAACAACAACAACAATCCTTTATTTTGTTTCAATATGTGTAGATTATCCTTTATAGAAAAATTAGATTCCACATTGTTGTATAAAGGTAAAAGAGGCAAAAACAGTGTAATATAAAACCCAGTAAACATCAAGCCATAAAATTAAGAGGAACAAAGAAATTTATGAAATTGCTAAGACCTGAGCAAACATTAAGCTATAAATGAATGCAAATGCCCCAGGGAAATATCAATACCTAATCTGGCATCTAAAAGAATATAGCACTGGTGCCAGTCAGATCTCCTTGTGCCGAAGTACCTCCATAGTCAAGGGGTACCAGCTTTTCATAATGCGGTCAAAGGAATCCCTCTTATCTTCCATCTCCTTGCGGAAAGGAAGCACTCATATAACAAACATGGGGAATAACTTATGAAAATAAGATTTTCTTTTATATTGAAGAGTATCTATGTTTTGTTCCTGCTTTAATTTTTTTTACTTGCATTATAGTGCAAATATTGTGTTAATACTCAGGTTTATTAAAGGTTTCAGGCAGTGTTTATTAAATTATATTCTCTTTCTAGATGTATTTTTCCAAAATTCCTTATGTTAATCTTTGGATAAAACATGTCTGAAAGAGGAAAACAAGTGACATATTTAGCATTGAAACCAAAATAATATAGTTTCACCTAGTACCACTGAAATCAATAGGACATCATAGCTAACATTGCACATTGATGTCAATGGGACCTAAGCGCAACTAACTTCATCTGGCTCCAACCCATAAATCTTTATTAGCTATAATTATTGTACTAACAATAATAAATGTATGCAGCAGAACTGTATTTAAGTCAAGGTAGATGCAACGATGAGGTATATTGCTACTATTAATACAGTTCAGTGATCCTGAGGAGAAATACATTTCATTTTATGTTAACCCACTTGAACTCAGATACTGATGTTTAAACATTTCCCTATTACTTTAGGAGTCAATAAAGCAGAAAGGATCAAATAAAATTCTTCATATGGTTTAAGAACCTAAATGCATTCTAATTGTATTAATTACTTAGGAAGGAAATGAGAACTTTTAGAGCAATAAAAATAGGTGAGACACTGCTTATCGAATAATATTAGTGACAAAATAGGTAGCCAGTTACATGTATCATGTCTTGTAAATGTCTGACTCATTTTACTGTGGCAGCTATTATATTTATTCAGGAAACATTTGTGTTGAGATAAAAGAAAGGCCTTCAGCATGTACATGACTGTGTAACTAGTGATATGGCAATATGTTTACAAAGGGATAAAGAACTGATTTAAGAACAAAACTGTAATTTTATGTGAAAATAATATCAAACACCCAGGAATACTAACACCTTAGAGCCTCTGTGCTGCTTTGTTAGAGCAGTTTCAGTGGCAGCGATGCCATAAAAGGGTGCTATTTAATAACTATTCAAATAGCACTTGGGAAGTACTATATAGAAAAAGATGCAAAGCACTGGAAACAGCTAGGAAAACTGGAGAAGAGAAAGTTTAACAAAGTTTAAACCATTTGGAAAGTTGTGTATCAAAGCCAAACTTATTTGAGATTATTTCACTATTTTGAACTGGCTGGCCCTCCATAATGAGGACAGACCTAGCTTTTTGTTCTGAAAAAAAAGTTTCCCTGAATATAAGACTAAATAATCTATTCTGGCAAATATCTTCAGTTCTATCAACTAGAAATATATGCCAGCCTAGTGAAATCTACTGTATGTTATCACTTCTGTGTGTCTCTGTGTTGGTGATGGTTACATAAAACCCCAGAAGAGAGTCAACTCTATAATTTATGAATTTTAATTTAAGCTTGCAATAGAATAATCTGACATTGGAGCCCCCAAAACATCCTAAGTCTTGCTGGTATGACCTGGCAGGTCAGACCCATATACACTTTTTCATTTTCTCATCAGTGACTGTCCTTCCTTCCTTCCTTCCTTCCTTCCTTCCTTCCACTTCCCATTCATTGCAGGAATGGGAAGGAAATTATACCAGCTCAGAAGTGATGTAAATTCCACACCCTCCCCAATACTGAGGGCATTTCATGAGACTGGAGGTGCTTTGGATTCTGTGGACGCCTCTCCTGACTCTAACACACAGAAGAAATAGCTATCCTCAGTATATTGATCACACTTCAATCCAAACCACATCCACAGTCTCATCTAAAATTTTAGAAGTATGGTGGATACGATGTAACCTTACAGAACCCTACAGTATAAAAGCCACACATCTCCTCCAGTGCAGTCTTCTGAAACTGACCCTGAAGATAGGATCCACTGAATTACTATGGCTCTACCATCAATTTGTTCAGAAAGAGACCATGGCCGATGCTATCAAAAGCTAGGAGAATCAACATGATCACACTCTCTCCATCTCTCCTCTAACAGATGTCACTCATATAATGGCATTGGGAGATCAATGCCATTTCAGTTCCAAAACTGGCTCTAACCCCACAGTGAAATTCATCAACATTATCTATGTCATCCAAAAGTTTCTGGAGTTGAGATGCCATCCAAGATCTTGGTGATATTCATAGCAACTGTGTGACAGTTACCAAAATTTCCTGGATTTAAAAAGGATTTATTAAGAAGTAGCTGCACAACAGCCTCATTCAAAGCAGCTAGGACTGCCTTCACTCTTAAAGAGCCGTTAATTATCTCTTGGACCCATCCAGTCAACCTCTTCAACTAGCTGTCAATAGCTAAGTTGAGTAAACCTGCAAACACTAATTTGGTCACACCTCCAAGCACTCTGTCCACATCTTCAAGTCACATCAACTGAAACTGATCCCATAACCCAGACGACAGTGCACAGGAGCTGAATCAAGAATAACATCAAGTTGAAGTGACTTTATCTTCACAGTGCCTTTTAAATGTATCACAACAAGCTTCTGTTGGTACTATTACAAACCTGGTATGACCAAAGTTTAACAGCCCACTCACAACAGAGTGGCAGAGAGATAATTTAGATTAGAATAGCCTTAAACTGCCATGCAGAAGTGAGCCAATTTAAAAGCATAGTTTAAAACTACCTTCCAGTTATCAATTGCACATATTTTTGAACAAGCAGGCACATGGATTGTTAGCTACAATTATTATTACATAAAGCTTTGCACCTCAATAGAACCTTTATGCTATAAAGGAGCTTTCCTCTCTGGTTGTACAAGCCATGAGCATCCTGTTAGCTTATATGGGTAGGGCAGTGACACCCCAACCTGTCAAACCCAGGCTTGAGCAAGACCATAACTTTTCTCCCAACAGGAACTCTTTGGTGGGAAGCCCCACCCCTGGAGGAAAGCAAGAAAGCCCTGATTTAGCACAATGGGCTTAAACTACAGCAAATCCTACGCTCCTGCATACCACCCCTTCTTTGCTCCTCCTGCATGGCCAACCTATGTATGGAAGCTTCTTCTTTTTCTTTCCCTTATGCACAAGCTTTCCCTGTCTTCCAACTAAGAACTCTGCCTAAGATTAACTATGGTTAATTTTAACAAAACAGTTTCAGAAAGCATGATTTGAAATTGGGTTGTTGGAAATGAACCATAGTTAGCATTCCCAGCTGGCATAACAGAGAGCAGTTAAAAGAAAGCAAACACTTCCAAAATCCTGCTTCCAGCTGCATGGAAGAAGAATGCAAGAGTGTATACATCCAAACCTCACTGAGGCTCAGCAATCTTCCTATGGAGAGCCACATAACATCATTTCTTATTGGGATTTCTTATTGTCAATTACTGAAATTGTTTAAGTTTTGTGTGTGTGTGTGTGTGTGTGTGTTGCCCATTTATATATACATGGCTTTATACTATGTCCAATATTGTTTTTGTAAGGACTTTAAATTTTGCTGATTATCCAGAGATCTTTGACTGCTAGGCAGAACAGAAAAGTAAAAAAAAAATATGGATGAAATAATCATGGTTTAGCATGATATGTGACTTCAGTCACTTATTTCTTTTGTCAGTTTACAGACCACTGACAACTCAGGATTAGGTCCTGATGGACATTGGGCATTGGCATTATGGACATTGGCTTCATACTATGCCCAGGATGCAGTTCAGAACAGATGGAAATATATGTGAAAAGGACCTGTAAATTGCAGTTTGAATTGTATACACCTGGAAATTCAAACTACAGCGTGTAACTATGGTTACACACAAAATATGGTTCCATGTTACATCTGAAACTAGCCAGTGCATTTGACAACAGACCAAACTGCATGTGGACATCTAACAGGCTTGTAACAAATTAAGATTTCACTATAAACTTATTTTTGGATCATATTGATATAACATGTTTAAAACCTAATCTGATTTATGTTTTAGAAACTGGTCATTATTTCAAAAATTGTACTTACAGCTATTTTAATTATTTATTTCACACTTTTGACAACAGCTTTCAGAATCAATCTATCAATCAGATAATTTAGCTTTATTCACTCTAGCATAGATACGTAAATGCACCTACAGGAATTGTATTACATTGCCATAATCAGATCTGTGGTATCAATCTGAGGTTGATGTTGTGCATTGTTTTTATTGCCATGCTGCTTCATGGCATTTTCACAATATAATAAAGCTTCCCCACATCTTTAGTGCATACTGAAAATGTCCCTTATTTTGCAGCCTTGTTACAGGAGAACCTTGGTATTAGTTGTGTAAGCAAATGGCCAACCATGATTAATTCACCAGAAAAGCATAATTCTTGCATTATTGCATGGAATTGCTTGCTCCTATGAGTAGACAAGCAACTCAAACAGATTCAGGAACATACTAATTTGAGAGAATTTCATTATGGGGTAAAAGAGCTTGTGAAGCCAAGCCCTACATGTATTTGTTACAGACTGCTGAAAGAAAATAGTGTTCCACTTTGAAGCGGATGTAGTATTTATCTCTCTGACAAATGCTGGTTAAGAACAAGTAGTTCTGCAAGTTTTCTAAATGTGTTCCTATTTTCATAATATAGAATGACTAAATATGGCCCTGGAAACCCTCTATCTCATGAAAATGAATATGATAAAATGAAACTATCAAAAGGAAGCATATTTCTCAAGTCATATCTTATCGTTTTTGTTTGCAAAATCATGACGGAGAAAACTTATAGAAACTAGACACAAATATTATGTTAGACTTTAGAACAGCTTTTTATCCAAAACATCATCCAATAGTTTGTACAATTATACATAAAAACAAAACTGTCGCAACAGTTGCAGTAATATGAAATTTCAGATAATGTTCGAACTAGGTTCCAAATAACTACCATACTTTATAAAGCAATCAGTTGCATTTTCAGAGAAATGCCACACATTTTTGTCTGTATGCTTGAAAGATTGTTGAATAAATAAATATGATGTAGAACTGGGGGGAAATCTACATACCAACTACAGTAAGCAGCATGTTGTCCAAGAGCAGAGCAATGAAGACAATCAACAAGATTAGTTTCCGGGACTGTCGACTCTCTCTGAGCCAACTAAGGACACCGAACTCAGTCCAAGCCATGGTTTATTTTTCCTTGAGTAATGGCTTATACTGCAAATATAAAAAAGGATATTTTAACACTAATCCAGAATTTAAAAGTATCATCTTGTTTCCATGGCAGTCTTCTTAAGGGAGAACATACATCCTAAATTGCGACCATCAAACTAAGAGTTGCTTGTTTCTCTTCCATTCCCAGGTATAATAAGGCGGGATCAATGGCTTTTTAGTGCTTGGAATCTACTTATAATCTGCAATTACTGTTTTTCTGGACTCAATAAGGAAATCATAAATTATTATTCCAGCCAAGCGCTCATAATTATTTTGAGTGGTACTATTCCAATTTATTATACAGAAGAGGGTATTTCTCTGGCTGAAAGGGGTGAGCTGAGCTATGCAGATAAAGTGGCACGGGGTGCGATGGGAAAGGAACTTTCAGTGAACAGAGTCCGTCTATACATGGAGTATAGATCCTGGGTCCAAGTCAAACTGTACAAAATCCACATAAGTAAGATTTAAAATAAAGCCAGAGATGAAAGGCATCCAGACATATAGAAATATAGTAGGTATACATGCTACTATATATGATGGCCGAAGAAGTAAAAATACTAGGTATTTCTTAGCTGGCTTCATATGCCAATTGCCACCCACTTCAAGTTAACAAACCCTTCTGTACACAGTCCACTAGACAAAAATACAATTTACAATATTGTCCATGAAGAGCAAACATGTATCCAATAAATTTGTAACCTACAAATGTGTTAGTTCACAAATTTATTAGGTACAAATATTAGTTCACATTCCTTCAGGACATAAATATTTCCTCTTGATTATACATTGTTGCCCCCAATTGCCATCTCCACAATATCCCTAGTTCTAAGCTGTCACTGCTTATTCCATTTTGGAAAACCAACTTTTAAAGAAAAGAAACAAGGCTAACAAAGAAAAAAGGCTAACAACAAACGCAGCAAAACCGCATTACTAACATTTGTCTCCTCTGACCATTTTACATCTACCTGTTTCCAAGACTCCTGGCACAAACACTGACCAGGCAGTGCATCTGCTGTCTGGACTTGGACTACAAAGAACAAAGCACCCAGCAGCGACAAGCAGCAGGGCGAGGAACAAGACCCAGCATCATTTTCATGATTCCCTTCACGCTTCCTTTCATAAGTCCCCTTATTTCTGACTAGCAAACAGGCAGAAATTGGGTGCTAATTTAATAACTGTGCCCTATTCAACAGGTAGGAACAATATACACCACACGGAGGACACCAGGTAAGTAAACTGTTTGCACAAAGTGCCCCCCCACGTCTGCAAACAGAAGTAAAGTACCATTCATTCTCTCTGACCAATATTTATACACCATGCTGACTGACATGACAGCTTTCCAACCGCAAGGTGTGTTGGAGCAACAGCAGGTTCTTCATGGATCATCATCACGACCCAAAATACATTTAAAGTCGATTGCCTTCTGCCGGTCTTCACTTGCAGACCTGCACGGTCTTTTCCCTAATGCTGCCTTTTGCTCCTATCATTAAAACAGAGGTGCTGGCAATCAAGCCTAAATAAAACACACTTTTTGCCCAGGAACAACTGTGAACAGATGTGCTGAGTGGCCACCAGTGAAGGAAGGGCACTCTGTGTATACTCAAAAACACTCCTTATTCTATGCCTGAGAATAAGGCTGAAAGCTCACTCACTCCTGTATCTGCACTGTTTTGTTAATGCTGCTAATCCAGTCCCCAAATGTGCAAGCCCATATAAATTAATTCCATACCTGGACAAGGTCTCTGGAACAGGCACCGTGGCTCAGTGATAGGGCGCTTGCTTCGCATGCAGAAGGTCCCACATTTAAATTCTTGACATCTCCAGTTTTCCTACCCAAAACTTGGGTAGGTTTTGCCAGTGACGACAGTACTGAGACAGAGGAACCAATGATGTGACTCAGTATGAGTGGTAAATGCTGGCATCACTTTTTTTACAGGAGCCACAGCAAGGCAGCTGGCTCAGGTTTACTCTTCCAGGCCACCTTCATTGCCTCATCCCCTCTCATCAGTCTGTCTCTCGCCAGTCCAGAACCACCTCTGTCCTCCTGGACGCACCTCCTCTCACACCCCTGCTGCCCCTCAATCCCCCATCCAGACCCTGGACTTGAGGGCTTCTCTCCCTCCCTCCCTCCCACTGTCCCACCATTATTTAAATGTCTTTTATGTTCCTGATATGTTGGAGCAGCAAATCCACCTACCCTAAATTCAAAAAGAAGTCGACGGCGGCGGCACTCTTAGCATGCAGAGTTTTGCATTTCAAACTCACCCAGTGGCACACAGTGCCCACAGGGCTGAAACAGAGCGTGCTTCTGCACTCTGCAGATGCTCATCCGTACAATAAGGAGGAGGGGGCCCTTCAGGGCCAGGGCACACGCTTTGCACGCCCAAAGTCCCAGCTTCCATCCTTAAGCTCTGCAGGGAACCCGACCAGAAACCCCGGGAGCGCCTGCCGGCCCGTGCCAGCACCACTGAGCGGAGGGGACCCGTTGCCGGGCTGCGCACACGGCATCCGCCGCGTGCCTCTCGGGGCGGCCACTTGAGCCCCTCCCGGGCTGGAGCGCCCCGACCTTTGCCCCGGGCGCCCTGCCCCCCAACTCAGTCGCCGTGAGCCCCTCGACTACTCGCCGGCCCCGCCTCCAGCGCGCGCGCCGCCCCCGCGCGCGCTGCCCCAAGTGCTCGCGCTCGCCTCGGCCAGGCTGCCGGTACCCTCGGGGCGGGCGAGGCTCCCGGCCGCTGGCCCCGCAGCCTTCCTGTCTGCCCAGGCCGCCGCCGCCGCCGCCGCCCGGGCTGCCACAGAAGTCCGAAGCGCTGGCGGCGCTTCCAGGCAGCTCACTCACCAGACCCCCCTGACGTCACGCCAGATCCGTATCTCTCCCCAGCGCTCGTTCAGGACGCGGGCGCTCCAGGCAGCCGCCCGGGAGACAAAGCGAGCCCCTCTCCCGCTCTCCCCAGGTCTGCCCTTCGCTTCGCGTCCTGCTCCAGCGGCAAAACTCAGCTCAGGTGCCTGCAAATGCGCGCATGGAACGAGGCGGGCACCCGGACAGGCACTTTTGCAAGCGCCTGGTTTCGAGAAGTCCGGGAAGAAATCATGAATACGGTCTCTTGCAGCGCAGGTGGCCCCGCCGCCGCCGCCGCCGCCGCCGCAGCTGCTGTGGCAGGGAAAAATGCCAGGAAGGCAATGTGTGAAGGGCTCATTTAGCCAGCTGGATATTTGTCGACAAGTCCATCATGGGGACGCGATGAGCAGGATGCTGTGACAGCCCTCGCCTCCTCCTCTGTCCAGGCTCTTAATAGCGGCACCTTTTCACCACCCGCAGGGAGAATTGTGCAAACATTTCATACAGTTAGATGGGTTCTTCAGTGAGATCATTCACCTGCAAGGGTTTTAAAATAAAATAAGCTTTAATTTCACCCACCCGCGCCGCTAACCCCGTATGTTTCTCCCAGTGAATCTCTGTGATGAATGTTTCTTTGTAATGGCTCAGCTTTTAGCCCTGTGCAACCCAAATTAACCTGCACGTCGCAGAGGACCGGGAACGCAGTCCTAAATATATATTTCGCTGAAAGTAAAATACAGCAATCTGTTTTGATGAGGTCCACTTAAATGATTACCCATCCAACGAAATATATGTAGGGTCAGGTGGCGGGAGTGGGGTATGAGGGAGAAAACTGGGTTCTGTTCAAAATCCGGGGGAGAGGGGAGAAAAAAAACAGACAAAAGATTATTTCAGTATAATTTCTCAAAAGTAATGCCTGCTAAAGAAAGTTAGCCAATCTGTTTCAGCAATGTTCACTCCTTAACAATTAATTAAAAATTCATTTTTCCATAAAATGCTTGTTTATCTAACCTGCAATAACATTTTCACTTTGAAGCAAAATTTGATATGTTTACATATCACCCTTTGTAACTGTTCTTTCTTTGTCTTATTTAATAGTAACTGAAAGTAGTCAGCTGTTTTGTTTAAGCAACAAATATCAAATCAACTCTGGCAACGGTCCTTGTTCAGGAGAGCAGCCCTGGCTCTCCCAGTCTATCAGTTGCCAGCGTTGTAAAGAAATAATGAAATGCGCACAAAGCAGCTTTATCATTATCCAGGAGTTAGCAGATGCAGACAACACTCTTATTCCTACTTTTATTGGCATAATTCACACTGTATATAAAAGGACTTGCTTCTGAGTATGGACTGCACATTGGCAGATCTGTCCAATCAGTCTACCAAAGAAATGTACCAGTCATTCATGAAGAATGGAATCAAAACATGAAGTAAAAGGGAGGAAAAAGTTTTCACAGACAGGATCAAATTTACATTTATATTTGCATGTGAAAATATGCATTTGCACTTGGGAGTTCTCCCTCAAGTTTCAATGTGTAAAATCTTAATTTTAATTGGATAAATTGAGTTTTGCTCTCTTAAGATGCAGTTGTATAACTACTACCTTGAAGTAAGCTCCATTGAATTGTGCGGCACTTATTTCTAAGTAGATATTATAGGACTGTGCTGTTAGTAAATATGGTATTATGAACAGGAATTTCTTCTCATGGTGAACTTGTGTGTTGCATTCAGATGCTGAAAACAAGAGATGAATTTCAGGCAAAAACCAATAAAACTTTATTTTTCATTAGATATTCAAATTTCTTTTAAGTGTCATCATTTATAAGGAAAAAATAAATTAATGACATTCGGTGTGATTTGATAGGTGGATATAGTATATTAGTAAACACTATTTTTAAAAGTTCATTCAAGCTGCTTTGCATTTACAAATATCCTGAATTCCATTTCATTCCAAATCCATATAATTAATAATATTTCAATAAATTTACTATATAAATTAGGAAACCCCAGATAAGCTGAAAAAGGCTTCCAAATGATAGCACTACTCTTCAAGCATAGAATCTGAAGCACACGGACTGAAAAGTGCCAGCTTGAATACCAATTTGATAAAGCTATCAAATCTAATTTGCTAATAATATCTGTTCAGTACTAGCAACTCTTTAGTTAGCCTCTAGCTCTTACAGAGAAATAGAGGCTACAAAAGAGGCTAGTGAAATTGCATCTGCAACAGAGCTTGGCATTTGAGCTCAGTTTTGTCATCTCTCATAGCTCTTCAAATCCTAACATCATTGTGTCTGTTTCAGCCACTAATCTAGGTCATTGGTACATCCTGTTGGCAAGGGAGGACAACAGCACAATTGAGGCTGGCATACTTATTCCGCAGCAAGAGGTGATGCTGGGAAAAACAGGAGCCAGAATTATTATTGCTGCTTCTCTCTGTTGAAAATGGATGGAGGATCCTTCCTGAGATATGGGAAGCCAGGGAACTGCTATCCTATATTCTCATCAGCAAATAAATGTTCATACAACTAAAAAGAGTGGATTATGCCAACATTATACTAGTGATGCTGTACACTCCTCTTGTACATTATTACTGGCAAAACGATCACAATAATTGGATCCAGGCTTTGTTATTTTCACTGCAGTCATTGTGATTATTAGTTCATTTGTAAATGGTTTGTTTATATCCCTTGGATTCAACGGGTCTATTCTAAATATGTTTCAATCTAACTCAATAATTATGTAGTGCAAGCTTGCACATTTTCCAGAACTCTTCATCAGTCTGGATGTTAAACAAAGAAAAGGGTTGTGGGAGAGAAAAATGTTGTAGCCCCAAAATCTGTGTTTAGTCACAAGATAGAATGTAGACAAAGATTTCAGACTTAATTGCAGCAACTGCCATTCTTATGTTCCCTACCCATGAGACAAACATGCAAAGAAACCAGTGGGAATGTGTGGGGCTAGCACCATGCCTCACCATGGAGTGTGCCAACAACAGCCCCTGGCTGACATAAGAGAAAAATGACTTCCACGTGTACACTCTGTGTGACCGACCAGCATTCCTGTCCTCGTGGAGAAAACCCTCAACCCGCTGAAGCAGCAGCCTTCAGACTGAGCTGATCTTGCACATCCTGTTTCCAGCATGCACATTATCACTGAGATACAGTTCCCCTCTTTCCCCTTCATGTTTTGGGTACGGAAGAGCCAGAGAGAGCTTAGGTGTTATGCAAGTTTCGTGTTACATCTAGGATTAGTGCAATGACATGCAGTGGCTAATTCATATATTTTTAAAATATGAAATCCAACACTTATCTAGATCTGTTTCCATCCTTAAGTGAAATATACAGGTTCTGTGTTAGATGAAGAGGAGCATGGCAGTTTTAATATGAGCGACTTGGGGTATTAATTTTAAGTTGTATTTTAGGCTGGAAAAAAAAAATAAACCAGAACAAAAATGGGTAACATTGGTTGGTGGACAGAGAGAATGTAATCCTTAACAGATACAATGTGAAGCTTTTATAAACCTAATAGAGCCTAATCCAATTAAGTCTGCACTGAAGGTAAAATTGGTAGACATACAGAACGACACAGTTTGCTGAAAAAGAGCTTGCCTTCTGGAAAGTCATGTCTTACTAACTTTTCACTGTTCTTTGAGAGTGTCGAGAAAC
Organism: Varanus komodoensis; assembly: GCF_004798865.1. Lineage (NCBI taxonomy): Eukaryota > Metazoa > Chordata > Lepidosauria > Squamata > Varanidae > Varanus > Varanus komodoensis. Next base: position 106,627,879 of record NW_025335268.1, on the reverse strand, counting down.
ATCTGGATGGGTGACATCTAGTAGATATTTCTGCTGGTGGGTCATGATTGGGTGGGTTCAGTCAACATGATAACCCACACTCGACCCCTGAAGCATGGCTTGTTGTTCAAGTGTGGGTTATGTTGTCTGAACCCAGCCACACTAGCGAACCTTGGTTTGTGAGCACAAAGCTACCCATGGCTTGTTTTTTGGGTTGTTTACTTGGACCTCCAGAAGTCTCTCAATCAAATGCCTCACTAAAGACTTTTGAGCAAACTTAGCAATCATAGAAGAAGAGGAGAGGTCCTCTTATGGCTAGAGTAACTGGCTAGAGGACAGGAAGAAGGAAGTAAGAATAAATAGTAAACTTCCCCAATAGATGGGTATAATTCATGGGTTCCACAGGTATCTGTATTTCAACATATTCATAAATGATCTGAAATTAGGAATGAGCAGCAAGGTGACCAAGTTTCCTGAGGACACCAAATTATTTAGGATGGTTAGAACAAAAGAGGGCTAAGAAGTGCTCCAAAAATGAATTGGGAAAATGGGAATCAAATGCAGTTCAATGTAAGCAAGTGTAAAGAGATGCACACCAGAGCAAAAATCCCAGCTGCCATATATGGTGGCAAGATCTCAGCTATTGCTAAGTAACAGAGAAAGTGATCCTACTGGACTATTGTGAAGAATACAGTTAAACAAGCAAGCAAGCAAGCAAGCAAGCAAACAAACAGATAATAACATCTTGGGGGTTTGGTAGACAGCTTAATGAACCAACCCAGTCTGCAGCTGCTTTGAACAAGCCAAAACCCACATTAGGCAGGTTTAGGGGAAAAAATAGAAAATAATACTGACATAATACTGACCTTGTATAAATCTACAGTGCAATCACACTCAGAATACTGTGTACACTGTGTATATACTGAATATATACTGAATATAATATACTGAATATATTCTGAAAAGTGTTCAGAATACTGTGTATAGCCCCTAGAAAGCATATTGCAGAGTCGGAAAATGCACAGAGAAAGGCAATAGAAATGGCCAGAGGACAGATTATGTCCACTGGGACTGTTTAGTGTAGAAAACAAGTAAGGGAGCCATAATAGAAGTGGTCAAAATGATGCATAGTGTGGAGAAAGTGGGTAGAAAGAAACTTTTCTTTCTCGCCCTCATAGCAGGAGAACCCAGGGTCAAACCATGAAACTGTTTGGTGTGATGGGGGAAAATAAAGAAAATAAAATACTACTTCATGCAGCACATAAATCATGGAACTTACTACCATAAGATGTAGTGATGGGGAGCAATTCAAATAGCTTCAAAGTGAGATTGAACACATTCCTGAAGGAGAAAGCTATCAGGGGCCACTTGTCCTGATGGCTTTACATGACCTCCAGTGTCAGAGGTAGAGTTCTTATGTCCGTCATCTGGATGGGAAAATGCTGTTGCACTCATGTCTGCGGGCAGCCACCCACTGTCTGAACAGACTCTTGGACTAGATGGCATTTGGTCTGATGCAACACAGTTCTTCATGGGCCATGTTAAGACTGAGTACAACATGGCTACAGCACGAAGTAGCTCTTCTTCTTTCCCCTACCATTATCTTTGCCTAACATCCAGTCTAATAAAGAGCTCTAGAGAACTCAGAATCTTATTGTTTTGTAACATTTGGGTTGGTCCCAAAAAAGGTATTATCTTTTACTATCTGTGGATTATCCTCAAAGGCATCTTGGAAATAAGTCCAAGCCTGTCCAAGCAGGTATTAATACAGTGTCAGAGAGCAGAAGTAACTTCAGTGTTGTATATACATATGCCTCCTGAATCTTTCTTGCCCACACAACTGAGTGTACATGGGAGAATAAACATATATTTCAATGGTCATTTGAAACAGAAAGCAGAAGATCCAAATCTTGCAGCTGCAAACAGATGTGTAATCAATTTATATAAAGTAATTAGTTAAGTTACATTCAGCAGGAAAAAGTAGTTATTTAGACAAGGCATCAGTGATGCCAAGTTGCATTATTGATCAATAATGAATTTTAATGACACATCAATAGAAATACTGTATCCGGAAAAATAATTACATCTTTACAAAACATCAAAGAACTTGCCTTCAAAAGTAATGCCATCTATTTCCAGAAAGAAGTGCACATATTTTGTGCACCAAACAGAGGGGAACACATTTACTTATGATGAGAATATATTGCATTGTAAACAACTTTACATGAAAGGACAGCTGTTTGGTGGGTTATTCCTTCCTCTGATCCTTCTACCGTCTCTTCCTCACTGCTGTCCATGTTGACAATGGCTATTTAGTATTGCTCAAGTTTAATTCATTGGCTTGTCTAGTCTCTCAAGCTGCCTCCAAGGAGCTGACATTCTCACTGCCAGATACAGAAAGCCAATATATATTAAAAGGGATCTTGTCAGAACTTTTGGCACAAATGGCTGTAATTGTTTCTTAAAGTACTTATTTGTGCACAGATATATTATTAATCCTCATATTGTGGTAGCATCTAAAGGACAGTACGGCCCAGGTTCTCCCTGTACTAGACCAAGCACAGCAGACAGGCATATTTAAACAAAGTGTTCTTTCACAAGTATCCATGTAAATTAAGATCAGTCAAAACAGTTAGCCTAAAGAAAAGTGCATGGCTATAGTAAAAGCTGTATGCTGTGTTCTAAATGGGCATTTTCATTATGACACTATAGAGAAGGTTGCCTCTTTCTCTAAATAGCACTCCTTTAGGAAGAGATGGTCAAAGGAAATGTTAAGTCATTCTTCAGAGTTTAGTAAAATTTATGTATTTAAAAAATGAAGAGAGAAAACAGTCATCCAGCAGCTACCCTGAATGCCATTTTTGATAGAAAGTCATGGTAGCTTTATTTGATGAATTAAATGCTTCACATAAATAGAGAAAAGCTCCCATCCTCTCAACTCTTCCATTGACTTTGAGTGATCATATTCCATCCTGTCCCATGATGGATGTCGAGAACTGAAGGGCAGTGCACCTTCTGTCATAGTACCAAAAAAAGAGGTAGCAAGCAGTTGCTTGAGCTACGTATCTATCCAAGCATGCACTCAAACATCAGGGGCTGATCACCTTGCTCTCATGTTCTTAGACATTCATCACTTAGTGCTGTCCTTCTCAAAGTGATTTCCCCTTTCTACCTTTTCCTTCCCCTCCGCTTCCACTGCAAACCTTATTTTAGTTTGTACTCCCAAAGTTAGAACATTATATTTTGATCAACTTGAGGCAGCAAATTAAAAAGAAGTGGCAGTGCGTTTGAAAAGTCCATAAACATGTAAGGATCAGATCTTCAATACACGTTCACATTTCAACATTCATGCGTATAATTCATTACTTACGGATCATCTAATAACGTTGGGGATCTAGACTGTATGTTAGCATTTCAACAAACAAACAAACAAACACAAAAAGTTGATCACCTCTGAAAATGGTTGTACTAGTAGGAGGAAAGAGCAGACCAGACCTCACAGAAGCACTCTAGAAACTGGATTGGTTTAGTCCAATCCAATAGATTTGGTGACTATTTTCTATCACATTTGGGTTTCCCCAAATGCTTTAAATCTTTAAAAAAGCACCCCATGTCAAGGGTTCATAAAACCCATTGTTATTTCAGTTCAATATAAGGGATAGACCACTTGTGGCAATCCTGGCATTTGGCCCGCAAGTTCATGATTACTCACCATTGCCTTGGTTGAGTGGGACTGATGGGGATTTTACAGCAAAGCCACCAGAGGACTATAAGTTGCCGACACTGATAAAAGTGGTTCAAGAAAAAAGAACAATGTTTGAATGATGAAATTAGAAAGGGTGCTCAATTGAACAGAGTACATGAAATATAATCAGGTCTCCAGGAAAGTAAAAGAAAAAAACAGTGACTGTGATAGTGTCTTTAAACCTACATTGTATCTCCTGAGCAGATCATACGGTATGTTTTGGAGGACCTGAAGCAACAATACCTAGAAATTCAGTTCCAGTGAATTGGTAAGGTGAGCCTGTGTCCTGCTAAACCAGGATAGGGTACCTTTTGATGCTGAAGGGAACCTTTGACAGTTTGAGAAATGGTCGTGGGCATTACCACAGAATGGCTGCCATGCAGGGTGCAGTTCTTTCTCCACAAAAGACAACCTGCCCAGACTACCTGCTCCCTGAACACAAAATGCACTGTGCAAGTGAATGGACCTCTTATGTTGAGGGTTGATTTTGGTCCACAAAAACTTATGCCGGAATAAAAATTTTAATCTTTGAGGTGCCTGCCACAAGACCACTTCTTATATCGGCTGTAGTAGACTAGCATGGCTCCCTCCCTGGAAAGTTTAGATTTTAGTGTCTGCAAGCTTGATGGGGAGATATTGATGGAGATCATTAACTCTCTCTGAGGGAGAATTGGCAGCTGCAGAGAAAGTAGGATGCCCTCCACTGGCTTATACTGCTGCAGGGTCACTCATGGCTTAACAAGCATGTGGCACTAAACATGACACTGAGCCTGTGTGATTAGCTGCCCAACCTCCTATATGCATGCGAGCCAGTATATGAAACCCAGTTAGCCTGCTGAGCAATCACATGCAAAAAAAATGCATCAAAGGCTACTTGTTGCATCAATAGTTCCCACAATCTAAGCCACTCTTAATTTCATTGCATTCTGATCACAGTGTTGTTCTCTTTAAGTCCTGCTTAAAGCAACACAATTTCCCTGCATAGCTGTCCATAGCTGCCCAAGCAATTTTGCAGTGTTTGGACCATTAAATGGGAAAAGGTATTAGTTTGCTGTTACTTCATATGGTAATAATAGAAGCTTAAAAAGAAAGCTAAATTAAAATATTTGGCCTTTGCACAGGGTTACAATTTACTTAAGATCTCCCAGTTATGATTGTGAGTATTATCCATGATTCTGTTATTCACTTTCACGACTATCTTTAAATGGGAAATAAGATGGTACATTCCTTTGGCTAAGGGCAGCACAAGGATGAAATTAACAATAACAACAGAGAAAGCAAAAGTGTTACCAGTCAATCCATATCCACACAAACAATTTACACAGACACAAAGACAGAGACACAGCCTCTTCCTCCTAATCGCTATTGCAGTGGGGCAGAGTTGCTCTTATAAGGACCTCTTCTTCCTACATGGTGTCCCCACTACCTTGGGAAGAGGTGGCTCTCGAATCAGACTCCACACAGAATTAAAACTGTCAACATTTAAAATCCTCCAACAATAAGAAAAGTCTTTGCCTGCTGCTGAAAGGTATAGAAGGAAGTTGCCTGCAGCACACTTCTGGGGATCCGATTCCACAAATGGTGCTGTCCATCATGCATTGCTTTCATTAGTTACACCTAATCGATTTTTATTTTATATATTTATTGCACTTCTCCCCTGCCCCATAGCCCACAGGTTCTCTGGGTGGTTTACAAATGTGTCTCATTGATCGCAAGTAAGATGACTAACTTCATCTGGATCCATCTCATGAGATTTGTGGGGTTTTGTAATGCTCCCATCTAGATCTAAAAAACTAGTTTCTCTCTACATAACAAGGTACTTTATGCTATCATACTTTATGCAGGTGTGCACATTTCCCTTCCATTTACTCCCAAGCTATTAAATTTGTCCACATTTCACTTCCATTTACTTCCCAGTCATTAAATTTGCATACATTTAAAAAACTGTTATGAAACCATGGTGGTAAGCAATCTGAAAAGGTACCGCAAAGAAGTGGGGGAAGTTAATATCTCCTATTTCTGGAGTAGCTACAGACTCAGAATGATAGTGAAAAGATGGAGAACACTGAGAGGTATCAGTTCAGCACTTAGTTTTACAGAGAGCCCAACTCCCCCATAGTCCACTGACCTTCTCTTTCCCTTTTTGGTGCTACTGATGTCCACTCCTGGATCCCTCCTTTCTCTTACTGTTGTTTCTACCCTGGTTTCACTAATGCATGTAATTAGCCCATAGGCAACCTCATCTTGTCAATATTAATCTCCAACAGCCATGAGTGTGCACTTTTGCCAAAACCCAACAAAATAATAACAATGTTTTTAGAAATAATTTTTGTTGTTCTCCATGCGCTATCCAGGTTAATTGCCAGCTTTTTTCTCTGCTCAGATTCTTTTTTACCCGTTTCTAGTGCTTGCCATATTTTCATTATTCCTCTGAAGAATGATATCAAGTATTAAGACAGGTCTCTAAGGGATTAAAATACATCAAATTCTTCAGAAAATTCTTTGTATAGGAAAATACCAATAGCGGATATTTTCAGTGACAGTTGCCAGTATAGACGCTTATCTCATATTTTGCACAAAAAGGAAGGGTTCCTGGTGCCATATCTTGTTGCTTTAATGAGAAAAGAGATTCTCTCAAGGAAAATAAAAGCTGACTAACCACTGGGTTAAACTACACTGATGTTTTATCTGTCTTTTCAAATGGGGTATTTTGTTAACACTTGACACAAGCTTGAGGGCAACTTTGCTTTAGCTTCATAATCAATAAGATGACACGCTGATTGCAGTTTTACAAACTTAATTTTTTGTTGCTGTAGAAATCCGTCTCTAACTAAAAGGCACCTGACAAACAATCTTTCTTTTCCTGGAGGTTAGAGGAATCCAGTCATTACATGCAAATTGTGTTTATATTGACTGTTTACACTGCTCTTGAAATCTCTTGGCATTTAACGGACTTAAACACCAAGCAGTAAATACCACCTTCCGGCTATGGCAGAAGTTCAAATTGATGCAGGCTAGAGATCTGTGTTCCAAATGTGATTATTCTGTATGTGCATGATGACCTGTGTGCAGGCCTATATCTTATTTATAAATAAATAAATAGCAAAAATAAGCTGCCTCAGAGTTAACTATTGGCTATGTCAATGTGTAGCCCTTCAGGTTGCTTGACTATGTGTGGGATGAGATCTGGAAAGGAAACAGTCATCTGTATTCTTCCAGGGCCTGAACTTTGAAAAGGAAATGTCACATCTTGCCTTCAGCCCATAAACAGTTCTTAGCAGGGAGCACAGAAGTAGAAAGAAAGGTACAAAGCAAACTCTCCTGGAGCATCAAAAAGGTTGCTCATGCACTGCCAACTTCAGGATGAACTGATTTGTTGTGGCATTAGCAGCTTTCTGGGGAAGAGGCCTCTTAATCAGATGCATGAAGTAGATTGAGAAAGCACTTGCATATATAACCTCTTAGACTTACAGTGCAATCCCATACATCTCTCCTACTCAGAAGTAAGTCCCATTAATTCAGTGTGGTTTACTTCTAAGTAAATGGTGTAGCAATCCTGCCTAAGAAACAATGAAATATGAAGCTTAGGAGAAAAAGATGCACACTGTAATGGAAACTCATTAAGAAAGGGGTGGGATGCAGCTCTCTGAGCAGGTGTACTCAGTGGCCTCCAAATACTTGGGTAGACCCATATGGAAGAAGGCAGTCCATATATTGGATCCCATAAACTGAATTCACAGGGCTTCTTTCCTCCACATAGTATTAGACAGATTTTCATGTGCAAACCATTTTCAGAGGTGAAAAGGGCCAAACAACAGTATACACTGGACACCCCTGTTCAGATGGAAACCACCATGCATTGGTAGGGGAGCTGATTGTTTTGCTAAATGCACCCTTGTGGTAACTACAGGGGGTGGGTGGGCCTCCATTGGCACAAAATACCCATTCAGCTCCCAGGCCTATGCTTGGAGATGTATTTACTTAGCAGATCTGAATAGCATTTTTCAGGAAGTTCTTGAAGCAGTTTACGCATTATTCAAATATTCCCTAGTGTAATCTAATGTAAATATACTCTCTTTGAAAAATGCACACATTTATGCTGTATTAAACAGTAATGCCAAAGGGAAATTAATGGGCCGGCTTTTATGTATTTCTTCTTTAATGGCAATCTATTTTGTCATGACACATTTCCCTCACCCCTCTTTTCAAGTGGTCCTATGAATTCTGAGCAGGCTTTTAGAAAAGGAAACCGATTGGCCTAGGAATAAAAGGAAGAATATGTTGCTGATTCACGAATAGCCAAATGCAATGTGATAGTACAACAAACTGGAAATGTCTGTGTTTTGTTGTGTTAATCAATGTTCCTGTGATGCTCTTAAGGACAATAAATTACTGCTAATGGAACAGTATCCCCTGTAAGTACAAGTCATTTCCCCCTTCCAGACATTTTCAGATTACTTTTAAATTGCTATTAGAAAATCCTAAACATGTTTCCTTGGAGTGGGTGGATAGGTGAGCTGGAGCTTTCTAAGAAGAGCAGCAGTTGCTTAGGACATCAACTTAGCAGTAGCTGTTTAGGACAGAGCTACACTCTTCCAGTCCTTCACACAGACTCTGTAAAGGCAATGGATAGTCAGCAAAATTTCATCCAGTATAGCTGTGGATATTTGTCACTGGAAACCATTCCCAAAGTAGAATGCATTTATTTATTTATTGCATTTATATCCCGCCATCTTTCCTTTCAAGTAACTCAAGGCAGTTTACAGAATTCTCCTCCTCCTCTCAGTCTCATTCTCACAACAACAAACCTGTGAGGGTAGGTTACACTGAGAATTTGCTGGCCCAAAGTCACCCAGTGAGCTCCATGGCTGAGTAGGCACTAGAACTCAGATCGCCTGAGTCCCGAACCAGCATCCTTAACCACAATGCCATGCTGACTCTCAATCGTAAGGCCAGAATTATTGAATAGGTTTTATTTATGTATGTATTTATTTATTCATTCATTCAAAAGTTTTTTAGACCGTCCCTTAAATGGTCTTGGAATGGTTTAACAATAAGACAATATAAAATAAAACACAGCATCCTAATAAAATTTCCAAACAGCAATAAAACCCCTATTAAAACATTCAAATCTTAAAACATTGGTAAAATAAAAAGGTTTTAGTCTGGCACCAAAAAGAATAAATAAGCAGAATGCCGTATGATCCAAAATTCGGACGTCCCACTGAAGGTAATATTGTACTCAGCTTCATGGAGCACCATGGTATTTCTTTCATACTAAGTATATATCAGGTCACAGCATCCTGATATAATCCTATGCAATTATACAGTAATTGTTCCCAGAAGTATTCCCCACTGGATTCAATAGGACTTACTTCTATGCAAGTGAATGGAAGATTGCCATTATGAATAATTAGAAATATGTCCTATAACTCCAAAAATCCTTCCAGCAGCTATGCTGGCTAGGCCATCCTGAAAATTGCAAAGCTTTTTTTTTTTGTCTAAACATGAACACAATTGCACCCCATATTGATTGATTGAGGCTGTGGTCATTCTAGGCATATAACTAGAAACAAATTCAGCTGAATTCAGAGATGCCTTTTTCTGAGCAGACAGGCATAGAACTTTGTTTGCAATTAGTAAAGGAGGACAAAAGCAACCAAGACACATTGTAACTGGCAGAGCTATTGAATTAATACATGGTGGAAGTGAAGAGTAAGCTTATAACTGTAACTGAAATGAAAATGGACACACTATTAAACATTGTATTTTCTACTAACAATGGGCAACAGATTTTTTTGCTTATTAAACTGCACATCATTTTATGCCTCTTTCAAATTCTCAAAAAGTTACCTATATTTTATTTATTTTCAATTTAAATTATTTTAGGTTGCCTTTAAAGGCAGCATACAGAATTAAATTTATACAAAATTATGTAGAATGTCAGTAAACAGGCAATAAAATCCAAAAAATCAAAATATGAAGTGTTTGGTAACATGTAACATCATGTAACTGCAGTTGATTACTTAATGCATTGATTTAAAAAACCAGTGATTTATCAACTAAAAGCACTTCATCAGGTTTGCAATCCAGTAAGAATAAAAATCTCAAATTAGGTTTCTAGGGGCTGTCCATTGCAAACCCCAAATGTCATTTGTTCCAAACACACTTCATCCTGCAATTCTGTCCTTGTTTACGAGAAGTTAAGTCCTATTGAGTACAAAGGAGCTTAATCCCAAAACAATATATAGAGAACTGCAGTCTTAGGAAGCAAGGCAATGCATGTTTAGATAGAAAAAACTCCTACAATTCCCAGCATTCTCCAGCCAGCTGTGCTGCAATTAAGTTTCAGGTCTGCCTTAGCAGACTTTTCCTGAGACCAAGACTGAGAAAAAAATGTCAGTGAAGAGAGGGAAGCGGATGTTGTGTTTAGTGCTGATAAGTCAAGATCTGTAGTATCACAGATTCACAGGTTAGCTATGGGACTGCATTGGCTGTGCTGAATCATCTGTAGCAGCTCTATCTGGATTCTTATCTCTGGGGGCAAAGGCCATTTTAGATTCTGGTTACTTGTCATGTGATATGTACCGAGATGGAAACAGAGACAAGTGAATAACTTAGAGGCAGTATCAGGGGACTGGAGCCCCAAATCACTAGGAAGCCACCTGCCACATCATCCTGCTGTCCACAGTTGCCTGCTCAAATAAAGCTACTGAGGTCCGGATGAACTCTGCTGGCATCTGATCTCCTGGAGCTGCTTACCTTTAGTCCACATGTGCCTCACCTCCTGCTGCCTTACCCTGCCTACAGGGTTTCCCCCACTACAATGTCAAATACCTTTCTCTCCCAACACTAAATCGAATGGCAAGGCACAACATGACAGCCCCTGCTGGGACTATGTTGCTACTGGGGTGGGGGGCAGGGGGAGACAGAAAGACACACACACACACACACACACACACACACACAGAGAGAGAGAGAGAGAGAGAGAGAGAGAGAGAGAGAGAGAGAGCACTACACATGCAGTGACAGAGTAGCCCTCAGTACAACTTGGCTAGACTCAAACTTTTTTGCTTACTTAAATATTAAATGAATTAAGTAAATTCATACTCCACATTTTTAGTCTTGCAAGGTACCCAAGGTTGATTCGTGGCCCTCTCCTCTCCAATCTACCTTCATAACAACAATCCTGTGAGGTGGGTTAGGCTGAGGCCCAGAGTCACCCTGTGAGCTTCATGGCCTCAGTGGAGAAGTGAACCTGGATCTCCCAAGTCCCAGTCCAGCTCACTGTCCACATTGCCTGCCATTTAGTTATTTATTTATATTATTAACCAATATAAATATCTGCTGAAAGGCCATCCACCCCAGGAGTCAGCTGGCTAAAGGAAGCGCCTGCTTTTTCTGGCATATCTATTAAAGGAATGCTCTCCCTGGACTCTGGAAGTATCATCATGATTTTTAAAAGGCCTCTCCGACTTATAAAGAGCAACAACTTAATTCTATGCATTGTCACAGGTGTAAGTCACACTTAACTAAGAAGGGAACTCCACTGGACAGCTAGGATTGATTTTTTTGTGTATAAACAGTGAGGATCACAAAGTCAAGGGGTAACACCTGCTACACTTATTCTGGAAGCATATACATAAACATAGATTGTGCAATAGCGCAGTCTTTATCCAGGAGCATAGAGCATGCCCACTGATGGGCATTTGTGGTCATATCATTTCCGGAACTAGAACATTTGAGCTATCATGTTTAGGATCAGCGAGAAAGCCAGAAGCTGTTTCTGAAGTCAGTTTCAAGATTAGGCACATCATTTCTACATAATAGGTTAGCTAGAATTAATATTTTATCTTTGTATGAAAAGGATAAAAGAAGCACTAAACATGTGCAGAGTACCCTTCCATGAACAAGGAGTAATTCCCATATGCTTCTATAAATCTAGAGCTACAGAACGATATGGGCTTCTAAGCAAATTCCAATTGTAAGAGGCTTTGCATTTGTTTTTGTTTTTAAGTGTTTTTCCTTACTGGTGAATTCTCTTTGCATGTGTAAGTATGTGGCATGTGTACCTGTATCTTACAAATGCCTTGATGTTCTGCATGATAGCAAGTAATGACCCTTTTAAATATGCTCGTTTCAGCCTCCTTGAGCAGAGCTGAAGGCTTGCTGTGCCTTTAAAAAGAAAGGAAAAAAGGAAACCTCAAAAGGCTGCTTTCATTGCCAGCATTCTAAATTCTCAGTATTAGTATAAATTCCCTCCTAGTAAAGGACAAAGGCAAATTAATAAGGGGCAAATTAGAGATAAAAGAAGTAATTTACAAGCACTGCATACTCAGTAGTCATGCAGTCTCTTTGTTCCCCTGACTAAGTCGACTTTAAAGTTTGAATCTAAGCAGAGGATCATTTCAACATCCATAGCAACTAAACTGGACATCCTGGAGCTAGTGCAAGGCAAAACATCTTGTACAGGAGAACCAGATTAAACCTGTTACAGGGCCAGGTTCGACTGGAATTAATAATCAGCACTCAGATATAACTGAGGTGTGATTCTGTCTGAGTTGTGTTAAACTTAAACAGTGTGTGCAGAATTATACAGTCCTGAAAAGTATCACAGATCATTTTGCACTAGCATAGGAAGTTGGAGAGGTGAGGCATGGTCTGTTGGATCACACCAGGTGTTTGAGTCAGTGTAAGATAAGTTCATGTCTTCATATGTTAAACATCGATCACAGTACTGGAAGGACCACACTTGAAGGCAGCTGGGCAGACCAGCTTAGGGGGCACAAGGTATGGCACAGAGCACACTGCTCTCTCCCTGATGCTGCCTGAGAGCATCTGCTTCATTCTATCTAATGGTAGGACCAGCCCTTATTCTTCCTGCTGGGGAATGCCAGTTTGAACACACCCACTAGAACATCTCCCATGACAAATGCTCTCTGCTCAGCATCAGCTATTGCATCTTGAATATTGTTTTATAGGCGGAGTCTTAGCTACCTGGGGGACTAATCAATCTGCCTCTACCTAACAGGGACAGATTAATTAATAACAGTATATTGATTATATGCCACATTGCTTAGGAGCATCAGAAGCCTGCTGGATCAGATGTCTCTCTAGTACAGCATCCTGTTTCCATCATTGGTCAACCAGATGCTTTTGGATAGCCCCAGACACTGCACAGAGGCTGCACTACATGTGGGGCATGTGTAGCCATCATTTTGAAGGTGTAACACCCACTTGGATGTTATTATGTCATGTGATCGTGGGTTATGTGGGCTTGTCAAACTACCCTTGCATAACTGATGGTCTGTTTAACCCTTGCTTGCTGGGTTTGGATGACACGACAACTGCCAAGAGGAGATCAGATATGCACTTTGGTGTCTGCAGGTGCTGAGGTTGACTGTGGAGTAATTGGCTCAGGATGGGCTGCTGCACCTTACCTAACCTAGTAGATACCTTCCTTCCATTGTTGGGAGTGGTATACTCTATTTTGGTAATGAAGTGCAGAAATTTATTTATGGAAGGTGACTAACTAGGAATAACTTTTTTTTTTTTTTTGCTAACCAGAACAAATGCCTATTTCACATATAATGCCAACCCTACAGCAGGCAATTAACCCAAGCATGGTTTATTTTTTTAATCGCAATAATTTCATTTCCTCCTCCTCCACTCCCATTCTCTATAGATTCTGTATGTCTGTGTGGTGCATGTTGATCATTTTTTAAAAACCACTCTTACTGATGCTAATCCTACAAACACCTCCAGGTCTGATAATAATCCTGCAAGTACTTGCAAGCTGAACTTCTCTAGCAGGCCACCAGAAGGCGCTGCAGTCCTTTGCTGATCCTGACATATGGGAAGACGTATGCATGATGCTCTTCACTTTGTCTCCTGCTCTCCACATTCCGGCTCAGATATAAGCAATATAAACTGCTTTGCCAGAACAGTAAAAGTGCACACAGTAAAGCTGTGCATATACAAAGTTTCTTCCTTCCTTCCTTCCTTCCTTCCTTCCTTGACTAATGCAATCATTTCCTTTTTTTTTTTTTTTGCATTGGTAGAAATGCTTCATTTTTCAGGATTTCAAGAGAAGGATGAGTGTGCTTCTCACATGTGCAAAATTGCTGACATTTTGCCCTTCCTGTGTTTTTTATTGAGCATTTCAGGCAGGAAGAGTTCAGTGGTCACAGTAGTACTTAAAGGGGAGGGAAGGCCATTGTCATTCAGCAATTAGACCTTTGTGCGAAAGCCGACATTTTGTATGTTTACTGTCTCCAAATGCCTGGTGCTGATAAAGTCAACAGTACCATCAGGACAGTGAATCATGCCTTAGCAGCTGAGATAAAACATGAACTGAACTAAACTAATAATAATAAATACAAATGACATGGGGCTTAAACTCCAGGGAACTAGCAGCCAAGCAAGCAGGAGAATCACCATGGAATGAAAAAGGTTAAGGATAAGATAAACTACTGTGTGAATCATTCATTGCTTGTGCCGGTTTGATGAGATGTCTAATGAAAGGTTGGAAAGGAACCCAGCTTGCTACAGTGCAGGGGGGATGCCTGCCTCCATCTAGAAAACCATTTTTGCATGAAACTAAAAGGCACCATAAAGCCTCTTTTTCCTTTTAGTGCCATGATAACTATGTAAATGCACATTCTAGGTTTTCACATTAATATTAAAGCAACTAAAGCATTAAAGGAAATGCAGTTTGCCGCACATTTCTTGGGAAAGAGCCCCTGAGTACTTCTGAGTAAACATACACAGGCTAACATTGCTAGACTGCAACCTTAAACACACTTACACATGAACCCAGAGAAAGCCGTATTAAATTAAATGGGACTTACTGGCTGTACAGAAAAACTGCCAGAAGACTATTGTACATTGAGGAGATAGGGTGGTGTGCTACAATTGCTCCTTCTATTCTATATCTCCTGGAAGACCTTAAGAATAGGGCCTCCTTAAGACCCAGTTGAGGCTCTCTGGCATGAAAAAATGTGTTATTCTAAGCTGGTTGCTGATTAGGATAGTACGGCCTTGGAATGCAGGAGAATACCGTAAACAGTGGAACTTATCTGTTAGATGGTACCTAAATCATCGTGAGCGCTGCAAACAGCAGGTGTGATTAATTAACTGGTTTGGGTGGCATGCAGTATTCTACAGCATGCAGCATTCTAAAGTTTAGGATAAAAAGCCCTGCGGCTCTGCCCCAGGTGAGCTTCGATGCAGACCTAACTGGGAAGGTGCTGCATGCTGGCTGCAGGTTTGAGGTATTCTCATTTTCATTTACTGGGGCTCCCGACAACTGATTGAGGAAAGTCAGCTTGCTTGGTATTGTATATTCTTCATACTATTGTACCTGCTTTAGAATAAAAACTTTTTGACTTCAACCCGCTTGCTTATTGCTCCTGGATGCAAAAAGAACACTTGCCTTATTGCTTCTGGATGCAAAAAAAAAAAAAAAAAAAAAAACCACTGGCAGTCTCATGGCCGTAAAACTGCAATCTGAGACATGGCTTCCCTAGGAGAAAATCCTGTTGAACTCAGCAAGGCGTACTTTGGAGACATGTATAGGACTGCAGTGTTATTAGAGACAGAAAGTGGAGGGACTTTCTTCTGAGTATTTGTGCTCTGGATCATGCTGTTAGTGTCATGCTTGATGCGCAAAAGGCGTCAGGTCAATAGAGTAGCTGAAGGCAACAGTACTGTCAGTAATCCTATGTGAGCTTACTAGGAAGTATGTCCTATTGAAGTCAGTGGGTTTTAATTCCAAGTAGGCATGTATAGCATTGGACTACACAGCAAGTTGGTCATGAAGTAAGATAAACAAAGCAGACAAAGAGTGAACTAGTTAGAAAATCCATGCCGAAAACAAATGTCTTGATTAAGCATTGTGGGAGCTAGCATGACTTTCCATGCATGAGATTCTACGAATATAAAAATACAATGAAATACGAAGAAGAGATTAAAAAAACAAACAAGCACCCCAATGATTTCTGACAGAGGATTCCAGGCAGCTTTTCCTTGCTAAGTAAAAGCAACAGGGTGGGACTTACCGTTTGCAAATATGTTCCCCTGTTGCCATCTGGTGGCCACCACTTTTGCAAGCAAAGTCCAGATGTGTCATCTTGTGATTAGACTGAGTTTTGGCAGATGCTATTCCATTCTTTCACGGGTGAAGCAATCCGTTGTTCAGATAGCAAGGTAATTATGCATGAAGAAAAAAAAGCATTGACCTCAGAAACACTGTTTTCAGACTGATCTGATCTTCCAGTATTAAATATCCCAAAGAAAATCAAACGTTGGTTGATACTGAAAGTTTCTGTTTTGTTTCACCATGGTCCCGAGGAAGGCAACATAATAAGAGAAGAGATTGTTGCTTGGATGACTGCTTTATTGTAGAAGAGCTTTCATGCCTGAAACACAATACCAAATTTATATTATGCTGTACTTTCTAGGTGGTTTTTCTCTCTGCTGTACACCATGAAAAGAGTCTGTGGCTGATTGGATGATATATAAAATTCTAATTAATACATAAATATGCTCCTCAGCTGGCAAAAGACCAGCAAGTCTGAATTTCTGTCTGTTAGGCAGACTTTAAAAACCCCCAGTCACCTCTGATATCCCACATCTTACATTAAGAAGACATTTCAGTTTTGATGAAAATGCTTAAAATGTAATAAGTAAATAAAATAATAGATGGAGTTTAAATTCTGATGATGCCCCTGATTATTCATTCATTTACATAATTTATATCCCACACCTTCAATATAAATTCACATTCTGATAAAAATAGAAAATCAAATGAAGTGTACAAGCTGACAAAACCATCTAAAGCAGCAGTCATATGTTCCAACAGGCACCCAAATAAAAAACTGAATTAAAATGCTAACATCAGTGGTTTTAAAATCCTGAGAAAACAGCAATGCTTTTTCTCTTGAGGCCATTCCAAAGGTGAGGAGCCATGACAGGTAAGACTCTGCCTAAAGCTGCCACATTTCAGACTGTGGGGAAGATCCCAAAGGAAGGACTGAAATGGCAATCTCAGATGGGATTGTGGTGAACAAATTACTTTTTATTTGTTTATTTCATTCTTTTGTATTTCTTAGCCACCATTCAACAGGATCAGCCTCAGGCATTTTGCTTGCTGAGGCAAATAACAAGATGGCTTCTTTTCCCCTTAGCTTAGCATGACCAGCAGTTGACTGGACTGGCAGTCAAGTCTTCAACACTGCTGATTGGATGGAGTCCTCTGCCACAGCTGAGGCAGCAGGCTAGTCTGCGGAGCCCAGCACTGGGTTGTGTGGAATTCAGGGATCTGTCTTTCAGCAGAGGAAAACTTCTGGGGAGCCTATATGTCCCCTGAGGTGATCACTAAACTCTGCCTAATGATAGGGCTGGTTCTGAAATTTGATAACAGGGACTGTGAGCCATGTGTAGGACTTTAAAGATGAAGATCGGCAAGTTGAACCGAGTTTGGAAGCTTAAGGAAAGCTAAATAAGCTATTTCAGTACAGCTGAGTTATGCTCTCTTTCCCTTGTTCCTGTTAACAGTTTAGCTATGCTGGAGCAGCTTTATTTTCTGAACTGTCTTCACTGACAGCCCATTATGAAGAACATTTGAGGGATCCATCCTAGAAGCTAGGAAACTGTGGCAAGACTATGTCTATCGAGGAGGTATTGCAGTTGGACACAAATTATGTAAAGACATTTGTGTCACCAAGGCACAAACCTGCATCTTAGCCATACTCCAAAACTACTCCTCTATTTTTAAAAAAGAGTGGCATCCCCTACAGAACTGGTTGAATACCATGGGCAGATGAAGCACTGTCAACAACCCATCCATTGCTTCAGGACTGTATTTATTGACCCTCATCCAGCTGGTTACTGCTCACAAGGTTACTGTGACCCTCATCCAGCTGGTTACTGCCTTCTCCTTCCAAATGACCATCTAGAGAGCAAATAGGCCCCGGATCAGCCCCTGAGTTGGTACAGGGATCCCAAAGTCAGGCAGCACTAAATCTGCTCCTTCCTACAGCATCCTTCCTTCTTATTTTTAACAACATGTCATGGGCAGAGTATGAATGACTGGACATGCAAATTTTACTATTTTTATTTTTAATTAATCATTGCTTTTTAAATTAAATGTTGTTTTTCTACACTCAAATCATGCATGTTTCCAAATAAAGATATTTAGCATCACAGCAGTAAAAACAAATATTTGTAATCATGTCACTTCTCTAAAGTGAATTTAGAATGTAGAATTACCCATGTGCAGAGGATTTCTTTAGCAGAGTTCAAAATAGATTTTTTGTTTTGCTTGTACTTTTTGCTCTGTCATATCAGGAAACTTAAGAAACTTCAAAACTAAGTAAAACATATGGCCAGCTAAAGTTTTCAGGCACAATAAATAATTGAATGGCACAGTCTGTTTTTTTTCTGTCTAAAAATGTCTTAAAACTCCCAGCATTTCACAGCAAACAGGTAATTCAGGGACCTGTATGAGGGTTTTTTTCCTGTTTAAACATGCCTAGAATTGCACCCTAAGTCCCTGGTCGAAAATTACCCACCTGCACCATCACCCCTCTCCCTCTCCCTCCTCTGGCCAGTGGAAGGACCAAGTTGGTCACCTCTGTGGCTTAACATTATTCCTGGGAAGCAGTCCTGGAAAGGCCAAGCTACCATATTTCCCCAAAAATAAGACTGGCTCTTATATTAATTTTTGCTCCAAAAGATGCATTAGCGCTTATTTTCAGGTGATGTCTTATTTTTTATGTACAACAATCAATATTTATTCATTTATTCATGTACAGTCATGTCATCTTCTTCTGGAACAAAGTCATAATTCTCCAAATCCCAAATTGTGTTTCAATGGACATACTAAATGCATCCGTCTGGCTGATGATCTTAACTGGGGCTTATTCTTGGAGTAGGGCTTATATTATGAGCATCCTGAAAAATCATGCTAGGGCTTATTTTCCAGTTAGGTCTTATTTTTGAGGAAACAGGGTAATAGCAAAAGGCAGAGTGTGCTTCCCTTTTGTCCTACAGTCCCAGGGCAAATAGGCTTTTAGGAGAGGAAGGATACTGTCTCATGCAACAGGTACCTAGAAGGCAAAAAGGCAACACATGAATAGATCAGCCATTCCCAAGCTTGTGCCCTTCCGATGTTTTGGCTGCATTTGATGGACAGTCCTGACCTGGCTAGAGATGATGGCCATTGAAGTCCAAAACTGTGCTGTGTTTAGCTTGTTATGCGGAGTTTAGTGATGGGATTTTAGGGGTGTGGGGTAATGAAAGCAATAAATGGGCAAAGAGACACCACATTGCCAACCCAAGCACTCCAAATTTAAAAGGTGGTTCTGTTTTATAGTCACTGGCCTAGTTCAGATGACCTGATGAACTGCTGTGGGTAACTAGTGTTGGAAAAATCCAAAAAAATATTTGCAGATAAAAGCTACTTATGTGTGCCTTTTTGATATAAAATCAAACTGCATTGTCACTGTTCTTGCCCAGAAAGAACTAGAACTTTGGGCCAAGCTCCTCTCACCTTGGAAAAGCAGGCAGCCCTGGAGCTCCATTGATCATCCATTTTCTTGCAGAATTAGACAAGTCATTGGGAAGCTGTGCTTCCTTTGCAATGCAAAATTACCTAGCTCTCCGAGTTTAAACCTGTTAGAGTTCTGCAACTCCTGATTATTTTTATTTGTTATCTGTTGCCCATGCCTTTGATGGGTCATGATGTTTCCTGATGCCTATAATTATTTCTCAATGTCTCTGTATTATTCTCGATTATCCTTGCTTCCTCACCCATTCAGAGCACTGCCTTGAAATTGTGTGCATGAATCACAACTTATAAAAAACTCTGTCTGTGCCCTGGGAGCACAGTTTGATGTGCACCACTTCCTGGCAATGCTATTATAAGATTTCTCTCTGCAAAGGGTTTTTTTTGCTGGATGCGCTCACCAATAAAACAGCTGAGGTTCATGACTACGATGTCTCCCTGGAGATCTGAGCATACATTCTGGCAAGCTGCAAACCTGGGATTCCCTGACACTAGCCATGGGTGGTTGTAGTATCGTCTGAACCCAGATTGCTTCACCCACAATAGTTATTTATGTATTTACATGTATTTATAGTCCTCCTATAATTGCCAAGGCCTTCATAGGTGGCTTATAATGCATAAAACATATAACTGAGTAAAACACATTAAAACCAATTAAAACATGACAAATTAGACTTCTATAAAAGCAATTTAAAAGGGCCATAGCGTGCAGGCTCAATGTTAAAAAATTTCCTAAAAAGATATGTCTTCACCTGGCACTGAAAGGAAAATAAAGATGGCGCCAGGTGAATTTCCCTAGGGAGGGAGTTCCAGAGATGGGGAGCAGCAGCAGAAAAGGCCCTTCGCCTAGTTGCCACCCTTCTAATCTCCCTGAGGGGTGGTTCTTGTTGAAGGGCCTCCTGAGCTGAGCAAAGGGGGCAGGTAGGTATGTATGAGTGCAGGTGGTCCTTTAGATAGCTGGGCCCCAAGCCCTTTAGGGCTTCATATGTCAATGCAAGCACCTTTAACTGGGCCCGGGCCACAACTGGTAGCCAGTGAAGTTCTTTCAGCACTGGTGTTATATATGCCACTCTGGCAGTACCAGTTACCAACCAAGCAGCCCGATTCTGCACCAGTTGCTGGACCATCTTCAAGGGCAGCCCCACACAGAGCACATTACAATAATCTATTTTGGAAGTTACCAGAGCATGGGTAACGATCTTCAGGTCCCCACTGTGAGGGCAGAGCTGGAAAATCTGCTGCAGCTGGAAAAAGGCACTCCTAGACACCGAGTCCACCTGGTATTCCAGGGATAGACTAGGATCCAGGAGCACCCCCAGACTGCGGACCATGTCCTTTAGGGGGAGTGTGACCCCATCCAGGACAGGGTAATGCCCTCCTAACCTATCAGAGGTTCCCCACCTACCAATAGGTAATTAGGTTCAGACAACACAGCAGCTGAGCATGGGTTGAATGTGATTGGGGAGATCCATGAACAATTCCATTGCTTCAAATGCCTACTGTTTCCCCACAAAAATGAATATGGAGATTCCAAGATGGCGTTGGAACGAGACGGATGTGATTAACAGAGTTCGTTTATCACGCTGGTATTACTCGGCAGCGAGTCGTGGGAGACTCATCTAAGCCCTGTCGGGATAAAGACAGATTGCCTGGGCACGCTTCTGGCTTGATGTGAGATGGCAATCTCATAACTGCTGAGAGCAATTCAGGTACTTCTCAACTGAGTAACACAGGGGGTGGTTTCAGTTCCTTCAAGTTCTCGACATCTTTGAAGATTAGCTTAGGATTTTTATTAGCTAGATAAGCATTGGAACTGCTAAGTAAATATTTTTTACTTCTTTTGCAATATTACCCGTGGAAAAGCTGCATTTGTTTATAATTTGGCATTAAGAAAAGAAAAACCCTCTGGATGTTTAGGTGGTGACTGAGATGAGAGAGTGCTGAGGCTTTTGTCCAAGTTGAAGCCGAAGAAAAAGACTTTTACCTCTAACCTCTGTAAGGGTATAAAATTAGTTTAAATTTTTGAGGTGCAATTACATGATAGGAGTTCAAAGCTTTGACCGATCATTTTGGATATCTGTTTGGACTTCTGCCAAGATCAACTGGACACTCGCCAGGATATTTTTCGCATTGTTGGATGCTTTCTTCTTTAATGCGACGACTGTTTGGGTGAGCATTCCTATTTTCCTTTTGCAATACTACTTGTGGAAAAACTATATCTGTTGTTAATTGGCATAAAAAAAGAGAAAAGGGAGAAAAGAGGAAGGATATAAGAATCTCCATGTCCTCTCCTGCGTTTCTGGAACCTCTGCCAAAGTATTTGGCAACTAGCCAACCTTCTGAGCGCTAGTGATCTACAGAAAAGTGGAACTGATCTTGGCTGCCACTTTGTGGCTATTGGAATTATTGCAACGATGGTAGAGCTGAAGAGATTTTTTTGGGAAATACAAGAATCTTTAACAACTTTACAAATATCCCAAGAGGTGATGTTGAGACAACAGGAAATCTTCTCAATTGTACAAAAAAAGTGCTTTGATAAGCTTGATGCTTCTTTTAAGGAGATGGTGATTGATGTAGAATCCAAAACTGAACAGAATATACAAGAAAGGCAACAAGTATATGAACAATTTGAAAAATTTGAAACTGTGGATAAAAAGAAACAAATTTGGCCACTAAAGGAAGGAATATTTTTTTTTTGGAAGGATGGATGGATCCTGAATTAACTAAAATTGATTCTGAGGAAGAAGAAACAGCGAAGGTTGATTTGCAGCAAAAAACACAGCCATTGGGAATAAATACTGACCTACAACAAATGCTACAATCACTGAAGATAAAGCAAGAAATAGTGAAGATTGAAATACAGACTTTGAAGTGGGTTGATTTTCAACAAATAACACCAAGGGGAGAAAGATGGGCTGGAGATGTAAAGTTTAAAAATATTGATTTTCAACAAACCCTATTAAAACAAAAGCGGTTTGGAAGAGGTGTAAAAAAGAAATCTTAAAAAGGAATGGCATAAATAGGTTGGCATGTTTATTGTGGTATGGAAAGGCTAAGGTATATGATTTTAACTGTGGAAGCTTTTCTACATTTAAATGTGTTGAATTATGAAGAGATTATAAGATAAGATTTAAACTGAACTAAGAAGGAGAAGAATAGGAGTGGAGTCCCCCCCCCCTTTTTTTTCCTCTCCTTTGTGGGTGATATAAGGGAAAATGAGAATTTCTTTTTCTTTTTCTTTTTTTATCTTAAAAATGAATGACCAAAAGCTAAGTTGCATGACTCTTTTGTCTTTGAATTGCTATACTAGAAAATGACTATTATGGGTAGGAGGAGCTGTACTAAATAGATTTCTTTTTACAAGGGAGATATATTAAAGATTGTAAGGAACTGGACTCTCATAAGGAGTTAATTGTATGTGATTAAGTGAAGTGTAAGCTAGATGAAACTTTAATAAATTAGCTTAAAGAAAAATTGTTTAAAAGATATCATAGATAATTATTGTCGTTAAATAGATTAGATAAAATGTCCTTAAAGATGCTAAATGGATGTTAGACATGTGAACATAAATTGGGTTAAAAGTCTTTAGTTCTTTTTTAAGCTTGGAACTTTTCTTCTCTTTCACTTTCCTTTTTAGTGGATATTAGACTGGAATACTAGTAAGCAAAAAATGTATTTGATCGTATTTGTAACTATTATAATGAGGAATTTATCTGTTTAATATTAGAAAAATGAAAAGATCTGGAATTGTGTAGAGTTGGTTAGATTGAAGCTACTATCAAAGAAGAAAGAAGATATTGACTTTTATCAAATTTGGAGAGTTTTTCTTTTAATATTGGTCAAGGAAAATGGGACTCTGTAAGAAATGGATGGACTGATCTTACCGCAGAAGGAGAAAGAAGACAGTGACTTCTATGAAATTTGGAACCTTTTTTTTTATTGGCTGGAGAAACGGGACTTGGTTTCGATCTAAAAATGTTTTTTAAGATTCCATAAATGCATCTGAATATGATTACAGAATGTTAAAAGATAGGTAGTAAGGGGCTGACTCAATAGTTCCGATGTTTGTGATGATTGATGTTTTTAGTGCTGTTTTAAAATTTAATAAAAAAAGTACTGCAAAAAAATGAATATGGAAAAAGTTGCCCCTCGCTGCAACTAGGCTTAATATTCCCACTGAATGTGACTCATTTTGCGATTACTGTGCATTCACATTATTGCTGCAATGTCCCCCAGTACGCAGTATAACCATTTAAGTGCCCATTAGCTCTGGATGAAGGCTTGTAATCTAATAGTCAACATTTTGCACTTCCCTATGCTAGCTTTTTAGCTCACACTTTCTGCTCCTTCAAGAAAAGAAAATTAGATTACATTTGGAATGCCATTTGTGGTGAAAACAGATAAATGGTCTAGTCTGAAAGCAGCCTTGTAGCTTTTAGAGGAATTACAGCAGATTTGGTTTTGGTGAGAAAACAGTTTAATACAAATGCTCTCAAGAGTGCTAGATGTTACTATGACACCTTTGCTAGCATTAGTAGTTCCAGTCTCAAACAAATATCAATGCCACAGTAATTTTAAAGGGTTTAAATTGAAAAGTGGCTGGATTTACATGACATGCCCAGCTGCAAAGCCGTAGTGGCTTACCATGTTATCTAAAGCTGTGCGGTTGCCTCTTTGGGGTTACAAAACCACTCTGGCAAGCCATGGCTTGATACGGGTTTTTATAGCTACTGCTAGGCTTCCTGTGTCTTCAGCAACTGGATGACACATCCAGAACCTCCTGATGAAGGCCACTTTGAGCAGCTGTCATCTGCTTCCCTACCAGGTGCTGCCATCACAAGCCTCATTTAGAATTCTCCCAGCTGTGACTTTTCAAGCTAGCAGGGAAGAGGAGGGAGCTTCAGTCACTTGCTTGGAGCTTGTTCCTCTTCCGTATCAGCTCCACCTGCCGTTTTGGCCAGGGGATGAGCCTGGTTCTCCTGTTTCAACTTCCAAGGAAGCTCTGGAGAACGTGGCAAACATCTCCACCCTTGCATAGGGCAGTGCCTGCAGGCAACGGGGCAAATGAGGATGGGGGAGGGGTGCATTCTTCAGCTGTCCTTGGGAGGAGAACCAGGAGAACACAATCCTTTCCCTGCCCTGTGGAGTGATTGGCAAGGCAGGCAGGGGGGATAAAATGCATTCTCCTTGTTCTTTTCCAGAGGAGACCCAGGACAATGTGGCTAATTGCTCTCTGCCAGGATCGTTGGCAGGGAGCCTCTGAAAACTGCACCCAAACCTACTTGAGCACTTTGGGGAAGCTGCTATTCCTGCTCAGCTCCTCTCGATGCTCCTGTGGTGTCCCCTGGGATGCCAGCAGGAGGACTGAGGGGTAAAAAGGGGTAAAAAGGGAGAGAAAAGAAGTTAAAGGAAAAAATGGGGTGGGAGTTACACCAAATGTTTACACACAAAAAAGCTTGAACAAAACATTCATTATTATCTCTGTGTTATTTTTTCCCCTCTGGCCTCATTCAGGGAACTGTGTCTAGGGCTGGAGTACTGCCATCAACTTCTAGCTATTTAATATACTAGGATCCCAATAAAATCTCAACAAAACTTTTGCTATATTTACAAAGTTGATTACATTATAGTCTCAAAGCTAGAGTCTCATGCTGTAACAGAAAACATATTGTAATGTATCGGCCTAACAAGAATTTATTGTACTTTATAGAAAGGATTAGTTTTATATGTGTCATGAGCTAACACTGAGTGAAAAAAATGTGTTTTTTGAACTGGGGCAAAGGAGCTTGCCACAGGCGAGTTAATTCAACCTTGGAAGCAAACTGCTTCTTGATTTAAGAGATGCTCCATCATAAGGGCATTTCTGAAGTTAGCCATAAGCCTGATTGCTGAGAGGAAGTCATCTTAGGGTCAGATGCCAGAGATACATTCAGGAGTTATGCCTACTGTGATGCTTCTCCTTGAGTCACTTCCACGGATGCATGTTGTGATAAAGAACTGGATGTGACGTAGAATGTTATCAAAGTAAGATTTAGCTCTGGTTGAGCAGGAAGATAAATGCAGTGTTATCTTCATTTTAGATGTCAAAAGGGTTTTGCGGCTCCCGATGTTTTCTTTTGTGTGGGAAATGGGTCCAAATGGCTCTTTGAGTGTTAAAGGTTGCTGACCCCTGGCCTAGAGATTATATTCGTACAGAAACCAGCTCACTGTATGCACCTTTGTTTATTCCCCCCGACCCCCGTCCCTTTCTAGGGGGAAAACAGGAATGATATTCTCATTCTGCTTTGTTGTTCCTTTCAAACAGCCCACTTGTACCCTCCTGCAGGGATCAAGATAGCAGATTCATAATAGAAAGTGCTATATTATGAAATCTTTGCATTCTTATCCATGGTGTTTGCACAGTGATCATAATGTGCGGACCAGTGTGGATATTCTGATAAAATATTGGCCTTTGAACAATGTTGATCAAATGGCCAGATGTAGTTTCAACAATAAAGTCATTACAACTGGAACATTTTCCATTTGGACAATTGCATGTGTTGGGGAAATTCAGATAAATCCTCATAGAAAAAGGTTGCTTATATGTGTCTTTGTGTTATAAAATCAGACCTGTGCCTCTTTCTCAGAAAGTATCAGAATTCCAAGCCAGGCTTCTGTTTAGCATTGTTACTTTAAGAGATTGGAGCTCACTTGAGATGCTGCAAGGGAAGTTAATCTCTGCCTGTTCTTTTGCTAACAGCAGCAACAGCTGATAAGACTGCCCGGTTAGTTTTCTAGAAGCATTGCAATTACCCTAATTTGCATGTTCAAACTCACAGCTAAGACTCTCAATAATCCCCGGGCCTCCCTGAATTGTTATATCAGTCTCCTGTAATCAATGCTATTGTATTAAGTCCCCTCTGCAGATCTCTCACATTTCTTTTGATGGTGTCCCTCATTATTTCTTCACCATGTGCCCTGTTGCTGCATACATGTGACTCAAAGCCTATAAATCACTCTGTATATGTTGTAAAAGCTTGTAGTAGGTTTCAACCTCTACCCAGCAGCGCTGTTTGTAAGCTTTGTCTCTGCAGAGGGTACACGAGGGCTCAGTCTAAGTAACCGCTGAGGTTTGTAACGAAATCTCTGTGAAATCTGAGCATCCATTCCAAAGGGGTGGCATATCTTAATAAACCAAGCTGCAACATATTTTTTCAACTAGCTACAAATATATTTTCATTTCACTTGACACAGATATGAGAGGTACACTGCAGTAACAGAACTAGAAAGATAATTACAGACTAGTTTGGTTTTGTACACACCAGCTGTTAGGGAAATGGTGCTATGCAGAGGGAGGGGGTAGAAGGCAAGCAATCTGGGGAGGACGGTACTTGCCCCCCTTCCTGTAGCCCCTTCTAGGTTGGATTGCAGTTTGTTTTCTTGCTTTGTTTTACCATTCAGAATGTGAGGCTGTATTATATGGCAGCTGGACAGGCCAACAAACAAGAGGAGAAATTTAGATGCACTGCTTTCCTTGTTTAAACAAAGATATGTTGCATGTTATTTCTCTTTGATTTAAGCTGTCTGTTTGGTGCTACTGATTTTAGAAGTATATTCTGTTCAGGTTTTATCACTCAGAGAGGTAGAAGAATAATCCAGTTTAAGCTCACTATTTGGGAGACTGAAGGGAAAACACAGAGCGAGAGAGCGAGAGAGCGAGAGAGATGGCCAGGCGGACAGACAGATGAACACACACACAGTTGTTATCTTATTAAGAATAAAATTTATTTCATTGCTGAAATAAAATCCTGGATAAAAATGGGTTGGCACTAGTTTAGGTTTTCTTTGTACTGCATTTTGAAAAGAAGCTTTATTAATTCCATGCAGTTATGGAATCCTACTGTTTTTCTGGAGCAGCTAGTTTCTCATGGATGATAGTCATGTGTTCTCATTCAATGGGGTTAAGTTTTCTAAACTTTAAAAGGGAAGAAAAATACAATTTGGAAATCATAATAAAATCCTGTCAGCCTGACCATAAAAAGCTGCCAGCTACTATCAAAGTTCTTCTAATATGAACGGCTTAGACAAATAGGATCAACTCATTTCAGCAGCAATCTTATATCTGCTTTCCTGGAAGGAAGTCCCACTGAGCCCATTGGTACTTACTTTTAAGCAGACATGGATTGTACTGTTCATTAACTGGCAGGAGAAACCATTTTTAAAATGAAAACATCAGCATTTTGCAGTTCGAGATCTATTTTTTTACTTGGGTATCTCCAGATTTGCCCAGTAAAAGTCTTGTGAGAGCATACAATATGCATGAGGCATTTTGAATCAAGTCACACTAGCTTTGGAAGCGAATCAGTTAAGAGTGCGGTCCTATCAACCGCACATGCAACGCATCGAAGGCTCTGAATGTGCAGGTTTCTTACATGCATCCTATGCCAATCTCCATTGCTGCCATGCCTAAGTGCCTTAAGTCTTCTACCCCTTCCTGACCCCTGGCATTCCTACTTCCTCCCCTTTAAGGTACATTTGCAGCCTCAGCTGGTGCAATTCTCTCTGGATAGCTATAAGGGGGCAGAGCAAGGGTTTGGTCTTTTGCGTCTGAGCTCCAAGACAGCAGAATTTTAGCACGAGAACTCCAGAAAATCCTGTCCCCACCCTGTCCCAGAATACATTGGAAGGCCTTAGGACTGTGCCCTCACACTTGCAAATATTTCTTCAGGAATCTATGCCTGGCTCTCATGTTCAAATCCTCATGTTATAATCTGTTGTATAATATTATGAATGATGCCGAGTTCAAATACAAACTATGTGGGGGTGCAACCTAATGAAATCTATTTTGGATTTCAAATTTGGGTCACTCATAGCATAGTACAACACAGTCTCACATCAGACTCTGCAAATGAGAGGACAAGGTTGATTCTTGTAGAAATATTCCAGATCCTTAGCTAATTCAGTTTGAAAGCTAGTGTGACTTCCCAAAGTCCTCTTCTAACACAGGTTAGGCTGCTTTACACCTCGTGCTGCAGTTTGCCATGAGTAAAGTGAGCCTAAGGCTTCCAGATGGAACCCTTTTTTGCAAGTGTAAGTTGTTGATATTTGTTCTTTAAAAATCTAGCATTATAATGGGCCTTCTGCACTACAGAGGGCATTTGTGATATGTGCGAGCTCAGTGATAGCACCTGGCAATCAGTTAATAGTGTGTATACATGTAGCAAGATGGGATGCTGTAAGAGCCGCCTTTTTTCCTTCTTTCCTCCACCTCCACCTCCCCTTCCATTTCCTCTCTTCTCTTATCAGGCACAGGTACAGGTGAGCCTATTCATCTGTATTCTCCCATGCGTGTGTGTGTGTGTATGTTTGTGTTCTTGCACATATAGGTGCATTACATCTCATCCCAAAATGGAGCCGTGTCGCTCATTCCTTTTACTAAGGGTGCTTCCACGCTTTTCATGGCTAACTGCTGAACAAGAAGGCAAGGTTTCCCTCCTCTATCCTCTTTAATGGCACCATCCTGTGGTCTCCTGACATGCCAAAGGCTGTAGCCCCCCTCCTGCACAGATGGAAGGAGAAGAACCATAGTGGCTACCTCACCTGAGCCATGTAGACCCCTCACAGAGAGAGAATGCTGGGAGAGGAGGCCTCCTTCCTTCCCCTTCCCTTCCCTACACTTCATTTAGATAACTGCAAATGGCCGTCTAGATAACATGCATGCGACCCAGGCATGACGGCAGCAAAGATGACAGCCACTTGCTCTGTCCACTGGCCTCATTGAAGCCTCCATTCAAGTTCAGAGGTTTCCATGCATTGAGGGCAAGGACTATTTGGAGTGTGCCCTATTCCCACTTTTTAGGATTCTACGTGATCTAGTTTTGCCTGATTTTTGAATGATGCAAATTAAAAAGAGTGTCTCTTCTCAGGTCGCATCTTACACATGACCATCATATGATTTTTGACACAACCTTTGGTGATTTCAATCCTCATTAAAAATATGGGGCAATGTCAACATTTGGGCAGACTTGGATTCGTGTCCTTTTTGTCTGATAGTGTTGTTCCTTTCTAATATAAAAAGACTGACCATGTTGAAAAGAGCAGTTTCTGAGGCAAACCAACCCCTGAGCTTGTGCAAGTTGTAAATCATGAGCAATATTGCCCCTTGTGCTTATATCATAGCACCTATTTGACATCTTGAAAATATTTATAAAGCTTGTATTTAAGCAAATTGCATACATAGCCATCCCTTAATAATTCAGTTTCAGGGTGGGTGGGGGATTATTCTTCCCTGAGGCAGCTCACAGCTTGTTGAAGGACTTTGCCAAATGCTGCAATCTTGCAAAATAAGATTCATCATAATTTCAGGATGTTTTCCAAAGGGGTGGCTATGTACGTAGCCTGCTGCAACAAACCCAACAAAGAGTCTCATGACATCTTAGAGTAATAAAAAGCCAAAAGAAACATTTGTGTTCATAAAAGCTTATGCCAAAATAAACATTAGTCTTCAAGATGCTACAACACTCTTTGTTTTTCATTTTGGAGTGATGCCTTTTCCCAGTAGTACTTGAAATGCTGTGAATGGAAACTTCCAGTTCTCACATGCGGTGCAACCGAGGCGCATACGCATCCTGCTCAGATGCACTGCAGAAAAAGCAAAAGAAACACATGAAGTGTGAAGGCTGCCATTAGGATGAACATTGTTGGCCTTGCCTGCATTTTAGTCCCTCTGCACTTGACCCATTGTTCGAAATGAATAGCAAGGCGAGCTTAAGGAAGAGTGCTGTGTACCATCTGGAAGCACAGTCCTTCAAATCCATGATTGGTCCTCAAGGCTTCGCATCACACATGGCAAGAGACCGCAGTGTCAACACTCATTCACTTCTGAGGGTCAGTGGGTGGCTCCTTCAGAACACTCAACGTGGAGGCACCCAGCAGTCAACGCAGTCATAAAAGCCAAGCAATTCTGCTGAAGCAGAGAATCAAGTGCAGAGGCTCTTAGAAGTGGGTCTGTGTGAGAGATTTCTCGTTTCTATGGGATTACAGAAAGATTCAGATGATATCCTCACCCCTCCAAACACACAACCACAGTTATAGTTTTCTTCCTTCTCAGTCTCAGGTTTTGTCATAGCTGTATGTTGTATGGGAACATGCAGAAGATTGTCTGGCGAGGAGTTAGGTGACATGTCCCATTTCTTTCCATGTTGCCATTATCAAGTATGTTGGTTTATGTTGAGTCTTCAGTTATACCATGGAATGTGTTTATGTTTCTCATATCCTATCCTCCCAGGCATAGAGCATTCGGGAGGATCCTAGATTACTCTGGAGTTGTTTAGCTCAAGGGCCAGGTGCGGGCATGCGTAGAATAAAAGTCTGTGAGTCAGAAGCAGTCAACTCTAAAACCAGGGGGATGAGAGCTTGAATTTGGGAGCTTCTACACAGATCAGGTGCCTGATGCTGTGTAATTGATGGTCTGAGATCTCTCTCGCTGCCTAACCAGGGCTCCTGGCAGCTGAAAGGGAGAGAAGATATTCTTGCAAAGTATAAATGCTGTTTTGTTTGCCTATAGATACTCTTATTCCTTAAATAAAGCATGACTTTTCCTTCACCTACTGGTGTGCTCATTGTCTCCAAATTCCAAAAGAACCCCTGTCTCCTGGCAGAACATATGTTGTCCAGGTCTTTTGGGTTATCCATTATAAAGCTTCTGTTCTCAGAATCAGGGTATGTGTAAAGGAGGTTTCATTCTTTTTGAGTTCTGTGTTATACTGTGACTGTGTCAGGAGAGGGGTGCTGGCTAAAGGTGCCTCTTCCTTGATTTTCCATGAAGAGCAACACCAGAAGGACAGTGCACTCACCAGGTCTTTATTGCCTCTTTACACTTTCACTGGCTCGCTTCCCATAGCGCCTTGGTCTGGCCTGCTCTGGCTCCCTTCCCTCCTGTCGCTATGGCAACGAACTGGTTGCCCGCCGGAACGCTCCCCAGTCTCCGCTCTCCATTTGTGCTGGCTCGCCTGCCAGTGACCACCTTGCCCGCTCTCCGCACGTGTGTCTCAGCTTTCTCTCCTCTCTTCCGTCTCCCTTTGCTCACCCCCTCTCTCCGCCCTCCTCCTGCACCACTCCACCCAACCCAGCTGTTCCTGCCTCCGTCCGCCATCCCGCACAGCTGTGCGCTCGCATGCATCTCCTGGCTGTTGTCTTCTAGCGAGTTGCTCTCCCCACACAGATTCCCAGCCTTGCCCTGTTATCTTCGGCCCTGCTCTGTGGAAGGCCCCAGGAAAAGGGCTGAGCCCCCCTGCCTCCTCACATACCCCCCCTCCAAGAGGGGATCACCATCTCCATGTAAGGGCCAGGGACCCTGGTGGGAAAAGAAATCAGCATTAGCATGTTGGTGACTGTGCCTATGCTTGACAGTAAATGCGTATGGCTGTAACGCTAAATACCAATGGGTGAGGCGGGGGTTGTCATCCTTCATCCTATTCAACCACTGTAATGGAGCATGGTCGGTGACCAATGTGAATGGGGCTCCCCAGAGATAATGTCTCAGTGTTAGAACAGCCCACTTGACATCTAGCGTTTCCCTTTCTATTGTAGAGTACCGGCGCTCTCGAGATTCCAGCTTACAGTTCAAGTAGAGTGCCAGATGTTCAGCGGCCCTTCTCCCTGGGTCAGAACTGCTCCCACACCCACGGCTGAGGCGTCGGTTTGGAGGATAAAAGGCCAGAAGAAATCTGGCAACCGTAAAGCAGGCTGGCTGAGGAGACAGGTCCTCAGTTCTTCAAAAGCTTGTTCCATCTCCTCAGACCATACTAGGGTATGGCTTTGCCTTTTCTTAAGCGCCTCTGTCAAGGGGACTCTTTGGAGGAGAAATGAAGGATGAATCGCCGCTAGTAACTGGACAGGCCCAGAAACTGTTGTACTTCCTTCTTTGTGTGCGGCCATGGCCACTGGCTCAGCTTCTCCACCTTATCCGCCATAGGTCGTATCTGCCCGTGACCTACAATATACCCCAAATACTGTACCTCCTGTCATGCTATTCTACACTTGCCTGGATTAGCTGTCATCCTGGCCTGCCTTAGAGCCAATAAAACTTGCCGGAGGTGGTCTAGATGTTCCCCCCAGGTACGACTGAAAATGACAATGTCATCAATATATGCAGCCGCACAATGAGACAAATGTCCCAAGACTTTATCCATAAGCCACTGAAAGGTTGCGGCAGCCCCATGTAACCCAAAGGGCATATATTTAAATTGAAATAGCCCTACAGGGGTTGCAAAGGCTGTTTTTTCTTTGGATTCTTCCATCAATGGGATTTGCCAATACTCCTTAGTGAGATCTAGTGTCGAAAGGAAATGGGCCTGCCCCAGAGGATCCAGCAACCCATCTATTCGGGGCATGGGGTATGCGTCAAACTTTGATACCTCATTTACCCTTCGAAAATCAATACAGAAATGGACACTTTGATCCTACTTGGGAACCAAGACCGGCTGGCTTCTCCAAGTGCTCACCGATTCCAAAATGACCCCTACCTGGAGCATCCGTCTTACCTCCTCTACTCTCACTGGCTTCAGTTGTGGTGGGTAGGGATGAGTTGGTACCCTGACAATGGCCCCTGGGACCATTTGTATATGGTGAGCTATGACTGTCGTGTGCCCAGGTCGGTCAGAGAACACCTCTGCAAATTCTGCCTCCAAGGCCCGGACTTGCACTGCTTGAGTGGGTGTTAGTTGTGGATCAAGAGATAACTTCCCAGAGGCTAAAGCCTGAGCCATGGGCGACTCGGCTGTGCAGTCTGCCTGATGGCTGGTACTCTCCCTCTCTCTCCAGGCCTTGAGTAGATTTACATGGTAAATCTGGGTCAAGCGCCACCTATCCATGAGGTGTATCTCATAGTCCACCGGTCCCACCCTCCTAACAACCTCGTAAGGCCCCTGCCACTGATTAAACAACTTGCCCCCTCCCATGGGCAGGATCAGGAGAACACGCTGGCCTGGTTGAAACATCCAGGGTTGGACATGCCGATCGCAATAGTACTGCTGCTCTCCTTGGGCCTGCCTTAAATTACTCTTGGCCTGTTGAGCCAGGTCAGCGAGGTGTTTTCTCATATCCAACACATACTGGAGGGTAGAGGTGGGCTCCAGGGCTGACGTCTCCCAATGCTCCTTGACCAGGCCTAGAATTCCCCAGGGGTGTCACCTGTATAGCAGCTCAAATGGTGAAAACCCTAACGAGGCTTGAGGTACCTCCTGTATTGCGAACATCAAGGGGCCCAACAAAACATGTCATTGTCGCGGATAGGTTGCCACAAACTTTCTAAGCATCTGTTTAAGGGTCTGATGGAAGCGTTCCACTAGACCATTGGTCTGTGGATGATGGACCGTGGTGTGTAGGGGCCTTATCCTCAACAGTTCCCACATCTGCCTCATCACCTGACTCATGAAATTAGTGCCTTGATCTGTCAAAATTTCCTTGGAGAAGCCCACCCAGGCAAAAACCCCCAATAGCTCTTGGGCGATAACCCAAGCTGAAGTACTTCTTAGAGGCACGGCCTCAGGGTATCTGGCTGCATAGTCAATTACCACCAGTATTACTTGCTGACCTCTCCAAGGGCCCTACCAGGTCCACCCCAATCCTTTCGAAGGGCTCCCCTATAACTGACATTGGTATCAAGGGCCCTGCAGGGACCCCCTTCCTCTGAGTCTTCTGGCATTCCAGACAGGACAAGCAGTACTGCTTGGCCTGAGCATATACCCCTGGCCAGTGGAACCTCCGGACAAGCCTGTCAGTGGTTTTCTCCACTGCCAGGTGGCCAGTGGTAGGAAGATCATGGGCTAGTTGTAAAACGGCTAGCCTCAGGGGTTCAGGAATCACCAACTATCACAGTTCACTGTGTCCTTCCTGTGCAGGTACAACCCTATACAGCAATCCCCCCACAATCTCAAAGTGGGGACCACTCCTTGCACCCTCTCTTGCTCCTGAGGGGTCCTGGGCTTGTCTCAGGGCATCGACAAGAGAGGCATCATTTTGCTGGAAGAAGACCAGCCGCTTGCGGGAGGTATGCAGGGCTGTAAGGTCTACATCTTCCTCCTCCCCTGCCAAGGCAACCTCCAAGCTCACCTCCCTCACCAACTCTTCAAAATGGGGCCAATCACATCAAATTATCACTTCATAAGCTAAACTGGGGACAACTCCCACCCTGAATAGGTGTACCTTCCCCTTTACCTCCACCTTAGCCAATTGGGTGGCATAAGGCTTGACATCCCCATGTATACATTTCACCTGCAGTATTTCTTCCAAGGGGCTGCCCCAGGCTTGCCTAACTAGGGTGCAACCACAGCCAGTGTCTACCAAGGCCTCAACCTCTTTCCCATCCACTCTGGCCGGAACCCGCCAAGTTTGCTGAGGGGTGGCACTCACCAGGGCGGACCACCAGGCTTCCACGAAGTAACACTCCATCAACAGACAGTCCCTCCAGAAATGCCCCTCCTTGCCACAAGTAAAGCACACTTGCTTCAGCTGGGATCTTCTTCCTTTCCCATTTGCAAGTTGTGGCGAAGCTGGGGGCACCCCCGGTGCACGCACTTCCAGCTGGGCAACCACCTTATGTCTCGTACCCCTTCCAGTGGGTCCATCCGCTCTTGTTCTCTCTGGGCCTCTGTTGCCAAGGGCCTCAGGTGCTCTGTCTCTGACCCGGCCTGTCGCCTATACCTGACTCCTCAGCGACCACAAAGGTTTCCATAAGACCAATGGCTTCCTCTAGGGTTTCAGGCCTCTGGCACCTAACCCAGTTTCTGGCTGGCGCGGGCAGGATGGTTATAAACTGTTCCAGTAGGACCAGCTCAGCCACCTGTTCAGCGCTGCGGACCGTGGGCTTCATCCATCTCAGCCCATTGGCCTGAATCTTCTGTCCCACAGCCCTGGGTAAGGTGCCAGTCACATATACAACCCCTCTCATCCATCGCCGATAGGTCTCTTCAGAGACATTCAAAATCCCTAGAATGGCCACTTTTACTAAATCATATTGGCCTGCCGCTTCCGGGGTAAGTGTATCTGTGGCTTCTTGGACAGGACCTGTGAGGCAAGGTGTCAGGATGAGGGCCCACTGGTCTTTGGACCACTTGGCCGCCAGGGCAACCCTTTCGAAGGTATTTAGAAAGGCTTCAGGGTCATCTTCTGTGGTCATTTTAGAGATCTGCATAGGCCCTAGGCCTTTTCCTCCTGTCTGCCCCACCAGAGTCTCAGCTTGAGGGCTTTGTAATTCTCCCAGTACTTGCTGAAGCAAAGAGCTTTGGTTCTGGAGCTGGGCAGTGAAAACTTGCTCCATGAGCTGCGTCTGTTGTGCTGATAATTGCTGCAACAGACGTTGCTGCTCCTGGGCTTGGAGCCTTTGCTGCTCAGCCCACCAGGCCATCCAGGAGTCAGCTGGGGTGGGGGCAAGAGATGACCTGTGCCCCTCCATGCCATCCTGCCCGCATCATTCTCCACCACTGTGACTGCGTCAGGAGAGGGGTGCTGGCTAAAGGTGCCTCTTCCTTGATTTTCCATGAAGAGCAACACCAGAAGGACAGTGCACTCGCCAGGTCTTTATTGCCTCTTTACACTTTCACTGGCTCGCTTCCCATAGCGCCTTGGTCTGGCCTGCTCTGTCTCCCTTCCCTCCTGTCGCTATGGCAACGAACTGGTTGCCTGCCGGAACGCTCCCCAGTCTCCGCTCTCCATTTGTGCTGGCTCGCCTGCCAGTGACCACCTTGCCCGCTCTCCGCACGTGTGTCTCAGCTTTCTCTCCTCTCTTCCGTCTCCCTTTGCTCACCCCCTCTCTCCGCCCTCCTCCTGCACCACTCCACCCAACCCAGCTGTTCCTGCCTCCGTCCGCCATCCCGCACAGCTGTGCGCTCGCATGCATCTCCTGGCTGTTGTCTTCTAGCGAGTTGCTCTCCCCACACAGATTCCCAGCCTTGCCCTGTTATCTTCGGCCCTGCTCTGTGGAAGGCCCCAGGAAAAGGGCTGAGCCCCCCTGCCTCCTCACATATACATTTGCATATTTTGTATGCAGGTGACTAATAACATGCATACTAACATGCACCTGATATAAGAAACTTGCACATCCCATTATGTGAATGTCATGTGCATTTAAAATATAGATTTAGACCCAAGGATCCTTTTAAAGACCAGGCAGTGTCTTTCAGGTACTGTCTCATCATTACTGAAGAAGAGGCTGACTCATTTATTTCACCATTTGCTCCTATATATCCATTGGAACAAACACGACTGGAATTCATCCTGGACAAAGCCAACTGCCCTTTTTTGTATAAATGTTATAACTCAGGGGCCTCTCAGGGAATGAGTTGACTTGTGCTTGCCTGGGGCAGAGGACAGGGGAGGGAAGGGGAAGGGAACAGAACTGGTCTACTACTTATTGGTAATGCAATTCCAGTAGTTTGCCTAGTGGGAAAAGCAGCAGTTTTCAAGTAAAATCAATTACTTTTCAGGTAGTAACATAGGATCACCTGCAATTCATTTGCAAACCATTCAAGCTGAGATAAGATCTAGCAGTGCTGTAGTGGTACATTTTAAATTGCAGGAGCTCACTGTGAGCATGACATTCATGCACATCCAGGAGGAAAGCAAGCTGCCTTGGAGAGCTGGCGCTCCAAACACTGTCTCTGATGAGTGAGGGGGCCATGAGTTGCTGGGTAATGGCCTTGAAAGGTCAGCCCCACTCTGCTCATGCCTGCTCGCCGGAAGGGAAAAAGCGCTTTCTCCCCCCTGCCAGCCTGCATGATGGCGCCGGCTGGCATGGGAAACAGGGGGCACTTCTCCCATCTCACCTCACCCTCGCTGCATGCCTCCTCCCTTCCAGGGGTATCGTGGTCGGCCAGGTCCCCTTTTGGGGTTTGTTTGTTTAGTTACAAAGTCATGCCCAAACCATCACAACCACATGGACAACATTCCTCCAAGCCTCCCTGTCCTCCACCATCCTCCTGAAGTCCATCCAAGCCCACACTGACCACCCCAGTGACCCCCATCCAGCCACCTCATCCTCTGACGTCCCCTTCTTCTTTTGCTGTCAATCGTTCCCAGCATTAGGCTCTTCTCCAATGAGTCCTTCCTTCTCATTAGGGGGCCAGAATATTTGAGTTTCAGCTTCAGTATCTGGCCTTCTAAAGAGCAGTCAGGGTTGAACTCTTCTAGAACTGACTGGTTTGATCTCCTTGCAGTCCAAGACTCGCAGGAGTCTCCTCCAGTACCACAATTCAAAGGCCTCAGTTCTTTGATGCTCAGCCTTCCTTGTGGTCCAACTTTTACAGCCGTACATTGCAACTGGGAAAATCATAGCCTTGACTATATGCACTTTTGTCAGCAGGGTGATGTCTCAACTTTCCTCAGGAGTCAGGTTTGGGTGGGCAATCCTGCCTGTCAGCACCCTGCAGTCTGCATTGCTAATAGGAGGTTTAACAAGCCATCCCTGGTTGGCTGAAATGTAACTTTAGCCTTTAACTCAAAGTGCAAAACCATCAGGCAAGGAAGTATAAGCATTTAAAAGCCCTATTGAGCCTGGAAAGGAAAGAGGGATCCCCCTTCTCCCCAGTGATCCTGATGAAGATTGTTGTACCCCACTGCTAATAGCAGGCCAGGAACAATGATGATTTTCCTTCTGGTCACTGGATTGGACTTCTGGGTGTTCCGTGGGGTCCCCAGAGAACAGCCAAGGGCTCTGTGTGACCCATTCTTTGAGCTGCCCATTGGTGCTTGAGAACACTACATCTTTGGTCAGAGAAATGAAGTCAGCAACACACTCTCCAGCTTGGCTGGATTGACATGACTTTATTGGCTTGTGTCCAGGCCTTGTTTCCCCAGCAATCAGTTGGCTTCCCTTGCATTCCAGTTTTCATACGATCTTCCTTGGATGGCTATACCCGACGTACTGGTGTGCTGTCCGCAGTGCTATCACACGGACTGTGCCATGACAGTCAACTCTCCTGTTGCCAAGGCTAGCAGCTCAGGGACTATTATTTCTGTGAACTCTGCTGGGTGTGATGGATCCCAGGGTGTCCTGGTGGGATGGGCTTGACCTTTTACCAGCATAAACCAGCCTTCTGCAATGTACATAGTAACTGCTCTTCTGAACCCTGCTCTCTGCTCTTGTGTATTAACCATCCTAAAAGAAATATCTCATACACAGTAAAAAACTTTGTTATTTCTGGATTAAAAGTAAAACCTGCTTCATGAGGCTACAGATTAAATAGGCAGAATGATGTAATGCAAGCATGGTCTTTATTGGTGCTATTTAAGATGCATTCTAGCCTATCATCCATTCTTAATCAATTCCGAGTCATTAATCATGATTATTGGAGTTATTGGACATCCATGAACAATGTTCAGACAGTTTTAACAACTCCATCTTCTTCATCTCTGTTTTGTGAACAAAATATAGTCCTTCATCTATCTTCACCCAGAACGCTATATTCCCTTTTAGTTTACAAAATGAAAACAAAAAATAGAAGAAAGCAGCAGATGTTCTAGGCCAGGGGTAAGCAACCTTATGCCCTTCAGATGCTTTAGTCTGCATTTTGCAAAATCCTTGATCACTGGCCATATTGGCTGGGACTGGCAGTCCAAAACATCTGGAAGGCATGAGGCTTCCTATCCAAACTCCAGGTTTATAGCTGACACATGTACCAAAGAAGAATAAAAGACCATTTATTCATTATTGGCATACATTTATTCAAATATAGATTGGTTAGATTATAGATTTAAAAATACAGATAACTGTTAATAGAGAGAAAAAGAACAATTGTTAATATTTTGAAAAGTCAGCAACCATACAGACTTTTGATGTTTACTTTTCATATCTTATACTGGGTAGGGGAAAGGGGAAGATCCATATCAGTATGTATAGAGTAATAAGAGTTCAGTTGAATTAAAATGCATGCATTAAAATCTTGTTCACAAGTAATGATGAGGCTAGAGTTTAAAAAGAGTGCTAAAGGAATGCTTTCATGATGCAAGTTCCTCTGTTGTAAATGGTTTTGCATTAATAAACTCTTTGAGAACCATAATAAAAATGTTATATGGGACAAGTATTTTCTTGCAAGGCAGGGAAAACATAAGCCATTCTATAAAGACTCAAATGTGAACATAATTTGAAATTTATACATACCTCAAAGTGATTGTGATTTTTTAAAAAGTGTTTATTTTATGTCCTTAACAAAAACAATATGATGGATCAATGATTGACCAAATAGACTGCCAAGGGATAGAAATACATAATTATAAGTGTTTTTGTGTTCACGACACAGACGAAATCTTCTTGATTCAATCGTTATTAAATCCCTCATATACGAGATATTTTGTTGTACACTGCCCAGAGAGCTTCAGTTACAGGCGGTAAAGAAAGTAAACAAATGAATAATGTTCATGAAGGTAAGTTGTAAATGGCCTGCTCATTCTACCCGGTTATTATGGGTTACAATGGAATAAGAATCAGATTCTAGTGTTTTGATAAAACTGAGAACTGGCTTGGTTCTTACATGATACTAATCCATGGTTTATTTAATTCATGGTTTGTCACCTTACTCTGGATATGTCTTTCAGATGATTGATGAAACCCTGGTTGGTTTCAGTCCCCCTGCACCTGGTCACTTCCTGCCTGCTCCTTCTGTACGCTGGCAACTTAGCCCATGAACAACCTACCCATGCTTGTGGGTTTGCACATAATGACAACTCATGGTTCAAACAACACTGAGTTCATAAGAACAAATAATGGGTTCTCTTTCTTGGTTTGTTAATCTACATTTGCACATCATGGCAACTTAGAATTTAACAACCCATACTGTTTGTTAATGTAATCTGCAAAACAGACTGGTGTATGACCAACTTTATGTCTCTAAAACAGTAAGTTAATACAGCTCTGAACTTGATTTCAGCTTAGTTGCATGCACTCAGAATGGTTGCTAATGCATGGTAAAATCTCTAATAAGTGGAAGCTATATACTGTAGCTATAGAAGGTAAAGAAAGATAAAAAGATAAATGTGGTCTATTCTTATGCACTTCAGGGCTAGAGCACATCATTGTGACATAAAGCTTCTAGCAAGACTGTGTATCCATTCACATGGTACTCCTGATAATAAAAGAACTGCACTCCCTGTACTTAATAAGGAAAATTTAGTACTTTTAATTTAGAGTGACTGGAAAGAGAAATGGCTTTCAACTTTGTTTCATTTCTCTAGATGCAGAAACACTGAAGTTCAGTTGGCCTTCATGTAGCATAAAAGCTATTAATTTTATGCGGCCCATATATTATTGGCACAAAATAGTATATAATGAAATCAAACTATTGTGCTAGTAAAGAAAAAAAAGATCAGAATATGAGAGAACTGTCTGTGCTCTGTTTAGTTTCTCTCTAAACTAGTCTTCCCAACCCAGTGTCCTCCAGATGTGCTCGACTGCAACTCCCATTATTGTTCAGCCAGACTGGGAATGATAGGCTGAACAGTTCAACACATCCAGAAAGCATCAGTTGGGGAACTCTCTCTCCATCGTTTCTGAGTAAGGGTAGGAGCATCATTCTACAGCTTGTCCCCCTGGGTTGCTAAAATCCCTACTTGAAGACTCAGCTCTGGTCAGTAACAAGCGCCATTCCTCCTTGTCACCTAGGTTGGGTGACACCCTGCAAGTGCTGAACAGGTGTGCAAAACTGGTGATGTGACAGGTGAGGGCTGAGCAGCTGAAAATCAGTTATGCAAACACAGCTTGTGAGTTTAGAAGATGCCATTCAACCTATTTTGGTAGGTTCACAGCTTGCAGGGGCTCCTAGATTTAGCTTTATGACCAAAACTTGGTTAGATTTACTGGCACAGGGTCTTGGAACAGCTCCAGCTGGAAATCTACTGGAAACAATTGAGGCTTTTTTCCCCTTTCCCCCCATGATGGGGAAAGGAGTTCTGGAAGCAATTATTGCATGTGTGCGTGTGTGCGTGTGTGTGCAGTGAGGGGAGGAACTTTAATCCTCTCCTCCCAGTGCTTGGTGGTCTAGATCTGACCATGTACTTACACTAGAGTAAAGATGATAATCTTTGGCTATATGCTACATGCTTAGTGCAATTGATAGGTTTACTCTGAATACAAAAGAAAGCAAGCAAGTGATTCATCCATCCTAGCTTGTCAATGTGAAAAGAGCTCGGCTGGCTGCTTCTGAACCCAATTCAAAATTCTGGCACAGACTTTTATAGCTCTAAATGGCTTTTGGGTCCAGTACCTGAGGGAGCACTTCCTTCCCTAAAATCCTACTTGAGTCCTGAGATCATCAGCTAACTTTAGAATCCTATGTAAGGTTCAACAGATTAGACAGAGAAGTGCCCCAGCCAACTGAGTGTGGTAGGCCTTTTTTTCCTGTCTAACCTTGCATAGGACTGTGTCTTCTCCCCACCCCATTTCTCTTTGATAAAGGTGGAGGAGATGATAACCAGGGAGAAGGCCTT
The DNA here is from genome assembly GCF_004798865.1 of Varanus komodoensis. NCBI lineage: Eukaryota > Metazoa > Chordata > Lepidosauria > Squamata > Varanidae > Varanus > Varanus komodoensis. Next base: position 106,586,129 of record NW_025335268.1, on the reverse strand, counting down.
TTTGGCTGTAGTGCCCATCTCTGGAACGCCCTCCTTGGGGAAGTAAGCGTGCCACCAAGGTTTATTTATTTAATATATTTTACTGGTTATATGCTATTTATTATATTGCTATAGATTGTTTTATTGTATTTTGTTTTTAATGATTGTAAGCTGTCCGGAGATGCCATGCATAAGGGATGGCATATAAACGTTTTTAATAACAACAATACCACCATGGGACCCCTTCCTGCTCCTTTTAAAAATTCTCCCAGCATTTTATAGAATTGTAAGCAACTGCCTGTGAGAAGCCGCTGGTTCATTTAGTCGTGCAATTTTATTGGTTTGATTAATGGTTCAGTCTGGAACCAATTCTGGTAATGGTCAATAAATAGATAGCATAAATAAATGGATAGCTACTACATGGCGCCGTTCATCTGGCTAAAGCCTGCCATTGCCCGTTGTGTTAAAGCCCCATGATCAGCACATTTACACACACATGAATATTAATATTAAAACAGACTAACATCCCAAAGACAATTTTTACAGTGCAAGTCTAGTCAGAAGTAAAACCTACTGACCTCAATCAGGCTTAATCACAGACAGAAAGCCTGCCCCCCTGAGATTTCTATGGGGCTTACCTCTGGATAGACATGCTTCAGACTGCACTGTTATTCTCTCAGTTTTATTCCTTGAAGTGGAGATGGGGGAGCTATTCCAAGCCATTTGCATTGGGCTGCCCTATACAATCATTTCACAAAATATTTCCACTAAGAATAAAGAAATCCAATGGAAGAACAAAAGTATCCAATTCATCTTAATGCAGCTGTCCACAGATGTAACTTGGGAACTGATGTTGTTTTTACTTAAACGGATCTTCATGCCATTTTCGGTGGAACATTTTTCTGACCAATGCAGAAAATCAGCTTCTTGTACAGACAAAGGATCCTATCTTGTCCCAGCTTGAAAGCAATGATAACAATTTCCATACCAACCACAATGTAAAATGAGAGAAATAGGAAAAAGTTGGGATGCCTCAGGCTGACATCGCCAAAGCCAATTGTTGTTAAAGTGATGAAGCAAAAATAGAAAGCACCTTCAAAATCTAAATCATGCTCCCAGTGTGGAAGAATAGCCGCAGCGCATGAAATGTATGCAAAGACAAGGAGAGTCATCAGCAGAAAGGGTACATCCAGCTTTTCCACTTCTTTTCCTATATTGTCAATATTGTCAATCATGTTATTCATCATTGTCCCTGTATCCAGTTCAGGACATGAATTCCATCGTTCAAATCTGGTAGGTTTTGGCGGTGCCAGGAATCCATTTTCCAGAGCAATTAATCTTTCAAAGATTTCAACATTCTGACATTGCCCCGACTTTCTTTGAAAGGAAGCGTGGCGCTTTAGCACTTCCTTAATATTCAAAGGTTCATGGATGACTACTTTGTTTTGCTTAAGAGACAATGATGTTGATCCTGGTTTTGATTCTCTGTTTTTCTTACAAAACGATGCAGGAGAAAGTCTGGTTAATAATTCTGACTGCAGTTGTCTAGCTTTATTGTAAGTTGTGGATAATATAGCTGCAAGGATGTCCCCCATATCTGTGAGAACCAAGAACATTAGAGGTATGCCAAACAAAGCATACAGCATACACAGGTTTTTCCCAACTCTTGTCACAGGGTAGGTATGACCGTAACCTGAAACAGACAGACAGACAAACCCCAAACAAAGACCCCACCCCCGAGAAAGACAATTTAAGCCTAATGTGTTGCTTTTCCTTCCATGCCATTCAGTTTAAGCAAAACAGAGGCAATATCTGCATTATTCTTAACCTTATATTTCAAGATGTTTAACAAGCTACCTTCACATTCACATAGGATGCCCACTAGCTCTTTCCTTCGAACATTCAAAGGGAGTTGACCAGAGGGAATTGGCTAGAGGGAATGCAGTGATTCTCTACCAACCTGGTATGTTCCAGGCATTTTAGATTACAACTGCTGTTAGCTCCAGCAGCATGGCCAGTGGTCATGGATTATGACTTCACATCCAAAATGTCTACAGCATACACAGAACCATTTGCACATAACAAGAAGCCACTGTGGACTCTTTTTTCCACAAGGTTTTCATTACAATGCTGTTGACCATTTTGAATATTTGGGCTTCAGAGAGGGTGTACTTGTAGCATGTGGTTACATGCCCTGAAGAGGGGGAGTTCTTGAGGTGGTTTACAAGCCATCTAGTATCCATGGGTTGTTTTGGGCTGCAGGTAGTTTATTAGCCACCCAAACAATGTACCTTTATTGGGCTTACGTGTAACAACAGCTACAGAGCACTCTTGCCACAACTCAGATATTCAAAATGGCAGCCACTACTACTACAGTAAACACCACTGGGAAACTCACCTATGGTGTCTTGTTACACACAAACCAGGTCACTATATGTGAAATGTAATGTGAGGGTAGGAGTTTATGGTAGGTTTTGTCACTAGGTGTGCCATTCAATTGATCAAGAATAGATTAGTATACCAAAGGCTGGCTCAAGCAGCCTTTTAAATGATGCATGCATTCTGCTTCTATGGAGGCTTCTTACCATCTTTAGATTCCATTCCAGACTTTCTGACCAACTTGATGTGTGGCCCCTTAAGCTTCTAATTCCCTCCCTATCCTCCTTTTCACACCTGGAAGCAGTACCCAATAATGCAGACTTCAGAGACAGGCTAGAGGTTAAGGTTAATTGCTATAGGTGCTGTTGTGTTTCCTTTATATCTCTTAACAATTGTCCTCAAAAGGGCTTAGCCCAGATTCTGCATTCTTGTAAAAGGCCTTAACAATACAGTCCACCCAAATACTGCGAAATTCTGCCTGGGGGTATTGGCAACAATTAGAAGGAATACTCCTCCTTTTCCTCTTTCAAATATTTTGGCTTCTCCAAAAACCCAGAACAAATAGATTGCCATTGTTTTGGTTTGCAGTGTATAATTTCACGAACTTGCCTTGATTACTTGAGTAGTTCAGAGCTCTTTGTCTCAGAAGTGCCTTCCAGTTTTTGGACCACTGAAGTCTGAATTTTGGAGATGGTTTGAAGCAAGAAGGAAAGAAGACAAGTTCATGGATGATTCTGCCTTTGAGGCAGGACTAAATAAATTTTGGCTCCTTTTTGATAATGGTATCAAATTTCAGCTGAAAGTCCAATGTTTCTGGTTAATTCAGATTAAAAATTCTTGCATATTTTCACTTTTTAATTTGATTCATTCTGAAGAGAACACATGTTGAAAATCTGTGCTACATCTTAGCTGAACGTGCATTCCTAAAAAAATGAAGGGTTAGTATATTTGAAGAGAAATTATTCTAAAGGACTAGTTGTCTCTAAGGTAGGAGTGGGCAACAAGTTCAATTGATCAGTGGTCCCTTCCCTTGTAGCCAGTGAGGTGGAGAAGGGAAAAAGAGAGGGAGAAGAAGGGGGAAAGACAAAAAGCAGCGGGCAGGAAGAGGGTGAGAAAGAGAATGGGTCGTTCTGCACAATTTGACTCTGGCCCTGGCATGCAGTCCTCTTGAGGTTCACTTCAAGATTACCCTTGAGGTAATGCTGGCACTGACAGAGAAAATGGTTCCTCAATCCAGCTTCATAAAAATGCCAGGATAACAAATTAAATATTCAAATTCCAGCTGCCACTTATGCACTCCAGAAGAATTGCACCATAAGTCAGTTTGGATGCTGACACAGGTTTCCATCTTTCTCCAACAATCTCACCTAATGGGCAGGTTCACATGGCATGAGAAGACATGGTGGAATCTAACTATTGTGGCTCTGTTGTATTGCCTGGTCCCAGTTCTGGAGTTCCTGCATAGCAGTATTAGTTTTTTGAAATCCCGGTGAGCATCAATGGTCTATTCTAAGGTCTCTAGGCTTCACCGTGGCTTCTCCAGTCATCCACTTTACCACTGTTAATATGCGAACAACACAGAGAATAGCTGCAGTAGTGGCCACTTCTGGCCTTTGACTCTATCATCCTCAGCTCCCTAGCAACTGAAATGTCATTGCTCACTTTATTCTCAGTGGTTGAGCAATGTGTCCATCTCCCTGTTTACTTTTGGAAACAAGGAGGCAACACCAAAATATATGGAGGGAGAAGGGAGCAACCACACAATACTGTTCATTTGCATTTAATAAAATCCCTGTGTGGACTGGAGTGGCTGGGAAGTGCCCCAAAATTGCTGATATACAGGAGGAGGAAGGGGAAACCTGCCTCAGGACTGCAATGAATCCCGCAGGAGGAGGCTGCTGTGATCCATAAGGAAAGAATGGGGGTTATGCTCACAGGTCTGTCAAGATGTACCTTGAGACTGGTAGGTAATCACATAAGTCTGGGCGACAATCAGCATACTGTGGAAACAGTGCGGGGTTGTTAGTCATGTTATATGAATCCAGCCAATGAGCCATTTGGGTATGTCGTTATATTTTTCTTTGTTACCATGATGAATCTTAATCTTTTCTTTACTCGACATGTAATGTTCCACAGAGCTTACAGCGTTATGGATATGGATGGTCCTGTCTCAATGAAGGGCAGGACCAGTCTTGCAAATTGCAAGGTAGGTATGAGCAGGTATGTCAAATTGCAAAATGATCAAGATTCAGTGGTAATCTGAGATTAGGAAGTACATGTAGGAAGGGATGCAAACTGGTGTCAATACTCTATTAACGTCTGTGAACAAATGACTTTGATATTAATGTTCACATCATGCCTTTCATTCTCTGTTTCTATACTGCTTCATATTAACTATTTCAATACACATGCTGCTTTAAGATTTATTGCAGGTGTGGGAAGGTGTGGCCCTCTAGAAGTTAGCGCGCTACATTCCATTGGCCCTACCCAGCATAGGGAGCTGCCCTGTGATCGCCACTTGATTTATTGAGCGCATTTCTGGCTTTCCCTGTTTATATATTTTAACTCAAATCCTGATTAGATTAAAAAGACCAAAAATATAAAGACAGTCATGCACAAAGAGACTCCCACCCACCTCCACAAACCAGTGGCTATGCTGGCTGTGAATGATAGGAGTTGCAGTCTAAAACATCTGGAGCTTTCAAGGTTGAGGAAGGCTGAGAATGTTCTGTTATATGTCTGCATGGTGCCTGCAGCCCGTGGCGGCTGGTGGCTCCGATGTCAGTGGAGTGGTGTATCCACTCCAGGTCTCAGTCAGAACTTTGGTGCCATCCATGGTAGTGAACCCTGTCCCCCAAATCGAAGCAACCCTATGGATAGGTCCTCTAAAGTTCAGACTGAAATTCAGAATGGCTACACCATGCCGCTGCCTTTGGTGCCACTAACCACTGCTGCCAAGAATGCTACCATTTGGGAAGCTCGCTCTCTCTCTGCCCTCCCCCTTCCATACAGTCAATAATACTGGAAGAACAGATTGGGAGAGAGCTGTACACACATACAGTCACATGTGTGCAGATATGGAAAGTATGCATTTAACTGGATGCATTTAGACAGGGGGCAGGACTCGTAGCTGGGGTGCTGCTCCCCTTTATACGCACCCATTCTAGATACACCCTGAGCACAGGGCTCTTCCACCAATACAATACCATCAGTGGGGGAATGTTGCTTTTGGAGAATGGGAAGCGCCACTACAGTGTTGAAATGACCCCATCTGTCCACAGAACAGTTGAAAAGTTTGCTTCTGTAAGCCAGACTTCCCTGCTTATCATCCTTAGGGAATGAGGTGTGACATGGAAGGGGTGGATATCTTTCTGCCTGCAATAAGTGCATCGGATAGGCAAGTGATCACTTTTCCAAAAGAGAAGTGAAAGGTTCCAAATGGTCAAGAAAAAAATGTGTTTTGAGTCAATGTACACAATGCACATGTTGACTATAAGCTATATTAAGGCTGCTCCCCAAAATACATTTTAAGGGTGTAAATTCCATTGAAGACGGCAGGACTTCATTCCAGGTAAATGTGCATAAGACTGTGCTCCAGGCATACCTCCTTGATTCCACTTACAGTTCAAGTTTCTGAAGATTTCTTGTAATGTAATAGATATGTAGAAGATGACCATCTTTACTAACACAGTGCCAGGAAGAAACTCAACCTGAGATATTCTAATCCAATTTTTAAAAAGGGAGCGGGGAGTGGAGTTTCTTGGTTTCATGTTCTAAAACAGTATTGCTATTGGCCTGTTACAGGGTTAATGGGAAGAGAAACGAGAGTCTTTCCTATTTGCTGTGAATGAAGACCAAAGTGAGAAATGTGTGTGGCTATTGGGCCATGGCATTATCAGAAATAAATCTGATAGGATTCTCTATAAAGAAGAGTAGTTTAATGCTACCTTTCCTATCCATTCATTGCATTCTCTAGGAAGCCCTTTGTGTCAGGTTTTTCTACATAGGGCATTTATTGGATGTGCATCATTTCCTACTCCCAGCAACATCATTCATGACCCTCCCCTGTCATTTTGTGTCTATAAAGCACTTTCTAGTAGTAATTTCAGAGCAGGAAAAGCACAGTGTTTAACTGTAAAACTGGAAAGAAATGACTTTTTCAACTTGTGCATTTCCACTATACCACAGTGCCATGTCAAGGGGATGTAATGAAAAAGCAGAAAAGGAAATGTTCCTCATGAAATTCTTAGATCTCAGCTTTGTGACAAAACAGGAAGCAGTTACAGCTGATTAATAGCCCCATGTAGGAAAGCTTGACCTTTGCAACACTGTTCATGTTTGCTCTGAAGTCAATCCCAGTAAGTTCAACCAGAGTTACTCCTGCATAAATGTGAATAGAACTGCAACCCTTGATTTGCGATATCCTGATGAAATATGCTAGCCACATATTTCCTTGCAGGGAGGAGTTGTTTTCTTCATGTGCTGCCAGGGTCTTGTATTTAAGCTGGGGTGCACAATCTGCTTCAGTCTGAGGGCCAAATGCTATTTCAGCAATGCTGAAATGTGCAATACCAGTACATTTTAGAGAAAAATGTTTAGTGCCAGTAAGGATGCTTTAGACAGGGCATTTCAAGCCTTTAGAATGGGGGAAGTTGGCATAAAGTAATAGGTTCTGGGGGACACTGGCAGGCCAGATGGGGCCTTCCAGTGGGCTGGATTTAGCTCTCTGGGATGATGTTTGGCACCTCCAATCTAGGCAGAAGTAGTGCAAAATACTACTTTGCCAAAATTTGCCAAGATTGGTACTTACCAACTGTTGTGAACACAGTGCAGCAGAAGAAGAGTGAGCCCAAAAAGGACCATTTCTTTCTGGGATCAGTAAACCATATGAAGTCAATATTGCTGATCAGCTCATATGCTCTGTTCTTGAAAATCTCATTGGAAGTTGCATTTTCTGATCAGAAGGCATAATCATAGGTTATAAACCAGGAATCATAACAGCAGCAGCAGCAACAACAACAATAACCCTGACAGATAATTCAATCTGTGCTATGATTTACTGTTCCCTTCAGTGGAACCATGTCATGATCCAGCAATGGAAAAAACAGGTTTCACTGCAGTGGCTTAAACACACACCTTCCATTTCCAAATTTCTAATGTGGGGATGGGGCATGAGCTAAGGACAACCCTTTGTGGTCCAGCAGTTTCTCTGCCTCCCAGGTCTTGTGTGTGAATTCTCTGTTGTTAGTCAGTGCTAAGAGAACTACACAAAGCACTTGGTTGGGCCCCACTTTCCACATATACCCTTAGATTTTTTTTCATTTATCTTATTTATTATTACATTTATAGCACACCTATTTTACTCTTGCAAGGATGACTTAGGTAGTCTTCTTCTTCTCTGTTTTATCATCACATCAACCATGTATGTGAGGTAGGTTAGCCTGAGAGTCAGTGACTGGTCCAAAGTCAGCCAGTTGGCTCCATAGTGGAGCGGGGACTAGAACCCAGATCGCCTGAGCCCCAGTACAATTACACCACACTGATTTCAAGACCAAGACTAGTTTCTGGCAGGAAAAAGCTGTTTTTGTTTTTTTGGTAAGCCGTCCAGAGACTTTAGTATTGGACAGCATATAAAAATGCTAAAAATCAATCAATCAATCAATCAATCAAAGACACACCAGAGAATATTGTAAATGGAAATATAAAGACTGAGAGAAGCAACTTTAACAAAATATCCCTAACAATGTTATATTTCTGTTATACCTCCCCCACCCCAGGAATCATGACTCTTATCATAAATCTGAAAATGTTGCACCCCAAAGTAATTGCATTGCTTGAAATAAAACTACTCTAGGAAAAGGATTGTTAGATGAATGCCTTTAGGACTAAAGCATTCAGGCAGATACTGTCAGAGATCTGTGACAAGGAAGCCTCAAACTGATCCACTTGTTTTCCCAGAAACTTCCGCTTCTGACATCTACATTTCCAGTCATGGCAATGTCCCATGAACCAATCCCAAGGAAAGAAAATTCCCAATTGTGAGAAAGACTTATTCATGAAGCAAAGATGGGCGTGCGGGGGGTGGGGGGTGGGGAGAGAGTTGTGCATGGACAAAAGATCCTTTCAGTTTAAGAAAATCAAACACAAGATATTCTCTGGACATCAGCATAATCTGTTATCCAGCGCTTCAAAATGAGAAGAGAATTGGTGTCCATCCCATGCCATTATCATGATCACTGCCACCACCATCTCTCAGCTGAGCGAACACACTTACCTGACAAATCCTTTGACAGATTCCAAAGACTCAGCATGAAATTCCTGTATGCCTCACTTTCATTGTTCTCTCTGTTACCTTCAACATGAGAAAACATGAGGGCCCCCAGCAATGCATAGATGACTAGGGCACAGATGAAGCAGGTATGAGGGAAGACAGCCCAGAACACCTGGTTGCAGGTCCTTTTCTCTGGTGGGGCAGAAGTTGGCTTTGGCTTTGGCTTCATCCTCTCAAAACTTTGTATCCGCAAAGCAGGAAAACCTTCCAAGGACAGAGGGAAAAATGACTCCAGCCCTCCAGTCAAACCTCTTCTGAACAAAGAACACAAGAAAATGCCCGTTTCTATTTTACAGTGAACGCACGTACAATTTTATAACTAGAATTATTCTTACAGTACCCAAAGGAGCCCAGACGGAGCTTGCCACCAATCATGACTTTAAAACGTCTGTCAGATGCTAATACATCGTGCAGAGTGGCTATTGATTCTCCCCAAGCTGTAATGCATTCAGACGGCCAGCCACGTACGTATCTCTGGCAGTCACCTGATACTTGAAGGAGGGGCTGCCTTCCCATGCCCTGCCTTTTGGCAACAAGAGAAACAGTATTTTCCAGGAAGAGAAGGCAAACAGCAAAGTATAGATAATGGGTGTATATATGAAGATAATGGACTTCTGTATAGTCAGGGAATTCTCAAAGGACTGAAGATGTAACGGCTAACTTTTTCAAAAGAACTACTAAGCCCTGGCCATGGCATAATTTAATGGCTACACTGTGTGTTTCAAAACACCACTCTGCCTTCGTCTTGCTGCTTGCCCTCCCATCCCCCACAGTGATTTCTTGGACATTTGCTTGGTGCCGGTGCAAGCATCCTGCATGCGTGTATGGCTTCGAGTTTGCAGAATCCGGTGTAAATTAAGAACCATCGGAAACAAGAGTCCTTCCTAAACCTACTGTATGGACAGGGCAGTGTGTGAATTATGCTGCACAACTTATGCCACAGATGTTGTGCAAATGTGAGTGAGCTTTAGCAGGCATACACTATTGCCTTTGTAGCAGAGGCTGTTTCTGTGAGCATTGCACCAATGGTGTAAGACGAGCAGCAGTGCTGGATACGGTCACTATAGTAAACATGGTCCCACCTGGTTTTAGTGTCACAAAAGCAGGAGAAAAAGTGCCTCTCGCTACTCATATTTGTTTCCCCAAGCCTCTTCTCACGGGCCAAATTTTCTCCAACCTTCTCTCTGTTGGAGGACAGGTGGCTTGACATTTACTTGTATATGATATTGCGTAGAATATTTCCATCCCTCTCTTCTGGTGCAAGAGCACCATTCATGCTTGCTTACCAACTCTTAAAACTACCATTTCATCAAGGCAGTCTCAAACCAGCGCTGTGGTGATACATGTTGAAGGGCAGGTGTTCCTCATAGCACACCCCTAAGGAAGACCCAAGCAGTCAGACAAGCATATCAACGACTCTGGCACTTTTTGTCTCCACAAGGAGCACAAGGAGCGCATCCTCTTAATTGCCCACCCCAAAATACTTCACCATATAGCAGGAACTGTTCATAGTAATGTATTGTGAAAATCAGTTTTCACACCAGCTGCTGTAAGGATTATAGACAAGCTCAGAAGAAGCAGGGAATTCTGGAGGATGGGAGAGGCAGATGTTGGTGCTACATGTCCATAAGCCCTGGTTCCATCACACCACTGTATATGACAATCAAACAGAGAGAGAGAGAGAGAGAGAGAGAGAGAGAGAGAGAGAGAGAGAGAGAGAGAGAGAGAGAGAGAGAGTTGGAAGATAAAACCAAGGTATAAAAATATTTGCTGCCACATACCATAAAAACAGCCTAGAATAAATTGGTTTGCAGCAACTGGAAATGGATGGTGAAATAGAAAAACAAACACCCAACGGGGCAAGCTGGAAAATTATTCAGTTGCCAGGGAAGTCCAACTCAATCACAACTGACTTCAGAAGAGGAATGTCTGTAAAATGAGAGGAGTGGAATTTGAAAGGAGGAATGAAAACATGGTGAAAGAGAGAGAATCCCTATAGACCATGGCAACCCATCCCTTGGCCCTCTAGTCTTCCTTGATGATGTTCCAAGCTGCCCTAGCAGGCAGAGCTAGGAGAGAGTAGCTCCTCCCTGTTCACCCACCCAGCTCTCGGCCATACATGCCAGATTGTCTCTTCATCCACTGCTGGATGAAGGGATGGGGGAGGTCTTTCTGTGCACCAGTCTGGCATTTGGAAGCAGCATCCAGAGATCCAAGGGCTCGTTGATCAGGCAGCCTGCAAGCTGGCAGTTGCAAGGAGAGTCTCGATAACTGCCCCACCACGTTCTCTTTTCCTCACTAGCACTCCGCCCACAACCATATATCCCTACCCATCCCTACACGAATGGATCCCCCGTTCTGATCCCCACTTAGTACTATACCTTCTTCCATTGCACATGCACAGACCCTGTGAAAGAGGAGCAATCCTCCCCGCTCCAAGAGACAAAAGTGACCTCAATATTAGAGAGGCATCCCTTGCCCCTCCATCCTTCCTGAACTGGCTCCCCCCAGGAGGGGGACCCTGTTTGGTGTCATCGCTTTGGGGGCATCACTTCCCCGTTTCAGGGCAGGACAGAAAGGCTGACAAGATGGCAAGGAGACTGGATGTTAAGCCAAGTGGAAAAGAGGCTGGCAAAATTGGCACATAGGGAAAGAAACACTGCAGACAAGGCTAATTCGATTAATGTCACAGATAAGTGCAGATTAGAATGTGCACAGTTCTTCTAATTTTCTTGGATCACAGAAGCTCAAATGAGAAAGCTCTTTCTTTGGATACTGAAAGGCTTTTAGATAATCAATAATAACTCTCCCTGCATTATTTTATCAATGGGCTGCTGCTTAGGCACTCCATTATATACAGATGTGGTACTTTCAGGCATTAAACACTCATATTTCCAAGTCCATAGTTTATAGCTATGCAATAGGTTTTCTCTTCCCATGATTACCAAGTGAATCATTTAAGCTGCAATCTTATACCTGCTTACCTGGGAATATGTTCCAGGGAACTCAATCAGACTTACTTCTGAGGAGATATTCATAGCTTTCCATTTAAGGGAGTCTGTAAGAGGAAAGGGACAATTATTCTTCCATGCTGCAATGGCTAAACAAGAGGAAATGAATAACAAAAAGGAGGTTAGTTTTTTAATATATAACTTTTTCTTATGCTAATATATGTGTAATAACAACTGTGATTTAAACAGAAATACAGTGCAGTGGGTGCCTACTCATTCTGCTATTCAAGCTGATGAGCAGCTTCAAGAGCTCTGCTTGACCTCCTTCCATCTATAAACAGGAATGGATTGGACTGCCTTTCAAATACAGGACCCCTTCTAATACAGCACTATAAAGAAGGACACCTGGCCACCCTAATTAGGCAGGAACTACTGTAGGCAGGTGTCTTCCTCAAAGAGCATTAAAGCACTGCCGAGATTAAGAGGTGAACAGTGTGAGGTACCTGATAGCCAGGCAATATGAACAAATTGCCTGAGCAGCACTGGGTGCTACTCCACTGCATGGGAGAAAACTGGGCTTCTCATTGCCCATCTTCTTCCTGCTGCAGACACATTCGGGGGCTGCAATTCATTTTCATCATGCTTTGCAATTCCTGTGACTCACTGGTATAGCAGAGAGAGAACACAGTGGGGCAGGGGAAAAGCAACTTCAGGATTTTCTTTTTTTCAGACATAGTGCAGGGATGATGCTGATGCTGATGATGCTTAGCCGTTTGTTACGACTCAGTGCATTTTCCAAGAGGAAGTTCACCTATGCAGTCAGAAGTAAGCACTGTGCGCTGGGCTCAGTGGATAGCTAATTACTCCCAGATAGCTAATTACAGGATTGTGGGTCTTGAGGGGGCGTGGGTCTTATGCACACTGTCAGAGTGAGCTTTTGCACTTCAAGACATACCCGTCACTATCACTGCTGTGATAACAGTGGCCAAGAAGATGGCGGTGCAATATCACTGGATTGTCCATATTTCATGTTTTGAATTCGTGATGACGGGCAGAGCCAGCCCACGACATCTTGCTTTCTGAGGTGATGGGCAAGATGGTGTCCCCTTCCCAACCTCTGCGCAAACCGCTTGAGCTGGCAGTGCAATCCTGCTTCCGCACTAGTGAAAGGCCAGTGTCCACCACACCTGAGCCAAGTTGAGCCCAGTGGAGGATTCTGTCCTCCCTCCTCGCATGCACATACAGCACCAGAGAAGACCACCTTGCTCTGCTTCATGGCCTTGGCCAGGGACTCCTGAAGTAATGCTGCCATTGTGGAGATGATTAAATGAGGGGGACACCTGTGAGTGTGTGTTTGGACATGGCACAACTATAGCCAATAACCACACAACAGCATTTCATTTATTCGGGCACTGACGTTCATCTCATGTTCTGATCTTCCTTCCCTGCTCCTCTCTTGAAAAATTAATAGAGGGGTTCTTGTCTCCTCCATGAGTCACTGCTGGACCAAGGTAGTCGCCCTGCAAGGCATTCGGAATGACCGCAAGCCATACACGCACACAGCAGTATATTAAAATCAGTGGGCTTACAGTTCACACAGTACCATGCCGTTTTATGATGATGGGATTATTCCCTTCTCTCCCTCCCTCCTTTTGCAAATTTGGCCTTGTTGATAAATTTTACTCAATTGTATTAGATTTGTCTTTTTAAGAGTAGAGACTCATAGGACTTGACAGTGAAATGTGCTCTTTTGGAAAAGCACTGTAGTGGCTTTAAACTGAAATTCCTGAGCTTGCATCAATGTTAGTTCTACTTAGAGTAAACCGATTGAAATGAGTGGTAATTCACCTAAATTATTTCTAAACTAGCAGGATGAACTTTGTGGAGATGATAGCATAAGGGTAGAATAAAATTGCCTTTCCTTCTGGGGCTGACATCTCCAGGGATATCTAACCATATATTAGGCAGGGAAAGAGGAAGAGGAGGAGGAGATGTTGGTGGCTTGAACAGGTGGAAAATCCATCAACAAGACAAGAATTGCCTGGGAAAGATCCTGTACCATTCACAAATGCAGAAATTCAGCAGGCATGGTTTCTCCTGCCAGGAACCTGCAGCCACCATGTTGAATTTCTCTGTGTTGAGTCCATTGTGTCAAAGATGGTAAACAGTAAATCTTAGTGAGATGATATAACACTTCTTGAAAAGTTCATATGTTGAAAGTGCATCACATTGGAGTCTTTATCTTAACATATTGTGCTTTCTGCATATGCTTTAAATGTGTTATTTTGTTGATAGGATGGACTATATTCCAACAGGTTTTTTTTACTGCATTCTACTTAGTCCAGAGCACCAGTGAATCTTTCTCTGTTGTAATCCACAGTTTGCAGAGGGGGGGGGGATGTTCCCAAGGCCAGTAAAGTTATTTTGGTACCAGAGGCTGACAATTCTACAAGTATCCCCGCTCAATAAGGCAAAGAAAGAAAGAAAGAAAGAAAGAAAGAAAGAAAGAAAGAAAGAAAGAAAGTCCACAACTGTCTGTCAATACCTACCCCCAGTAATACATAAATAACAATTTTCTGCCCTTTCATGGCAGCTCAAATCAGATAATCTGGATCCTGAAAAAACTCTGTTGCTAGCCTGATCTGGGGCCTAAGATGCCTTTGGTTGTCCAGATGAACATACAGAGGAAATTTGCCTCGGGACAATGGGTTTACAAGACCTTTCAGTGCCTTTTGGTACCTACAACAGCACCTCCTGAAAAGCAGGGTAGGTCTTGGAGGCATGACTTTATGGTAGTCGTAGTCATTGGCCAGGTTCACATCTTATGACAAACAGTGCCAGGTGGTTTCCACTGCACGCTTCATTCATTCATTTTTGGCAAGGATGTGGCTGGATCAGGTTCACCATGGCAATTCTCCTATTGTCCGGCATTTTCTTCCTTTTCAGTCTCCGGGCAGTACCCAGGAGGCACCATGGGGCGGGATGAGGCTCCTTGCTTTGACAGACATGGTCATGTGTGCAGATGAGCCAGGGACAAGAACAAGAAGCAGCCACCCTGCTTTCTTGCTCTAGTTTCCCTAGAGGCAGCCAACCTGGCACCCGCTTCCTGGGCTGTGCGGGAACATGTCTTTAGCAAGCCAGATAGCAAAGGCTGGACCATTGCCACCTCCCTGTCGTCACTGCCCCCATCTGCTTCTCAGCCCTTCCACTGGTCCTCCAGAGCATTGTGCGGAGCTTCCTAACGGCATGGGCAAGGGAGCAGAGGAGGATCGAATGAGTGGTGCTGCTCCTTTGCCCAGCACTGCCGGCAGATTCTGGCGCATGAGGAGCTTCATTCTGGGGAGCAAGAGGGGCAGCACGGGGGAATCTACTGCAGCATGCCACTCCCAGCCAGGCGTCACTTGCCCTGCTGCTCACACGAGAGGTGTGGCACGAGGGAATCCGCTATGGCACACAGCACCCCACTGGGCGCCACCACCCCGTCAACTCTCTCTGTTCCTGCTCCTGCAAGCGCAGAGGGTCAGGGAATCAGTTGAGTGGTTCTGCTCTTCTCCCAGCACTGGCCAGAGGATTGCCTGCTCCTGCCCCGAGGTAGATCTTCAGGGCAGGAGGCGGGAGGACTAGTGACACCCTGACATGAAATGGGTGATTATGGGATTACTTTCTGTTTAAATTCTACATGAAATGGATAAGAAAGGTCATCCAGTGCCACTGACATGCTGAAGACACCCATCTCTCTCCTCTTGATCCTGAAAAGTAGCCAAGTCTTAGGGTCTCAAGCAGCCAGTGAAGATGTCACCATTTTTTGTGGCACAAGAAGACAGGCAAGTCATATGACTGATTTAAGGGCAAATAGCTGAAGCCTTCATGTTAAAAACAGGCAAATCTCTCTCTCTCTCTCTTCCTCTTCCTCTCCCTCTCCCTCGCTCTCTGATTTTTGATGCTTTGCATTTTTTCTGAATGACAACAGCTAGAGTTGGAGATGATGATTTGAATTGGGATGCATAAACTCATCCTTTAAGCAGCGTAGCGCAAATGTGTCTTCCCCGTGTATCCAGGCAGAGATGGTGGTTTTTCAGGATGAATCAAGTCACAGTGCACAGTTACATGGTGGAATTTGCTGCCATCAGATGTAGGATTGGATGGCTTTTCCAAGACAAGTTGGTGTGTTGATCATGATGGCTACCCACAGTATCAAAGGCAGTGAATAGCAGTTACTGGGGCAGATGAATGGGATGAAGCTATTGCACTGATCCCCACCTTGCAGGATGCCAACAGGGTGCTGGCTGGTCACTGTGTAAACAGAAAGCTGGGCTAGATGGGTCTTGAGGAGCTTGACTGGACATGGCTCATCTTATGTTCTCACAGGCAATTCCTGCTTAAGTGAAGTTCTGGGACACCACCACCACTCCCTTTCAGCTCTTTAAAATATTCCTGTGTGGACTTTCAGGATGAAATTAAGCCACAGTGCTTAAGAAAACCCACCCTTACTATCTTAAATATTCCTCAGTAAGTGCCATGAATAATTTACATAAGATTAATAGCTAGGGAAGCATTAAATTAAACAAAGAAGCTACAGGAAATTCAAAGATCTCCTTGTGCTAGGTAAATGGAGGAGGAGGGGCAAAAATTAAAGTTCTGTCCCTATTTCCCCGGTAAACCATTCTTTCCACAATGGACTCCAGCCCTACCTTAGGAACACAGGCCTTAGGAAGCTGCCTTTTGCCAAGTCAGTCCCTTGGTCCATCTAGCTCAGTGCTGTCAGCATTGATTAGCAGTGACTCGCCAGGGTATCATGCAAGAATTGTTCCCAGCCCTACCTGCAGATTAAACCTGGGACCTTTTGCATACAGAACAGGTGCTTTTCCACCATGTTGTGGCCCACCCCAGCCAGAGTTTCAATAGGACTGAGAGTTCCCTGCCAGAGCCATCAGGGATCATCAGATTCTGCAGACAGGCCACCTTAAGAGCATAATAGGTTAGGGATAGCAGCAAAGCTAAAACCTACCTTGTAGTGCTGTCTGCCTTCGAATGTGTTCAGAGCCGTTGCATTACACTGCTTCCCCAAATTCATAGCTTTCACAGGAAACATAATTCGACAACAGTTGCCCAGTTAAGTGCGGATCTTCTCTCAAGGCAAGCGTCAAGAGCTTTGGAGTTTCATGTCCATCAGCTTTGTGTGTAATCACAGTTGATCTACAGTTGTGCAAATTGTGCAACATTGTACACCAGGAGGAAAATCAGCCTTGTTTGTGCTTGCTCTAAAGCATCTCTTTTCTGCATTATATCAAGACATATCCTTCCACAATCCATATCATCAAATGTTTATATGGACAGAAGTGATTAGCTCAGCAGGCTATTCCATTAGAGAGCTATTTCAACTACCTGCTTACTCCATCATTATTATGTTTAATAATTTGAGACTGAGAGCTCTCCTGAAACAAATCACAAATAGCAGGAACCAACGGGCCATTAGAGTTAAGTAATGACCTTACTTTTTCTAGCAGTGGTCAATCTGTGGTAGATTGTAGGCTAATTCTCATCTTGTTTACACTCAAGCCACTCCAGCATTTGGCAGTGCAAGAAGAACAAGGGGGAGATATGGATTAACAATTACCAGCCCAACTGTGTTTCAGGTCATTGTTGTTTCCTCCCACTTTGACTTAATTGATTATACCCTCACATCTCTTATGCAAAGATTGAGTGATGGCCAAACAATAACTTATGGATTTAGACCATATATGCTAGACTGTCTATCATGCTAAATACTATTCAGTGCAACAACCCTAATGAGGTTCCCAATTTCTTTTCTTCACCTCCTGTGGTATAAAGTAAAGTATATGTCAGATTTGTCCCCAGCTCAGAATTCTTTTAAAATACCTCCTATAAATGATTCTTCCTCACAAAATGAAGAACACATCCCCATTCTGATGAGGGAATTTCACCTTCTATACTTACCCTATCAAGGTATTCCTTCAATATAAGGTGGTGGTGAGGGGAACCGTTGAATGCATGAAGAAGGGACCCACCCTTTGGCTTCTGTCAGCTATCAGCCAGGAAGTCTAGGGCCTCTGGGAGGCTGCTTCAAGCAGCATCAAGCCAAGGGAGAGACCAACCTAGTTCATCCATCTTCCTGAGAAAGAACAGTTGTAGGATGCCCAGTTCCCCCTCTATGCAGAAATATCATTCAATCCCAACTGGCAATTGCCCTGGGAGAGCAGAAGTCATGAGAAAGATGGCTCTGCCCCCATCCTTTGGTCAGAAATTCAGTCAAGAACATCAGCGAGGGAAGATCATCCTGGCACAAAGCGCATTGAAGTACCCACAATTGCACACCCACCTGTTTTGGACTTGAAAATGGATCTCCCTAAGAACTTAAGGAAATAAGAAAAGCCATGCTGGATCGGACCCAAGGTCCATCTAGTCCAGCACTCCAGACACATGGTGGCAAACCAGGTGCCCACAGGACCCCTCAAGCAGAATGTGTGCAAGACCTTCACCTGACCAAGCTCTTCAGCAGCTGGTGTATGCAGGCAGGCCTCCTCTGGTAGAAGAGGCTGCATATAGCCAGCAAGGCTAGTAGCCACTGAGAGCCTCCTTTTTCTTTTAATATATTTAAATAATGATTTATTGTTAGCCTTGGCAATGGTAGCAATGCACACACCAACCTGTTTCTTAACTTCTCAGAATGTCTGCTTGCATCTCCCTTGTGCAAGACTGTAGTCCTGGCTGTTTTCTTCATTTGGGGAAGACTTCCATTTTTTGAAGGAAACTTTATTCTTCCTAATAGCTTCCTGACTCTTTAACTATGCTGATGATTTCCTGGACATTTTGCTCCCTTTTCTCACTTGTGGTATGCATATTTTCTGTTCCTCTGTTAGAGTGGTTTCGAGTAATTTCCAAGCAGTTCAAAATGATTTAAACTTCTTGATTTCCCTCTTTAGCCTCTTCTTTACCAATTCCTTCTTCATTTTTGAGAGGTTTCCTTCTGTGAAGTCAAATGTAAGTGTGCTTGAGCTGTTTGGCAGTGTTCCACCCAACTGTATATCAAATCTGATACCATGTTAGCTCTAAGGCTAAGCCTGTGTATAGAAACATCTAAGAACAGTGTTCCCCTCCAGCTGCATGTGACTATTGTTCTGGCACTTTGCCCTTTCCAACTAGTTATCACAGCTTACCATAACCTTGTTGCCCATGTCCTCCTTTCTACATCTGAGCAATCTGAAACTTCTTCCCCTTCATCCACTAGGGATGATTTGACTGGAACCAGATCCTTCTCAGATCCTGTCGGCTGTTCCCCAGGGATCAGTTTAAAAACTGCTTTGCCACCTTTTCAATGTTATGCACCAGCGGTCTGGTTCCATTCTGAGTCAAGTATAGACCTTCCAGTATAGGCCTGGTTTGTCCCAAAATGTTCCCCATTCTCTAACAAACCTGAATCCCTCCTCTTTACACCACTGTTTTAACGCCTCAGATGTGCTTGTCTGCACATGGAACTGATAGCATTCCAGAGAAAGCCTCCTTGGAGGTCCTGGCAGCCTAAATGTGCCTTCCAGGACCTCACAACTACAGTTCATGGTATGGACCGTGACCACTGACTCCACCCCTATGCTGTCAACAAGGCTATCTAGACAGCATGTGATATTCACAACCCCTGCACCAGGCAGGCAGTTCACCATGCAATCCACACCCCCATGGCAAACCCAGCTTTTTATGTTCCTGATGATCATATCTCCCACTGCCGGAGCCCCCCTGTGCCCCAGAGGTGTATCCTCCATGGGAGAAGATGCATGCATGCCTTCTAAGGAATGGGTTCCTTCTAAGGGATCACTTCCCACTTCCTCAGAATGACATCCTCCTTCCCCAAGACCCCCTTTCCCTGTGACCACAGAAGAGCTGTCACCAGGCCTTGGGACCTTGCCAATTGGTCCTGTGGGGTCCCTCCTTTTCTTTTTCTTCCCCCACCCCTACTCTCTTTTCCTTGTGTGTCGTATTAGTTTACAACCATGATAGCAGTCTTGCTCTCTTGGTTTATTATTATGAACTGCTTTGGGAAACAATCATTCAGGACGAGAATGCAGCAAATGGATGAATTAAAAATAACTAAATAAGTATGGCCACAAGAGGGCACTCAAGGAACACATGAGATGTTAAAGCTGAGTCAAGGGATTTGTTCAAGAAGGATCAAAATGGGAGGCAAGGAAATGTCTACAGGAAAGTCATTGGCTGCTACTAGGACTTGGGAAAATTCCATTCATGTCCTTGTGAGGCTGGACTGGTTGATGTGTCAGTTTTCCAACCTACTCTTTTCCATCCTGATCAATACAATATCACATTGATTCTGGTAGATACCTTTGCAAATCCAGGTTGTTAGAAGAGACACCATCAATTGTTCCTACCTCTACTTTGCTTAAAATGAGATCAGATGAAAATCTATCAGGCCAAACACTTGCAGTTCTCAAACCACTAGAAGTAGTTTTAGTGAGTTCATTTTTCCTGAATGAGAGATCTGATCATTGTGGTACACATCCTGCTAACTTCCTAGTTAGACTATTACAACATGGTCTACTTGGACTGGTCCTGAAAATGTTTCAGAAACTTCAGCTAGTATAGACTTCAGCAGCTAAGCTGATGATTGGTGCTTCTAGAGAACATATAACTTCAATTCTCTATGAACTTCACTGATTACCTTCATGGTTCTAGACCAAATGAAGCTTCTGTTACCCAATGAAGTCCTTTATGGTGTGATCCCATACCAACAATTGACTGTAAGAGCTTACTATGTGGTGGGCTTTTCCACTTACAGCCCTATAGTTATGGAAACCATGAGAAATCAACCAGATCAAGGAACTTGTTCAAGCAAGTAGACTGTTCAATATGCCAATTAGGCTGCAATCCTAATTGGCTGCGCAATGTCTTGGGCATAAGCCCCCATAAGCTTAATAGCACTTACTTCAAAATATGTATACCTGGAACTGCATTGCTTTTCACTGTAGTTTGAATTTATGGATTTGTTTGTAGTTGTGGATTTTTGTTGCTCTGATTTGGCCTATTTTATAGTATTGTTCTCTGCTTTGAGAGCACTTTACTGAAAACTGGGTTGAAATATAAATATAGAAATATAAAATATATTTTAATATAGAAATAGAAATATATATTTAGAAACACTTATTTCTAAATATAGAAATAAGTGCAGAGAGGCTGTGGCAAGGTCCAGTTTCCAACATAATATGTGCATATTCTGCACATCTAATGGAACACATTATGGACATGATTGGTGCACAGACACATGTGCAGATGGTACTTCTAACAGAGTTGGATGCAGCAAAGGATGGCGTCCAACATGTACAGTTCCAACACACCTACACATAGACACATAAAACTATATACAGTTTGTGATGGTCCGTAAATGACACATGGTCCAACAACAGACTGTTCACTACCCTTCTCATTTTCTTTTTTTTAATTCAGGTGACACATATGCTCAAATATGCAATCTGTGCTTAATGAATTTACTAGCAATTTTCTATGTTACACTGAGAAAAATCTACATTCTTTGGATCATTTGTCTAATTAGAAAGGGAGGGCATGCTAGGCTGCAAGTCACATTAGCTTATTACATTTAAATGCAATATTATTATCAAATTATTGCTAGTTCCAAAATTAATCTTTTGCTGAAGGTGCATGCATGGGTTGGCTCTCCATAGAAAATAAATGAAATAAGAATTCTTTGGGAGAACATCTTGGATGCTGCGTCCCAATGGGAGGCTCAAAGACAAAAGGGATCTCTGGCTAAAGCACCAGCATCTTAAAGCTCCCAGGATCAGCAACTAAGCCTTGGGAGAGGCATTTCAACTGTTTAGAATGGTGGGGGGGGGGCAGGGGAGTGCACAAAAGTTGGGAGCCCACCAAACACGTGGTGATGGAGGCAACCGAGTGTGACCTTCTAGAGGCCGGGTTGGCACTCTAGGTGATCAGGTCTGGTCCGCTTGGGACTGCACTTCTTCAGCCCTGCACTAGGACTACACCACCAACTGTTGCTTGCATAATATCACTGTCCTTCAGTGCTTGCACTGGCATATCAATAAATGGTCAGAATGAACCTGTGGTTTATGTTCCTTGGTAGTATATTTACAAGCAAGAAGAGTCTTTCTGACGTCTAGGAAACTGTTTTCTTTCCCTTGCCCCACCATGCTAGCCAGTTGTGCAGATTGTATTGGGGCAAGAGGTGCTCCAATTAGTCCTTTTGTTTATGGTATTTAAAGCTAGGTCATTGCTGATCTCATCGTTCTTATTTGTATCAAGTTTGGCTCAGCTGGACAGACATTGTGCTGAGCAAGTTGGAGTCCAATCTAGAAAGGAAAATGTTCCAAAATATGAAAAAGGGCTCCAATTTCTCGAGCAGCATGTAGATCACTCCTCCACTCATATTATTAAATTCTAATTATAGCCTGTTAATGCCCTAGACGGTGATTGTTGGTAAATCTATATATACGGTTTCCCAGGACCAGCGTCTTTTATTTTGTAAGCTGTTGACTTTCAGTTTAGTTTTTTTTTCAGTGCATTGTGTACATGTGCATGGGTAGGTTCAGGTAAGATTCACACATTTATTTTGTTGCATATCAAATGAGTGGGAACCTTCTTTGACCAGGAATTCTTATACCAGAATATAGAGCTTATTTGTCATACACCCACACAAGTGAAGCTTTATCAGCTAGTCCGCTGTTTGTACAGGCCGTCTACTTGAAGAGCTGCCTGGTCTAAATCGAGTTTCAGAATGGAATGTCATAAGAAGTGAAAGCAGAAGCATCAACAAGTCCTGCTTGGAGTCTTCCCTTTGGGGCATCTGACTAGTCCCCGAGGGGTGCATGCAAATGACTTGTCTACATTTTATTGCAAAAGTATATGCATCTCTATCATGCATATAATAAACGCCACCAAAACATCCAACAAGTAATAAAGATGTGTGATGTTGGAATAAGTTCTACATTCCTAAAGAAGTCAGTATATACTTCTAAAGAAATAACGTCTTTAAAAAAGCAAAGCACACATCAGCATTTCCATATGACAACCAAGAGTATGGTTGAGTATGGATTGAAATTGAATTGTGGGTTGTTGTGGAATATGAACCCTACACTTAACTATGGGTTCTTGACCATGAATAACCCATGAAAAACTATGGTTTGTCATTGGGTTGTGCACTCTCAATTGTGCAAGATTCACATATAATGAGAATCCATGATTCAGTCCATTTACAATCCATGTTGTTTTATGTACCATCAAGTCATTTCTGACTCATGGTGACCCTATGAATGGCCTACTCGTGCTATCCCTGCTTAACCATTCTAAATCCAAGGCTGTGGCTTCCTTTAAGGAGTCAATTCATTTCTTGTTTGGCCTTCCTTTAATTCTAAAGCCTTCAGTTTACCCTAGCATGATTGCCTTCTCCAGTGAGTCTTGCCTTCTCATGATGCGTCCAAAGTATGACAGCCTCAGTTTTGTCATTTTTGCTTCTAGGGAATGTTCTGGTTAGATCGCAATGCACACTCGGTCCCAACTCTGGCTTGTCATTATGTGCAAACCAGGCCACTGCCAAAGAAAGCAATATTACAGGCATTTGGTAATATCCCATGTTGATTAACTTCTTCAGGTGCTGCACTGAATAACCAAAGTTCTTCTTCCATATAACAATTGCATTCTCTTTTTTTAGCATGTGTTTGCTTTTTAATTGCAATTGTTGCTCTTCTGTTGCTTTGACTGGCCACAGCGGTAAACAGAATGCTGGACTAGAGAGGCTCTTGGATCCAATCCAGCAGAGGCCCTCTTCAGTTCTTACGTAGTTAGTGCTAACTAATAAGGTACCCGAGGTGCATTTTTTTAAAAAAAATATATGATTGAATTATTACTTACAACAATATCATATTGATCAATGCATAAACATCCAGGGAAGTTCAAATCACAATAACATTATTTAAAACAAGCAGCACAGGAAGAACTGCAGCCAGACAACATAGGGAAGTATTTAATTATGTCACTCCACTAAAGCAAATTACATCAAGAGAATGCAAAGGGCCTCTAGGGCAATGCCAATAGTAGAAGTTTGCATGCTGGGATACTGCCCGCCTTTGCTTTACACCTTTGCTAGCACAATGCAATTTTCATCAGAGGAATTACATTATTGGATATTGCCCAGAATAAAAAGGTAAAAGGCCCGTGTAAAACAAGGCCCAAACAAACTTCAGACGGAGTGCCAGGTGAGCATTCTGCAACAACCAAAGCACCTTAGCCAGGATGGTCCTTCTACCAGTAATCACATCTCACTTCTAAAGGCAGGAAGAGCCTGAAAATAGGATGAATGCATAGTGTGGTCATTTCTGTTTCACCAAAGAAAGAGAGAGAGAGGAAATGCATCACCAAAATGGAGGAAAAGTTTTGCACATGTTTGTGTAAAATTTGCCTATACTAATTTATATGCATGCATGCAAATTTACAATCAATTACTATTATTTATCTAGACATACAGGAATCTCACCACAGCAGGGGAAAATGTGACCAGGTGAGTGGTGTGGCTTGCTCCATCTGCTGTCCAGGTGCTGTTCATGGAGAGCTTAAAGACCCAGCTCTTTCTTCTTATGGTTCAGTATCTTTAAACCAGACCTGGCTCAAATCAAGCCCATGCTTTCCCCCGAAGGGAACATGACATGAGGCTACCATACTTTAGACACATAGAGAAAAGGTGAGACTCATTGGAGAAGGCAGTCATTCTAGGGAAGGTCGAAGGCAGAAGAAGAAAAGGAAGGGCACACGAGGGATGAATTGACTCCATAAAGGAAGCCACAGCTTAGAACGGTTAAGCAGGAATGGCATGCACAGGACATATTGGAGGGCTTTCATTCATAGGCTCACCATAAGTCAGAGACAGCTTGATGGCACATGAGAACAACAGGAAGAAGAACATGGATTGACTGACCAACAGAAATGATCTCACTGAAGAGACACGTGTTGGATTGTCATGGAAGGTTTAGAGGCCACAACTTCACTATGTCTGGCTGTCTCCAAAGGAGCTTTCATTGTGTAGTTACTCTGCCTCATTCATAGATTTTCACAAGGGGATTCGGACATCTTAGATGCCTTTTATATTGAACACAGACAACCAGTTAAGAAGGAGGGAAGGATGGAAGAGCTCCGCAATTTCTTTTCACTGATAGTACTAGTTGCTGTCCATCTGGAAGCATTTGCAAGAAATAAAGAGAATGGCAGCAAGAAGCTCCTGATTTCATCAGATCAAATTCAGTCCAGTACTACTGAGTAACTCTTCTTTAAATGGCACTGCCCGCACAAGGCAGTTCTGAGATGCCCTTTAGAGTTTTCTCTGGATAAAAAGAGAAACCTTGTGTCAGTAAGGTTGTGAAGCGCCGAATTCCACAGACAAAATCCCACGGGTGACGGAGTGTCTGTCAGCATTATGTGGTGGCTGCAGTGTGGACTAGGGCTTGGGAGAGCCCGGTTTTAGTCACCATGCAGCCGGAATGCTCCTCGGGTGACTTGCGGCCAGGTACTGATTCTTGGGCTGATCGACTTATTGAAGATGAAGCCATCTTGGTTATCAGTGGGTACTAGTCCTGCTAACTCCAGTATGCCTATGTGCACCATAGTTGCTGGGGAACATGGGCAGAAGGCCGCTGTCACTCTTAGGCTCTTCTTGTGGGTTTCCCATGGGCAACAGGTTGGCCACTGTGTACGTGGAATGGTGGACTAAGTGGACCCTTTGACCCAGCATAGTTCTTCTCATGTTCTTACCTCGCTGAGCTCTTCTGAGGAAAGGGAGAGAGAGGCGGAGCACCACAGTCATGGGTTCCTTGCAAGGAGGAGAAGGGCAGGATATGGATGTAATAGTAAACAATCAAAAGTGCAATGAGGTGTGCATACAAATGGATGCCAGAGAAACCCATTAGTCTTTAAGCTGCACGAATTATTTGCTGTGGCGCCTAGAGTGAATCTTAGGCAAAAAGTTTAATGGGCACTTGCAATTAAGTCTTTCCCTTTTAGTGAACCCATAGTAAAATATTGTGATGATTAATAAGTCAATAAATACACAGATTAATCCAAACACCCTTCATATGTGCTGTATGGAAGAATTAGGATGCCATTTTTGCCACAAGAGGGCACCTGCTCTCTTTCAAGGTTGTGGGAAATGTACTTGCTCTGCATGGCTTCCACCCCAGCTCACATCTTGGTGTGAAGTTTTCTGGCATCCTGCAAGGAGGCAACCCAGAGTGTCTGTCATGGAGCAGGGTGGCCATTTTTGGTTGGGTAGAGATGATCAAGCTTCTAACTTTGAAATACCAAGAGAAACTGAAAGTAATCCCCATACATTTCCTGCTAAGGGAGAAACAACAGCAAGAAAGGGATTTATAATGTCTGAGAAAATGGATAAACCTAGCAAGTGTCTTAACTATTGATACCCCACTTCTAATAAAATGTTGCAGATACTGTATTTAAGGGACTATATAAGACCAGTGTTCTATATGAGCCAAAGTAATTCAGGAATGATCCTAGTAATCAAAAGACATTTAATACTGTGAATGAAAGTTGATGCAAAGGGATTAGGGAATGTGTGGTATCCAGTGGCCATCAAAAATTATTTCACCACCTCTTAGGGTGCAATCCTATGCATATTTAGGCCTACAATTTCCAGCTTGATGCAGATCACCATAAGGTTTATACCTATCTAAATGCATACAGCACTTCACCCTTAATTATTTCCCCACTAAAAAAGCGAGGGAGAGCTATCAGCAATTTGGGGAAGGCTTAGCATAATATAAATAAATAAATGAGGGAATGCCTCTTCAAGCAGCCCAATGGCGAAAAGGTTCAGTGACCATGGAAGGAAAGAAACACACACACACACACACACAGAGAGAGAGAGAGAGAGAGAGAGAGAGAGAGAGCTGGAAATTCATAAGGATAATGAAATGGAATATCTGGGAAGAGATTCTAGTGGCTGGAACATTGCACATGTTACAATATTTTCTTGTGGGAGCTGAATAATATTTTTTACAGGAACAACCCAAAGCAAAACTTAATAGTGTTGATGAATATGACCAAGACCAGGAAATCTGTGTCAAAAAGGGAAGAGATGGAGGCATGGCCTTTTGATACCCCATGGCCTTAATCTTTGAGGATTTAGATTATTGGACGCCCAGAATTCTTCCATCCTTTCTTACTCTGAAAAACACCAGTTAAAACAACCGAATGCCCCCAAGGCAGCTCTTTTGTGTGGCCCCACCAACACTGAAGAAGGTCATCGACTTGGCAATTGTATGCCTGTCCAAGAGGCGATCCAATGTTATGTTGGAGGGCCCCAAACATCTGGTGCTCTGCCAACAGACATCTGGGAAAGTAGGAGGCATGATGGGTGCCATCTTTATTGCTCTATCTTCTGCTGCCTTTCCTAAGATGTGTTTTTGTGGTGTTGCAGAGATGGAAGTAGGGAAGTTTTGGAAATGGTCAATCCCTCCCACTCTCCCTCACGCACATCCCTACCCAAGGTCAGGGCTGGGAGGGAGGTGTGGGTAGCAAATCCCTCTTTTGATTTCCTCTCATAAGGTTGTAGCAGTTTGAGAAAGTTTTCACCTGGGAAACTAGCTTTGAGCTTCTTGTGTGCAATTTGTGCATTTTTTAAAAAATATTGAAGAGAAAGAACAATTATAAGCCTGAATGCACAATCTAGCCACCATAGGTCTTACATCTGCATACAAAATAGTCTGGAATATTTAGTTGATTAAACCTTTTGAACAAATAAAAAGATGATGCCAATTAATTGGTTAGTGTTTTAGAGATGGAACTTTTTAATTTTAAAAAGTGGGTGGTAGCAGGTACAGTTCTTTAACCAGTATGTACAATGCACCGACACCTGTCAGGTGATTGAAAGCACCTGAACAATTCTTTCAAACAGATACATACATGCATACATACACATACATACATACATAAAATGTCCTCATCCATTTTGTAGTTATTTAGAGCAAAGGAAGGGAATGTCTAAGCCCATGGACATAAGTTGGTCTGTAGACTTTGTTATTCAGCCCATAGAGCCTTCCCAGTTTCCTCCAAGCCCGCCGTGCTGGAGAATTGTGATTAGAGATAACCGTGGAAGATGCCTGCAGAGAACTTGCCCACGCCGTGCCTTCCCTGTTGAAGGAGTCATGGCATCTGGGATCGGGTGGTCTTCCAGCTGCTTGTTCAATCCCAGTGGTGCCTTCTTTCCTGCTTCTCCTCCCCAACTAGAGAAGGCTCACTCACAGCAAAGTCAGTCCCTTGTTTTATTTATACTAATGCATAATAAGCGTAAATAGTCATATGTTTCTCTATAGATAAAACTACATGCATGTACCTATGAACTGTTTTATATACAAAAGACTAGAAATCTAGAACTAGAATTAATCTTTTCATTACTCATCATTATTTTTATTATCTTTGTCCAAATAACTAACTGGGTCTATCTATTGGTACCTAATGTTGTCATTTCTGTATTTATTTTCTGGATTCCTTCTTTATGCAACAGCCATGCAACAGGCAGGAATTTAGTAGGGATATAGCATGTGTGAAAAAGCTCCTCATGTTAAATTACTGTCTCTGGCATAGGGAACCTGTCAGAATTACTCTGTGGCTTTTCATGGTCGTATGCCCTGGCTATAGCATAGTGATATTTGTATCCTGTGCAAAAAGAAAGTTGTCTAACTATGTGCAATATACCTTGAAGGATGTTATAGGAAAGGGAAATTTGAGGAAGGGATTATGATTATGTTATTTTACATTTATATATCTCCTTTTTTTCCTCTTGTGAGGAATCCAAGGTGGCTTACTTAACTCCATGTCATCTTCACAACAATCCTGTAAGGTAGGTTGGGCTGAGAGCCTGTGACTAGCCCAAAGTCTCCCAGTGGGCTTCACAGCTGAGTGGAGACTAGAATCCAGATCAAGTCTAACTATTGCACCACACTGCCTACAAGAGCAAGCCAGAGTGAAAAGCTGCAAATGAGCCAATATCCAGCCTTCCTCAATCCAGCACCCTCCTGATATGTTGGGCTATAACACCCAGCTGACAATTAATGGTCATGAGCTCATAGTACCAGGATCTGGGCTCAGTATAGCCTTGTGCTTTGCCTGATAGAGTAGAGAACATGCTTTGCAGGAAAAGAACCCATCTCCAGCTCCCAGCATTTCCAGACAAGGCTGGGAGAGACCCTGGAAAACGTCTTTTTGTTATGTAGACAAATACTGAGCTAGCTGGAGCATGGATCTTCTTCCTGTGCTTTGCCAGCATCAGCCACCATTGAACACCCAAGTGCTGCGCTTCATCTGGATCCAGTCTCCTCCATGTATCTCTGTACTGGTCATTATCCACTGGTCCATACATGTAGCTAAGCATGTTTATTGCACATCAGTACAGAGAACTATTTATTTTTCTGTTTATCCATATCTCACTGCAGTTCCAAAACTTAGTCCAGGCACTTCTACAGAGCCATTGAAATTAGCAGGATGAGTTTCTTATGCCTCATTTAAGTTCAGAGCTGCTCTCCTGTGTGACCACCCAGACAAAGGCAGATGAGGAAAGCAGCAGGACAGCAGAAGCAAATAGCATTGCATTCATGTAGCCGTGATGCTGCTATGATTTAAGTGAGATTAAAATGCAACATTGCACATGCCCAGAGTTGAGTGTGTTTCATTGTCGGGATTCTAAGAAATCAGGAATCCAGAAAAACTTGCAATGCATGAGATGGTGGTGTGGAGTGCAGAGAAACATGTTTAGCTGCCTGTTTCACAACTGAATGAATGCCTTTTGTCATCTAAAGAGGAACTCCACAAGGTCCATAAGTCCAGGTTCTAAAATGAACAGTGCTGACCCTCTGACCCAGGGCTGCAAGTGCCCTAGATTATTTTTGGAGAGAGGGAGAACCTAACTTCTCCTCCTAACCCAAACTTAGAAAGCCCAGAGAACTTTGGCCATTAGACAGTATAGCAATGAAATAAATACAAACTCAAAGAATGTACAGCCTGGTTCAGTTATTCGGAATGGGTGGAACCATTGCCTACAGTGCGTACATGAAATTATACTTTTCATTTTGCCTACAGGACCCTTCTTTCATGTTCCTGTATCAGCCTTTGCCAAACCTGGCGATAATATTAGTGCTACTTATTAGTAGTAATGCTACAAGTTACCACATGCACCTTGTAACTAGCACTTGTAACTAGTACCACTGGTTATTACTACAAGTTGCTACTTGTACCAGTAGTGCAAGTGACAGCATTTGCTCTTCTGTCCTACCTGGCATTTATTAGGGATATTTGGAATGTCTTTGGAAGTGTATAGAAAATACTGATGGCAAAGATGACCACAGTGCTCTAGATCTGAAGCATTTTCTGAGGGCTCTCTTTGTTGCTGGTCTAGAAAGCTAGAGAACAGTTTTTAAAGCTAAAATTGGTGGACATTAAGGGAAGGGGCTAGAGAATTTCAGGAAGCCTCTACCCTACATATGCTCCTATAATTTGAGTCAGGGAAAAAGGATTGCTTAGTGCTGATTCCCAGATGCATCTGCCTTCTTGACTTGAGTTCTCTGGGCACTTAATTTGCTCAGTAGTTTCAGAGCTTCCTAAATGGGACTGTATCTACTTTCAGTTTTGTTGCATAACTGAGTTCAGAGCTCTACATTTTTTCCTCTCCTCCTTTCCACAACATACCCTCTAGGTTAGGGGTCTCAAACTTGCGGCCCGCGGGCCAATTGCTGGGACGGGCACGGCATGGGGAGGGGCCCTGCTGCCTTCAAAGCGCCAGTGGCACCCGGGCCGGCTGCGGGATGAGCGGCCCACCACCACCGCGGTGGTGGAATACTTGATGCGGCCCAGCCTCACCCAGACTCTACTTCCAGCGGCCCCGTGCTCTAGGTGGAGCTCTGCCATAGTAGAATGACTTTGTTTATAACAAAATAACGGCTTTACTTTCAGAAATAATACCATATTTTCCCTGCTTTAAAAAAAGACAACAACAAAAATAAGAAAGAGCCTTTAAAATCAGAAGCAAAATTGGACAGTCTCCTTATCATCTATGGAACTTGTAAACAACTTTGAGTAAGGAGACATCAATATGCAGTAAAATCCACATGTTGAAAAGCAGTAAATTCCACATGTTGAAAAGCTCTTACAAGTAAGTGTGAACTTGGCTGAGGCAATCTATCATGAAGTGTGTGTGTGTGTGTGTGTTAGGGTGGGGTGGCTCAATTGTAATGTGCATTATTTCACTTTTTTGAAAATGGGACACACCAGCTCTGCTGCATTAGTCGGCTCCCAATAACTTGCAATTAAACATGGGACTACATTCACATTTCAGGTTGAATCAATTTATTTCTTTAATCACAACCTTCAAGCAACTTTGACCAGGGTGGCTTACACATTGATATATACCTGTAGGGGTGACATCGATGCAATTGAAACATGATGGGAAGAGAGCTTTGCAAATACCCCAGGCTATCAGAAAGATGAACAAAAGGGTCCAAGATAAAATCAAGCCAAAACTTTCCCTGAAAGCAAAAATGACAAAACTGAAGCTGTAATACTTCGGGCACATCATGTGAAGGCAGAACTCACTGCAAAATGCATTCTCACGCTAGGGAAGGTTGAAGACCGAAGAAGCACAAGGACATGGATTGACTCCATGAAGGATGCCACAGCCTTGAGTTTATGAGAGCTGAGCAGATGTGTCATGGACATGACATTTTGGAAGACATCTATTCATAAGGCTGCCATAAGTCAGCTATAACCTAAAGCACATGACAGTAACAATTACTGCAATACAATGTCGTCGTCCTCCTCCTCATCACCATCATCTAAAAACTCTGGGATAATAAACCTCTCCAGCCAGAGGTACTACACCTCCCTGTTTTCCTGATCATGGGATAGGCTACCTAGTGCTGATGGGAACTGAAGTTCAAAATATCTGAAGGCACCAGGTTGGGGAAGGCTGCTCTTATAGTCCTTTCATATTGGCACACAAGAACATCACCTGTTGATGCTGCCAACCTGTGTGATGAACTGGCTTGCAAGGGTCTTAAATGGAATTTGGCACATTCACATTCACATATGCAAGCACCCACTCACACATCAAGTCGAACTTCACTGATTCATTTCTGGCTTAGTATTTCCAGAACTGTTCATCCACACAACTGTTTGTAAAAAAGGGGGTTCTGTCTCAAGCTTGATTAGAAGGTACTTATTCTCTTATAGAAGCCCTTTTTTCTCATCCTAAAGGAGAGGGTACCTGGAGATTACCATATTTTTCACTCTATAAGATGCACTTTTCCCCCCCACAAAAGTAAGGGGAAATGTCTGTGCGTCTTATAGAGCGAATGTGTGTGTGCCCGACACCTGGGACGCTGCCGGCCGCCTGCACCACGTGGCACCACCTGGCTGGCACGCACTCGGGGCACCCTGCTCCGCCCCCCGCCTCCGGCGCAGGTGAGAGCTGTGCCGCTCAGGGGGAGGCTTGCGGAGGAGGAGGAGCCACGGCCTTTAACCCGCCGGCCGCACGGAGAGCACGGAGAGACGGACTGCTCACCCCCACCGCCCGGGAAGACCTGCCGCTGCCGCCGCCACGCCGCCTGGAAGACCATCGCCGGCTCTCTGCCAGCCGCCTGCACCACATGGCACCACATGGCTGGCACATGCTCAGCACGCCCTGCTCCGCCCCCCTCCTCCGGCACAGGTGAGAGCTGTTAATCAAATCACAGGTCGGTGTGTGTTTTCAAATGGCAACCCGTCTTTTAATGAAGCCCATGGGGAAGTGATGGGGAATGTGCCTGTGATTATCAGGAAGCTTTCCATGGATCAGTTATCTGTTAGTTGATCAGACACATTTTTTTTTAGGATCAGTGGGTATTTGAACAGCATTACCTTCATGTATGAAGTTTATTCTTCAAAGGCTACTTAGTCCGCTGTGTGTTTGATTTACCATATAATATCTCATTTTTTGTCAGAAGTTTTTTTCTATTATTTACTAGTAGGGCAGCGTGGACATTACTGGCTTTTTTAGATTTGTTATTGAATTGTCTGCAGCAGCTCTTGTATAACTGGTGTAGATTGTGGATTCCTTCAATAATTCCACTACTGACTAAGAAAGTGATGTTGGTGATCGTGAGCAACAGAGCTTCATAAATTCTGACTCTAGTGATGATGAGTTCTATGGGTTCAATGAAAACTAGAAGAGTATTCAAACTTTAAAGTCTCTTTTGTTATGACAGTGATGATGGTTCTTAATGAAACTGTTGACTGCTGTTCACTTTACAAGGGTGAAATACGGTATTACTGTATTCTGTTATAGTTTATTAAATAGTTTAGTAAACCATTTGATTCAGAATATTTTTTTCTTGTTTTCCTCCTCTAAAAACTAGGTGCATCTTATGGTCAGGTGCATCTTATAGAGCGAAAAATACGGTAATACTCTGCACATGTGCCTTGGTACTATCATTTTTCCTGCTAACTCACATATTAAAGGTCTTTCCCCCAGACATCAGGCAAGGATCCATTTGCACCCAATTCAGCTCAGCGGTCCAAAACTCCTTGCTTGCTTTACTGGAGAAGCTACATTGACTGAATCTGGATACATCTATTGTTAATCTGGCTTCAAGCACAGAACTGCCTTGGGCACCGCATTTCACTGAATAGAACTGTGGTTGTGGATCCTATTTAAGTCTGGGAAGAAGTAAGTCCCAAAGAGGGCATGTGAAATGAGGGACCAGAAAACTGACCGGTGCAAGAATTCACACACTCTGTGAATTTTAAGCATCCAGGCAAATTTGCTTAGAGTTGATTCTGCACTCTGTAAAATAACACTTTAACCTACTCTTGGTATAGGAATGAAAGAGAGCATTCTGCAAGGGGTGGAATGGGAACTTGAATGGTGCAATCCTATACATTCTACTTAGAAGTAAGACCCACTATGTTCAATGGAGCTTGCTCCCAGGTAAATGAGTAGACAATTGCAGGGTTTTTTTCCCCTTCAAGAAATGTGAATAGGAAAGAGCACAGGTTAGCCAGGATTCAAGGGGTTGTAACCTGTATTAGTCTAACCTGAATCCCATTAGTTCTGGGTCTACTC
Source organism: Varanus komodoensis (assembly GCF_004798865.1). Lineage (NCBI taxonomy): Eukaryota > Metazoa > Chordata > Lepidosauria > Squamata > Varanidae > Varanus > Varanus komodoensis. Next base: position 106,552,336 of record NW_025335268.1, on the reverse strand, counting down.
TAAGCAGAAATAGCATCAGATGCTAACCATCTAATATTGTGGATCGAGTATTTTGTGTGACTACTTCTCAGCCCCCATTTTTCCACTCATGATATTTCATAAACATACACACAGTAGACAGGTTTGTTTGCCATCCATGACAGCAAGGTAGGACTCCTCTAATGAGAGGGAGGATATTTCTGACTACCAGCTACATTAAATTGCAGCTTCCGGTATAAGCTGATGGGACCTGAGTGAGACCCCATCTGAGATTGTTTAGCTTAGAAAAGAGGTAAGGGGAGGCAAGAGAGAGGTGTGCAAAATTACGCGGAAGATGGAGAAAGTCAATTGGAGGGACATTTCTCTCCCCTTTCCTAATATTGGAACCTGGGGCAATCCCATGCAGCTGAAGATTCAGGGTAGATAAAAGGAAGTGTTTCTTCGCACGGCACGCGATAGAATTTCCTACTATAATATGTCGCTTTAAAACGAGACTAGGCAGATTCAGTGGACAAGGTGTCATCAGGGGCTGCTACTCCTGGTGTCCCTCTGCCTGCCTTTGTTGCTGGGGACTTGGCCTGAAGGGAGCTCTTGCTCTCCTGTCCTGCTTGTGGATTTTGCACGGGAAGCTGGTGGGCACCTGTGCAAACCGAATGCTGGACTAGGCAGCCCTTCACTCCCGTCCAGCGTGACTCTCTTACATTCCTATATTCTCATGAGAGCAAGAGGGGCGTCCCTTTCTGGTCCTGCGCGGGAGTCCTCGGCGCCTGGCTCGCCAACAGCTCTCAGCAACAGGAGCCCGCCTCGCCCGACCCGTAGCGCGATCTGATCCTTGCCATTCCGTCTATGCCTGGCCCGAGAAAAAGTCTGAAAGGGGCAGAAGGAACAGCCTAACCTGACTTGACTTTTGAAAACTTTCCTTTTCCACACTTCCTCCTTTTCCCGATTTATGACACCGTTACAAAAACACTTGATTGGCGACCTGTCCTTGGTTCTCCATCGCGGACGATGACCATGATCCCGCAGCCGCAAGGGTGGCGGTGCGCGGGGGAAGCGCGGTGCGCACGGTCCTCGCCAGCATCGCCGCAGGACGCTCCCGCGGCGGGCGGGCGGGCGGTCTCATCGCGCCCCCGTTAACGTGACGGCGCATTCACACCACCGCAGCCGCTCGCGCCTCACGGGCCGCTCCCTCTTCCGCCTACGAAGCTGCGTGTCTAACGCTTCTCTCCGCATAACTGAGAGTGCCCTGTGCACGTCTGAAAGCACTTCCGTTTCTCCTTCTGCTGCGCTCCCGCTGAGATGAGGATGGAGAAGGCGTTCAGAACCATCCTGCGAAGATAACCACGCGTGTTATATTACTCATTTATTACTGCAACGTCTAAGCGATAGACATCGACCTTTTAACAGAAATGTGAAGAATTAGCACATTTAACAACTTTTTAAATCCACACAGTACCTCTCAGAAGCGTTGTTTTAGGACTACATGACTGTCCTTCTGAATACACAACACACACTCTCTGAATTATATATGAGAGTCCCATTGAGAAAATCTGAATGAGGAATTTCATTCTTTTTTCTGCCACCTTCTTTCAACAGTTTATCATATTGAGGGATCCTAAAAAGTATTCCATGAGCAATAATCGCTCTTAAAAGTAACTTCACGGACTAGAACACTTCACTCTATATTGACGTCTGCTGCAGGCTATAGGGAGTGGTTTCACGAACTTTCATTCGTCAATTTAATGACAGGCACGGCAGCATACAAACAAAGGGTCCCATGTAAATATAAATATAGATGAGAAGATACATTTATACAGATGAGGCTGCGTAGGAAAAGGAAGACGCGGCTGCAAAGGCGCAAAAGCAGAGGAGCGAAGCGCAATCCGGAAAGTGCGTATTCTTAAGGAAGCCCCACTACGTTCGACGGGGCTGACTTCTGAGTAAGCATGGTTCGTACTGCTCTGCGAAAGCGAAAAGAAACGCTGCAGATCCAGTGTACGGTATGTGAAAAGTCAGGCGCTAGAAATACAGAACATTAAGGATGTAACGCTGATGAAAGGAAAGCCTGAAAACTTCAGAAGAGGGCTGGATCACGACCAAAACATCAGTTACACGTGGGATGGGATGGGATGGGATGGGATGGGATGGGATGGGATGGGATGGGATGGGATGGGATAGGAAGACAGGCACGGCGAAGCTACTTATGAGAAAGCCGGCCTGCCTGCCTGCCTGCCTGCTTTTATCTGGGGATGCCTGGCAGCGTGGGCGAAGCTGCGGCGTGGCGGCGTCGGTGCTAGGTGGCGTCGGCGCTCGGCACCGGCCGGCTCCTGCGACTGGCCCACGACCGATGCCCGCGCCGTCGGTGCCCTCCAGTTCGTCTCCTTCGCCGAGGTCCGGTCCGCCGGCCCAGCGGGTTCAAGAGGGGGCGCGGGGAGGCGAGGCCCCCTCCCGCTCCCCCGCGGCCCAGGGAGGATGGCGCCGGCAAGGCGGGGCTCGGAAGCGAGCCGTCGCGCTGGATCGCCCGCCAGGGTCCGTGCCTGAGTCCGACGGGACGCGCTGCAGGCAGCCCAGCCGTCGGCGGCCCCTTGGGCAAATCGGGCTCTCTCTGGCACTTTCGACGGTCTAGCAGAATGGCCGGTTAGACACGCAGCCAGACGAGGCTTTTGTCCTCGGGGCAACGTCTCTGCGTCGTTAGCACTAGAGGGCCTCTCAGTCCTGAATCCGGACTCCGGACTATCCGGGCACCGCCGAGCGGCTCTAGTCCCACGCCTGCCTCCTAGACTGGAGGAATTTGGGACTGCCTGCTTTCGGGGCCCGCGACCCACGTTCAGTTCGGGGCGCGGCGGGAGGGCGAAATTTGATTTATTATGAAAGTGGGAATTCATTTCAAAGTCTTCTCGTTTCCTCTCCACGATGTTAAGCAATTTCTTAGGACTCTACCAGGAAAGGGAAAGGAAGAAAAAGAAAAGAGAGTGGGGGTGGGGAGAAGGTGGTCCGGGGGAGCTACTTCTGAAAACAAACATTGTCTTTTGCAGCATCTCTAGTACTTTGTTAAAGAAACTTGTTAATAGGCCTGTAAACATAAATGCCCTTTAAACTACCTAGAAGTGTACGAATTGAGGAGAATACGCCTCGAAACCATTTTATAGCAGCTTTAATGTTTCAGTGTTGGTTTGATTACTCCTTGTTTCTTAATGTATTTTTATTGGAATTGCTGCAGGCTGCCTTGCCGACCTTGGTGCGAAAATGTTCTCCAAATGTTATTAATAAATTAAGAGAAATATAATATCAACTGAGATCTACAGTGGGTTAAAAACACTTAGATGTATCAACTGATAATTTTGATTGTGGAGGTTTACAGAACCAGGTTAGCTTACAATCATCTACATATCTACTCAGATGTAAATCCCCTTGAGTTCAGTGAGACTTCCTCATAGATAATTCCTACCAATCTATGAGGCCCTAAATCAGCTTCCTTGCCGACTGGCCAGCAACTACAAACCGTCAATGCCATGATCTTTTCAGGGGTGGCCCCAGTCTTTGGAATGCCTTCTTTTACTGGAAAAATCTAAGTAGATTTTTTAAAAAAATCACTGCTCTCTGCTTTTCATTGTGCATTATGTTTTAACTGCTGATTTACTGGTTTTGTTTTTATGTTTGCTTGATATGCTTCATTTATTCATTCCTGTATGCTGCCCTGGCAGGGTTTTATCCTAAAAGACAAGCCATAAACATAGTTAATTGATTTAGGAATCCACTGTTTTACACCCCAAACATACCCATGTTTATTTATAAACATTTCCACTAATTCCAATAGGATTTTCTTCTAAGTGGCTTTAATGCTTCCAGCCCATTTCTATGTACATGATTTGAACGAGGTTTCAAATTTTCCAGTTAATGGAAAACTGAATATGCACATTGATAAGAGAGAATGTGGGAATGTGTTGTCAGCTGTAGAAGCCCCTGCTGATAGGTATTAAATACAGGGGGATTTACTTATGAGCCATTCCTCTTCTCCCCCAAGCAAGGAATGGCTCAGAAGTAGCCATTCTACTTCCAGCAAGTGCAGCAGCACCAGAGACTGCAGGGCTAGATGCGTCATATGGCTGCTCTTAAACTAGGTGAGGAGGTACAGAAAGCTGCCCCTTGAAGGTGGCTCTTCTCATTTCAAATACCCTTTTCATTATTCCTAGGCCTGCACAGTGCATTCATTTGATCAATTGTTTGTCCACTTCAGTACCTGGGTTCTGACTTCTTGAAATCCTAACATCCACAAAGTTGGCAATATTACATTTCTAGCAGCCTCATTATCATACAATAATACATACATTATCTTAAAATATCAAAATGCATAACTGCATACTTGTTACTATGACCAACCAAAGTTCCTAACGAAGGTATTGCCCAACTGTTAATTTTGGTTTTTTCCCCCTCATGGACCAGCACAGCTATCTTTGCTTTTCTTTTAATATCCAAGCTTTCAATCCTCATGTTTCTTTCCAAATCTAAATATTGGTATTAATTTCAGAGTGAATAAGACAGGTTGCAAACCTGTAAGGAGGTTATTTTCAAAGGAGTTTATTTACATTTATAAAGTAGTAAGACTCAGTTATACATTCACTTACTTAGAAGTAAATCCATTGAACTCAGGACAACTTACTTTTGAGTAAGCATGTTTAGGATCATAATAAGAACACAATAAGTTGGATGCAACCCTGTACATGCTTCCCTTTCCTCTGCAGCCCCAGTTTCTTCCCTGTCATATAATTTCCTGCACTAGCTCAGCTACTTTTCCCTCTCCACAGGCCTCTGTATTCATGTCCAGGGCTAGTCCCAAGAACAAGCAAAAAGAAAAGTAGCAGTCTGTCCTCAGATTCAAAAGGCCTTTTCCCCATGTGCTCAGTTAGCCTTCCAAGGGACAACTGTAGGACTACTGAATTCAGAGGAAAGAAGCAATCTTGAATTAGTGTAGATGTTGAAAGTTGGGACAACTCTAAAGACCCTGGGCACAGCTCAGAAGATCAGGTACCCAAGGCCAGGTTGGACCTTCTAAACCTTCTGTTATCACTGCTAAACAGGTTTGCTTGGAAAGCAAACTGGGAATCTCAGTTCTCTAGTAGGGCCCCACAGAAGGTAGATTGGGGGCTGCAGAACTTTAAGTCCTCTGGTTATTCTGACTATGGTGCCATCCTATCACTTCTCTACCTTCTGCATGTGTACCCCAGATAACACTGGAGGCTGCATGAAATTAGCCCCAAACCACATGTGGGGGGCCAAGCTGAAAGGACCACATGTGCCACTTTTGCCCTGTCTTTGGAGACCTAAGAGGCTTTGGTGGCACAAAGTTACTTCTGGCATGCTTTCTATAACCCATCTGCACAGAGAGATAGGTCACTGTTCATGTTTGGGCCACATCCAGATGAGTCTATTGCACTGCACTGTACTTAGGGCTGTCCTTAAAGACCAATCACTTGGAAACATCAGTTGGTCAAGAAAATGGTTCCTTGACTGTTTACCATCACTGGAACACATCCCATCAGTTCTTGAACAACTTCCTAGACTACCAGTCCATTTCCGAGCACAATGCAAAGATCTAGAAAGGAATTGGGGCCTGGAATCTAATGGACTACCTAGTTCCAGGGGAACTCTGCTTGAATATAGAGATAACTTCAGAGGTTGAGCTTTAGATGTCTTTGCTTTATGGTGAAAGGACCTTCTCAGTGGTGATTCTTCTTATACGGAACTGTACTCCTTCTGTGCAAGATGCTCCTGACTCTGTCCTTTGACTTTTTGGCATCATGGCAAAGAGCTTTTAATTTACCCAGGTCTTTTATATTAATGCTGTGATACTTTAAAAAACAAATCTGTAGCTCTTTTGGTTACTGTAGTGCACAGATACACAACAGTAAGTTGGATCAGTTATAGTAAGACCTTGACATTTGCAGAGGTTAGGGGCACAGAACCCCTATGGACATTTTTAAAAACCTGTTAATATCTCTAGGCATCCCTCCACACAAACTTACCTGTGCCTCCTCTTTGCAGCAAAGTAATGCTGGAGAGATTTCCTTTTCCTGATAGTCAGAGAAGGAAAACACGCTTTGGAGGACTTCCTCTCTCCCCTTGTGCTTCCTCTCTCTCTATAGCAATGACAATTTTCTGCACTTTTTAAAATATAGGTTTTAGGGCAGTTTGTTCATAATTTCAGGTTGTTCATAATTGGGTGTTTGTAACTCAAGGATGATAATGAGATGCTATTTTCTAATTTATTCTAAAAGTCTAGAACACCCTAAGAGTGCTAGTCAAGCAGAATGGAATGTATGTAATGTATAAATGAAGGAACTAAAATTATGTGTGTGCATGCATGTATGCCTGAACCTGTACACATGCACACACATCAGAATATATAAATGAAACTTTTTCAGGTTATCCATTTCAAATTTTTGAAGCATTGGTTCTTAGTTGGGAACCAGAGGAGGCTCACCAAATTTTCTCATTTTATAACACTATTAGACAGAAAGTGTTTTGCAACATGGGACAGATACCAGTTGGTATTATTTGCAAAGAAAAAGGTGGCAAAATCATCATATCAAGCAAATCTCCTCACCCACAGCAGTTCTGTTGGATGGGACTTTGGAAGCACAGTGGCAGCAGAAAAGTGGGACTTCTGGGTTGCAGGATGTACCAGCAGATGGAGATGATCAGATGCAAAACAGTTGTGCATGATTCAGAATGTGCCAGTTACAGTGAAGGACAGAGCCCTGCATTTGATAGATGGTTAAATCCCTACTCAAGCACAAAAAATTGTATTTTAATTTAATATTTATATTTTTAATTTATATTATAATTATTTTAATTTAATGATGTGAGCCGCCCCGAGGCTCCGGCGAATGGGGCGGCATAAAAATGTTTTAATAAATAAATACATACATACATACATACATACATACATACATACATAGAATGGGTAAGTACCTCAGTTTAGCCCGGGGGTGAGGAGTAAGTTTTAAGGATCCACATGAGTTTTCTCTGTCAAGGTATGCATTCCTTTCTCGCAAATTTGTCAGGGTTGCATGTCTGTGGTGAGCATGGCCAATGGTAGTAAAGAGGCCACCTGGACCTAAAAATGGGTGTATTAATCCTTTTTTTTTTTCCTGCCACATATTTTCTCTCTCTCTCCCCTCCCTCTTTATCTTTCTTCATCTTCCTAGCTATGCAGGTGATTACCAAGGAAGGGACAGAGGTCTGAAGAGGGTGTGTGGAGGGTTTCTTCTGAACTTGGGCTGAGGTCATTCTAAGGAATTTTGTTCATGGAATGTTGCTATAAAAGTGAATGGAGTGGAATGATCACAAATGGGCCATCAAGACAAGTGAGACACCTTTTATGATCCTTGGACTGATCAACTGATTATCTGTTACACATAATGTTCTGTTCTTTCTTGGGTTTGTTCAATAGAGTTCCAATTGTGCAAGGAAGAAGGGGGAGGCGACCCTAAACTGGGGGAAAGGGTCATTTATATTTTCTTTTGTGTACAAAATTACAATCACTGACTATGCTGTCAGAGGTTTTCCACTGACTGTCTTAAAACTATATACACGCTCGTCTTTGACATTATATTTTTTAAAGCTTTGGTTGACTTTGCAATGATACTGCAGCCTGACAGAGACCATTATTCCATGTCTTGACTGATGGCTTGTATAGAATGTTTCCATTGTGACACCAAGTATGGCCATAAGTTGACTTTTCGAACTGCGGCATGTTAGCAGCTGCTAGTAAATGTCACTACCACTGTTTTGTCTTCCCTTTATATACTGAACTAGAAAAGCATATCTAGGATTGCAGCTTTCGTTGCTGTAGCCTAGCAGCTACCAGATAAGGCTAAGACGCATGCCACAAATCCGAGGACGTCTTCTTGGTTAGAGTTACAGTGATATGGAGGGTAAGTCCAATAATGTTGGGTATCCCCTGGAATATTTCCAGCAGGGGGCAAAGCAGCACAATAGTTTGTGATTGAACTTCACATGCATAGCATGTGTTGCGAGGACCCACCTGTGCCTTCTCCTGCTGGGCGTTCTCTGTTGCTTAGTTTCACATCCCATGACATTGAGAAACCTTCATTTAGAGCAGTAGAAAATCCCAGGAACTCCACAGTGATAATGCAGGTGAGTGTTATGTTCAAGAAGCATAATGAACTTTGAAAAACTTTATTCGGAGCGAGGGTTTTTGTTTTGTTTTGTTTTGTTTTGTTTTGTTTTAAAGGCCAAACAGGAGCAAGAGGGAAATAAACCAAAATGCATGAATATAATACAGTGTATTATATTGGATATGTTATTTATTTATTTTTATTTAAATCTTATATGTCCAACCCTTCACAATGCCTCATATTTTGTGGGATCATTGCCCTTATCCTAATGTGCTGTAAACTGCCCAGAGAGCTGCGGTGATTGGGCAGTATAGAAATTAACTAATTAATTAATTATCAACCTCACGTGAATCATCTTAGAATGATTTCTTTCATCTTGGAAACAATGGTGAATGCTCTCTTAAAAACAGTCTAAAATGGGGATTTACATAGAGCCAGTCTGCAAGGGGGCCCGTCTTAGCTCTGCCCATCTTGCTTTATGAGGCAAGTGCTCCCACAGGCTACCATGTCTCCCCGGGTTCTGGGTTCTGCAGGAACAGCAGCCTCACTGCCCCTTCCAGGTCCACATTCTGCCATTTGTACTGCAGCCACGCTCAGCTGAGGTCCGTAGAATCCCACCACCCGGGTTTCATTTAATGGCCTTCCCTGGCTGGGCCTGACCTGCCCTTATTGCATAGAACAAGAGAGTAGGGATAAGCAGGACTGGGGTGCCCAGTGTACTTCAGCAGCCTCTTTCCCTTGCAAGGAGCCTCTCAAAGAGTCAGATAAACTTGAGGGCATCCTCCCTCCCACGCTTCATTTTCTGACCTCCTGTTTGGTCCTGAGCCTTGCCCTCGTGGCCAGAAGCTGATAGCTGACTGGAACCGTTACTTGAATCTGGGTTTGGTACCCCTTCGTCCCATGAGCAGAAGCTCATGCTCCATGCCCCTGCTGCACATTCCAGTGTAAGACTGCCAATCAGCCGTTTGTGGCTTCTACACTTTCACTATGATCCAGCAAGACAGTCCAGACAGAAGTGGACTGATTAAAAGATGGCCTTCTAAAAACCGCATGTGCCTGATTAAAAGCCTATTGAGATAAATAAGTATCTTTCAAACATATATTGATATAATGGAAAAAACAGCTTTTCCGAGCTGACCTGGTCTTGTCTTTCCCACCTTAAGTTCTGCTGACTGTGCACTGTCAAGGGAGCTTCAGCTATTGGGAGATACAGAGATGATGATGGTGGTAGTAGTAGAAGTAGTAGTAGTAGTACTAGTAGTAGTGACCCTTCACTGTTCCATGCACTTTGCTGAGAAGACGTGCCGAGAATTCAGTCTGGGTCACGCAGCTGTGGTGACCTGGTACCGGCTGGTAACCCCGTGCGAAGGTGCTAGGCCTGCTGCAGTGGCATCAACTGCTGCCTGCTGCCACCACAACCAGTAAAACAAAACCAGACTTCCCAGTTCTCAGGCGCTGTTGGGGGAACATGAGAGCCCTGTGGAGCTGCCTACCTGGTTCCTTGAAATTCCACTGTGTCCGTGCAAAAGCTCTCCTGCTCCCTGTGTCAGGTCATCCCCACTTTCTTGGGGGGAAAACTATACCTGGACACCTATACAGTAAAACCTTGGTGCAATCTGCCTCTAGAACCCCTGTTTCCTGGAAGTCTTGCTCATAGTACCTGTTCTGGAAGAGGAAAACCCCCAACTTTCTTTCCCAGTGGAGTGCATTTCCTCTGATCCCTCCTCCTTTGCCTGGGTGCAGATTCCAGAAGATTCTTCAGTACTTCACCTGCTGAATGTGAAGTAATGGCTTATCTTCAGCTCTGAAATGGATTCTAGGCAAGGATCTTCAGTGATGTGACAATCCATAGTTCTACCTAGTAGCAGTGCCTGGCCAACAGAGGACCTCAGCCAGGTAACCTGGCCTTGCTCTTAAGAAGAGACTTGCAGCTGCTTGCAAAAGGGAGGTTTCTGGGCCTTTTGAAGTCAGTATGGACTGGCTGAGTGGCAAACCAGAAAGAACAGCAATACCTTTAGCAGCAAAGGACCAGCTACGATATGACTGTTTCCAAGTGGCTAGCAGTAATATGAGAAGGGAAGTTGCCATGTGGCTTACAGAGCTATATCACTGAAGGTAACGCATTCATCAAATCCTAGCTCTCATACATTGAATTCCAGTGCTACCCATTGGCTGATTGCTAGTCCATAATTACTTGGAGGTAAACTTGCACCACTGGCTGACCAAGAGGCTAATTTTGGGCAGATGCTCTCATTTCCCATCCTCACCACTCTGCTGTCTTTTGCACGTTCCTTTCTTTTCTCCAGACCTTCCTTTTCTCCAGAGGCCATCAGCTTATCTCAAAGGGAAACTAATTCTGACATCACTTCTAGAAGGATTAGCATCATTTTACGGCAGGGACACCAAGCCTTGTGAAGACCTTGAATGAGGCCTCTCCCTGAAACGCCTCTCTACGTGGAGAGGAAAGGGAGTGGGAGAGCCTTGAAGAGCACTCAAGGGCACCGCTCATTTGGCTTTGCTCTTCCCTCCTTTCCCCAACCTGCAAAGAGGAAAGGGGAGTAAAGGGAGCTCAGGACTCAGCCAGCTTATCAAGTAGCAGTTCCTTAAGGCACTAACTGTGATTCTGCTGTTCCTCTCTTGCCTCCCAGAGATGTTATCCAGGTGTTATCTGGAAGTGCTCTTCCAGATAACATCAAAATCCACTGATGCACTCCTTGCCATCCAGAGCGACAGGGCCAGCAGTGAGCTTAGGCATGGTCTCACAGGTAAGCAGGAGGTCACAGACAAGAACACCCCGGAATTATTATTCTATTTATTCATTTCATTTCTGTGCTATTACTCTATATATTTCTGTACCGTAGCTCAAGCCGTCAGGGCAGTTCGGAACATTCATACAGTAAATCCAAAAATAACAGTAAATAATAAAATAGATATGCAGCAACAACATTAAAAATAATAGAATGCAGCATAAAAGTCAACATAAGCCATTTGAAAAATACAATTTCAGCTAATACAATTTCAGTGAAAACTAGGCCTGTTAAAACATTTGTGATGTCCCATCAAATACTACTATACGCCTGGAAGAAGAGAGCAGTCTCAGCTTGGTGGTACATAGATGGCAATGTTGGCACTCTCAATGTGGAGGTTATTCATGAATTGGGGAGCCACCCAAAGAGAAGGCCCTCTTTCTTTGTTACCCCTCACTGAGCCTTCCTTAGAGCTGCCATCAGAGGAAGGCCTTGGATGTCAATCATAATGTCCAGGTAGGTTCAGGACAGGAGACCACTCTGTCAGGTGTTGCAGTCCCAGCTCTTTCTCTTCAGCATAGCAAATTCCCAGTTCAGTTCCATTGTCCCTCACTCTGGTCCAGAAAGATGATGATGCTAAGAGGAGCATGTCATGGCCTACTTTGTCTCTGGCCAAAAAGCAAGCAGATGGCAAGAACAAAAAAGGGTGAGATCCAAGAGCAGCTGGTGCCAGTGTGGGTGAGAAAGTAGGTTCATCGAGGGGCAAGGAGCACTGACACTGTCTTGCTGAATGGCCCTCAATAAGCTGGCACTGGCACAGTGATTGGGATGATAAGTGGTGGATGAAGCAACTGGGCCCTTGGCTGGCGCTTGAAGGAGCTGCTACCTCAGGCATCAGCCAAGCCCGCAAGGCCATGCACACTCACACCCACACCCCTCCGTCATTGTATCTGCACCACACAAAGAGAAATGCAGCCATGGCATGGATGGGGTTTCAAGGACTTTTCCCACAGTACAAGAAGTCCCCTTAAAGGATATATTCATTCATTTTGGAGCAAGGCCAAAACCTTTTTATTTATTTTCCATATATTTTAAGGTTTAATGTTGTCTTAATGATTGTTGTCTTAATTGTACATTTATATTCCACTTATCTGTGCTGCTTATTGTATTGCTATTCTGAACCCTTGCTATTGGATAGCATATACATGTTTAAACAAATGAAGGCTATACAGTGGAACCATGTGCACTTCTGTATTCATAAATATAACCAGGATTTAATTGGTCAGCTGAGAGGTTGATCATCTACAATGAGTGGGCTCAGGCAACATAATAATCCGCTCTCAAGGGTTGAGTGTAGGTTAAATGTGTATAGTCACTGAACTGTGAGTTTTTGTTGAAACATGGATCCTCACATTGCCTAAACCCAGCTGCATAACAAGCATATTGTCTGAACCACAAGCAACCCATGTGGGTTGTTCACTATGGCTTGTTAGTATGGCTAGATTCAGACAACAGTATTACCTACATTTCAACCTGTCCCAAACCCTCGAATGTTTGAACACCATCATTGACTCCTGTAAGATAAAAAGTGCCCTTAGTTTCTCTTTCACCATTTAAACATTGCAACGTATAAGTGAAAAGAAAGCAAGACCACATGTAGTAATATATTTATTTTCAGAATGAAACATGATGGCATATCATCAAAAGGAACCCCCAGTCTTATGTATTTCTTTATGAATAGCTCTTGTACAGGCATTAGCTCTTGTGAATAGCTTTTATACAGGAAGGATCATTCCAGCCCTTTGTTTGACCTCAGTTTAATTCATCACACAGACTGGTTGCTCCAAATATCTGCCATTTAGGTGAAAGTCCTGCTAGGTGGAATATATCCATCAATACATTATTACACACACTATGTGTTATGTATATATATGTTGTAATGTATTACAGACAATATATATGACATAAACATTATACACACGCACCATTTATCAATGATGCCCCACCTGCTACCTGCTAAAGAAATGACTTTCCCAAAACTTAGTTGCTGGCAGGAAGGGTTCCTACCTAAACTAGATGATTTTAGCCTCACTCTCTAAACGTCATACCCCAAAAGCTTTTCCAAAATTGAATTTAGTTCTCAGGTTATAGGTTCAGCTGCCCTGCCATTTTCAATAGGAAATGGAATCTTATAGGGGAGCGGAGAGGATCTTTCCTATTATGTAGGAAGCTCATGATTAGTAACTATGGCTAGTCCTCTCCTCCTCCAGTGTATCTAATCCCCCTTCAAAGTCAGCTAAACAGAAAGCCAACATCAAATGTAAGGAAGCTGAGAAAAACGGAGATTGAGGAATGGAAGCACTCTCCATTAAAGCAGGGCAGACAATCCCACGGGTTATGTCAGATATGAGTAAGAGAGCATCTGCAATTGCTGTGAGCACAATCTCACTCATGATCGTCATAGAAATAATTTCTTTTATCATTTTATACTGAAACAAGCACTCCATTCATTTGTTTTGCCACTTTTCAAATGTTCAATCATCCTTTTGCAGAGATGAACAATTGCCTTGCATTCAGGTCCCAGCCAGTCTAATAGTTTAGGTGCATTAGACAGTGTCCTTTACTGCATCCAGCTGATGAGGCTTCCTTTTCATGTGTTCAAAAAGTTTGCTTCACCAAGGCATCAAGGCCTCCATGTGCTTCTAAATTACCTTTTTTCTCTTTTTAAAATATTGAGTCATTATTTTCACCAAGGACTGCATTTCTGTGGCAGTTAAGTTATAGATACATATCAAGTGTATTGCAGACAATAAGCTTACTCTTAAGAGAGTACTAGATGTTTACATTTAATTAGCCAGCTCTCCACTTTCTCAATAAAATAGAGCAATGTAGGGTGGCCAAATGCCCTCCTTAGCAGAAGGTAAGCCTCTGTTTGAAGGCATCCTCTATTTCAATGGTGGAGTACAAATTAGGTTTAAAACATAAAAAGCACTGAGAAGGTGGAGTGGGTTCACTACTAGCCATCAATATTTAGCACCTAGAGAGCAGACACTGGTCACCTGGTCACAGTCTTCTGCACAAATGTGAGACAGAACATTCAATTATATAAAGGAAACTAATGTTATTCATTTCTAATTTTTATGCATGTTAATTAGCACATAGTATCGTGGATTTTACACAATACTATTACTTAGGTAGCCGACCTAAACCAGTGTTTCCATCTGGAAGCACAATAGCATGAGACCCTGGGCTAAACATACAGTATTCAAAACCTTGCTTTCTATAGCTTGTTCTTTTTGCATTTCAGATCATAAAATGTTTTAACAGTGGAGAGGAAGAAACTTTTTGATATGCCAACAGGTTTTTTTTGTTTTTTGGGTTTTTTTTTAGAATTAAGGATGCATCCTGACTTGCATTTATTTAGGTATCTATAGTTTACTTTAAAAAAAAAGTTTTCACAAAGCGAGTTTCATTATAGGTAAAGTTACTGTAAATACAATTTCAAAACAGTCAAAAATCAATTTAAAAACCACCACAGTACATTTCTTCTCATTTTTTAATAAGATGGAGACATTCAGGAGATCAGTAATTGCTAAATTTCACTGAAATTTGGAATTAAGTTTCCTAGATGATGTCCAAAATGTGTACTTGTGAAATCATTAATCAACTTTTCCATTGTAGTTTCTAAAGCCAGATTGTGTTCAGAATTTTAGGCTTCCTCTGCTTTTACGGCTGGCTTCAATGAGTGTCCAGATAATAAGCCAAGGGTATAGCCAACTAGTTCACAGTCTAGAATGAATGGGGCTAGTGGGGTGGGGATGGGGAATAATTCAAGGCAATTGCATCAAGATTTGATTTAAGGTCATTTATGACAGCCTGGTCAAGGCAAAAAGTGCAAAGAGTGAAGAAGGTTTCCAGTGTAGAAGCATAGTAATAAGCTGCTTTCAACAAATTGGTTGGCATATTAGACTATATCAAGGAGCTGGTTGGATATGTCCAGCTCCCAGTTGTAGAAATTTGGCCCTCCATCTGAGGGCAAAGACCTGCATGCTTCTCCTCAAGCAGCAGTATTCTCAAAGCTAAGTGAGCTTTCCATTTCTGACTCAGATTCTGAGTCTATCTGGGAGCAGGGAAGACTCTTCTCCATCTCTGAAGATCCTGTCTCATCATCCACTTCAGCACATTTCTCTTCTGCGTTCTTCTTTCTTTCTCCTCCTTAGAAGCCAGGACATCCCTGCGGCCAGATGAGTCAAGCTCTTCTTCAAATGAGGACTCCTCAAGCAGAGGCAAGACGCTCATGCAAAGGATGGTGATAGTGGCAAATCAGCTCCTCTTATTGCCTTTATGCCAGGTCATCTATACCTGTAATCTACCATGTGGCACCATCTGCAAGACATGCAAGAGTGGAAAATGTGCTTGTCTTATAATGTACGCCTGTCAGTATTGTATCTGTACATGCTAAAATACAGTCTATGAACTACAGTAGCTCTCCATCTACTTTTCCATGCAGGATTGCTGAGAGGTAAATGAGATAGTAAGCTTTAATTATTTTGATACATAACATTTCTAACACCGATTGAACTGCATTGAGTTACTGTAATATTCTTTCTGGACTTGAAATAGACAATAAGCTTTTTTTTTCTTTTACAGTTTCGAAATCAGTTTAAAGTTGTTTGTAAGATCCTGCACTTCCTACCATGTGTAAGTATATTGCTTTTGTTCTGCTATCTCTTCTAGTCAATCAGATTTTACAGATTTTAGAAACAATAGACAACCCTTTAAGTCTGAGGCATTACCACTCTATTACAGGGGCTCTGCTGAAAGTCCAGCTCCAACAGGTCTTCCTGGCCACTTGGAAGCAGCCAGGCCATCAGTCTGCAGCAGCGAAAGTGATGGGAAACAGGGCCTCCCACCAGGTCTGCTGAAAAAACAGCTCCTGCAGCTCTTCCTTCCTCCACTTCATACCATCAGTCTTCAGCAGAGGATAGGATGGGAAGCAGAGCCCTCCAATAGCTGTGTTTAAAGACCAGCTCCATTGTGCTCCATCTGTCCCACAATGGTTCCCTTTCCATCAGGCCATCATAAGATCCACTATTTAACTTGTAAGAATTGGTGCCTGAATTGTCTTTCTTCCTCTCCATTCTCTGTCCATTTCCCGTTTGTATTCTATCATTTAAACTGTAAGCCTGTAGGAAAGGATTGTTTTGTTTTCAGTGACTGCCAGCAAACCCCTTTGGAAGTCCTTTTGGCTAAAAGCAGGCTAAATTGCTTTCAACAAACAAATAGATAGGTATTTAATCAGGAATGGTCATTCTTTGTTTTATGGAACATCTGCATGACATTGCTAAAAATTGTTGTTAGACAACCTTTTAGGGGAGCTCGCAAATCCACGTTTTGGGGGAAAGAACAGAAGAACAGTGTAGTCTCCGCAGGTATAGATTGCCTTTGTGGTAAGTCTCCCCCATTATGGTAAAATGTATTGCATGTCTATTCAAATTATAGTAATTATTTCCAAATTGACACCTATCAATATCAATTAGCATATGCTGATTTAATGCAAATCCTTTGTCCTTCTTTGTGATGCATTTCCTCTTTTTAAGTAACTTATCACCTTCTAAAGACATGTGGTTTTAGATATCCTGTGATATTTTAGGTGGTGGAGCTGTATCATCTGTCCAGTTTGGCAGACAAAGTCAGCCTTGTTGTAATAGCATTTTTACTTTATTAGTTTTCCTTTGGACAAAAGTACATTTAAAAACAGTAATTGTTGCATCGTAGCACTTAATTGTATTTGACTGTTTTCTTTGGAAAAGGCTGGGAACAATGGAGAACTAGTGTTCCCCTTCCAACAAAGAAATTAAACAAACCCACAATCGAGCCTTTTACACAAATGCATACACACAGAGAGACAATTAAAAAGTGCAGTCAATTGCAATTAAGCACTATTGTATAACATTTTGATAATATTTTTAATGGAAACAAAAATCATTTTAGTGCATTTTAAAAATAAAATAATCAGATAAAATGGCCTTTTCAGCTTGCATTCCCCCTTCCTGTTCACATGGCTACTTAATATTAATTTAAAATATGTATATGCCATTCTTCATCTTATGGTACCAGAACAGTTTACAAAATAGAAAAATCCTCATTAAAGCACATCAAAGTTCTACTATAACAACAGAGAAAGGAGATACATAAAACAGGCAGCCAACCTGCTCTGCTTCATCAACCAATTTAAAATTACTGGTCAAACAAATACATGTTGACCTGGCACCTGAAAGAATATATTAACAGTGCTGATCACCTTTCCATGGGAAGAAGGTTCCAAAATCAGAACACCACAACAGGGAAGTCTCTCTGCTTTGTTGTGATATAAAGTACCCAGTCTACTTGAAGAAGTACCTTTCCAGCAGATCTTAAGGCATAAGTAGGCTGGTACAGAATGAAGAACACTTTTAGATTTTTGGGTCCCAACCCAATATCTTGGCATAAGTATGTTACATCCAAGCATGGAATAATAGCAGTAAGACAAACCCACATACGGAGTGGAATCCCAATTTAGTCCTACTTACTATAGACCCCTTGGAATCAATAGAACCAAAGCTAGTTCTATTGCTTCATTCTATTTAAATTAATCTACTAAATAGAACTAAATCTAGATCTTATCTAAAAGGTGCTATGTTCACTTAAGGTGGAATGTCAGTTGGAATTCTGCATGTTGGTTATAGACAAAGAGACTGGTTAGTGCTCAAAGCCCCCCTTACCATCCGAAAACAATTGCTATAGGGGAAAACAGGAAAACATTTCAGTACATGGTGCCTTCAACATGCTGAAGAGACCCAGCTCTCTTTCTCCATCACATCTATTCAGATGTGGCCTTGAAGATTCTGACCTGGCAGGCTGGCTGAGGACCAATATGCCGAAGTGGAATCCTGTTAGGACTAAAAGTTTAGGATGAGCATCTGGGATCTTTGTGTTAGATGTGGCTGAATGCTCCTTAAGGGGCAGGTTCTTTGTCTGGGGATGAGAATTAGGCTGCTAGGCATGCTACCACATCCAGCAGGTGAACCAGTTATTTTCGCTCCTGAATGGCGTGAGACTGGTGATTTATGCCATAGTAACCTTAGTATGGCATAGTAATTGCAACAAATTACAGCGACGTGTGCTGAGTGGAACGGCCCTTGGAGTCAGCTTGGAAGTGGTGGCTAGTGTAAAATGCAGCGGCTGAGATGCTTAGTGGAACATTCATGTCACATCAGTGCTGCTAGCTGAGGTGAAGGTTTTGTTGTCAATGAATAAAGCCCCAAACAGCTTGGAGCCAGCCTATCTGAGAGATACCTACTTCTATATTGGCTAGACTTGGGAAAAGCCTGAGGTTTTGGAAGTTATTCCCACCAAGCTGCATTGAGCAGAGACTCATCTTCAGTTATTTCTTTATTATATTCCTCTTCCTCTACATTTTATCCTCAACGAGGCCCCTATCAGGCAGGTTAGGGGAACTTGAGGGAGGGCCTCCTCTGTAGTGGCTCCCATTTTGCAGAACAACCTCCCCATAGACACTGAATAGACACCTGTAGTACTGGTGTTCTCCTGGTCATGAAAAAAAAAGTCCTGAGTTATGCATGCATTCCTGGATACTGAATTTTGGATATTTGAGGTAACCTTGAGTGTATTGGGTTTATGATGAAAGAAGCTGTCTGTCTGTCTGTCGTTTAGATGTCTAATTTGTTTATTTGTTCCAGGGTTTTTCCATTAACAGGCATCATTCATGGTGTGGCAGTAGAAAGAGTAAAGAATGCTAAAAGAATGCTCATGAAAGGCCTTGCGCTGGTTTACTACCTGGCATGGCAGTTCATGGGCAGCTCCTCAGTGAGCAGGCGTGGGAAGTTGAAAGGCTGAGAATGCAGGAACAAGTAGGGAACTTCTCATTTGCCTGCGGTCAGCTATCTCCAGTGGTGTGACTGTCATGGCCAAAGATCATTTAAGTTCTCCCCAGAAAAGGACAACACTAGGCTAAAATCCAGTCACCGCTTAGAACAACCTTCCCCATCCTGGTGCCCTCCAGATCACTTGGAGGGCAACTCCTACCATTCCTTGCAATTGGCCATGCTATTTGGGGCTGATGGGAGCTCAAGTCCAAAACATATGGAGAGCACCAGCTCAGGGACTGTCCCTGTCTATTGAGCTTTAAGCCAAAAGTGTTGAACTTCTAGAAGAATTACGAATATAGATATTGGTTCAGTGTGTCACATACATATATACTGATCAATGTTTGAGAAATTTTGCACATGAAGCACACAATTTTCTGACGTACATTCAATAAATGTACAGTGTTGTAAGACAGTTTCAAACTGACATCAGAGTCTTCTTTGATTAAACACCCATAATATTATGCAGAACCTTTAAACATAACAGTGTAATAGCACTGAAGCAAAGCCTGTAATACATGCTAGGAAAGAGCACCTCTTTCCAATATATATTTTTGTTGCTGTTAGTCATGAAGTCGCGTCCAACCCATCATGACCCCATGGACGACATTCCTCCAGGCCTTTCTGTCCTCCACCATCTCCCGGAGTCCACTCAAGCTCACACCAACTGCTTCAGTGACTCCATCTAGCCACCTCATCCTCTGCCGTCCCCTTCTTCTTTTGCCATCTGTTGTTCCCAGCATTAGGCTCTTCTCCAGGGAGACCTTCCTTCTCATTAGGTGGCCAAAGTATTTGAGTTTCATCTTCAGGATGTGGCCTTCTAAAGAGCAGTCAGGGTTGAACTCCTCTAGGACTGACTGGTTTGATCGCCTTGCTGTCCAAGGGACTCACAGGAGTCTCCGCCAGCACTACAATTCAAAGGCCTCAGTTCTTCAGCGCTCACCCTTCCTTCTGGTCCAACTTTCACAGCCATGCATTGCAACTGGGAAAAGCATAGCCTTGACTATATGCACTTTTGTTGGCAGGGTGATGTCTCTGCTTTTTAGTATGCTGTCTAGATTTGCCATAGGTTTCCTCCCCAGGAGCAAGCATCTTTTAATTTCTTGACTGCAGTCCCCCGTCTGCGGTGATCTTGGAGCCCAGGAAAATAAAATCTGTCACTACCTCCATTTCTTCCAAATCTATTTGCCAGGAAGTAAGAGGATCGGATGCCATGATCTTAGTTTTCTTAATGTTGAGTTTCAAGCCAACTTTTGCACTCTCCTCCTTTATCTGCATCAAGAGGCTCTTTAGCTTCTCTTCACTTTCTGCCATTAGAGTGGTATCATCTGCATATCTGAGGTTGTTGATATTTCTCCCGGCAATCTTAATTCCAACTTATGATTCATCTAGCCTGGTCTTTCTCATGATGTGCTCTGCATATAAGTTAAATAGGCAGGATGAAAATATACAGTCTTGCTGAACTCCTTTCCCAATTTTGGACCAATCAGTGGTTCCATGTCCAGTTCTCACTGTTGCTTCTTGACCTGCATACAGGTTTCTCAAGAGACAAATAAGATGCTCTGGTACTCCCATCTCTTTAAGAACTTACCACAATTTGTTGTGATCCACACAATCAAAGGCTTTAGCATAGTCAATGAAGCAGAAGTAGTTGTTTTTCTGGAACTCCCTAGCTTTCTCCATGATCCAGCATATGTTGGCAATTTGATCTCTAGTTCCTCTCCCTCTTCGAAATCCTGCCTGTACTTCTGGTAGTTCTCGGTCCACATACTGCTGGAGCCTAGCTTGTAGGATTTTGAGCATCACTTTGCTAGCATGTGAAATGAGTGCAATGGTGCGGTAGTTTGAACATTCTTTGGCATTGCCCTTCTTTGGGATGGGAATGTAAACTGACCTTTTCCAATCCTGTGGCCACTGTTGAGTTTTCCAAATTTGCTGGCATATTGAGTGTAGCATTTTTACTGCATCGTCTTTTAAGATTTTGAATAGCTCAGCTGGAATACTGTCACCTCCACTAGCTTTGTTGTTGCTCAAACTTCCTAAGGCCCATTTGACTTCACATTCCAGGATGTCTGGCTCGAGGTCAGTGACCACCCCATCGTGGTTATCAGGGACGTTACGCTCTTTCTTGTATAGTTCTTCTGTGTAATCTTGCCACCTCTTCTTAATCTCTTCTGCCTCTGCTAGGTCCCTGCCATTTTGGTCCTTTATCATGCCCATCTTTGCATGAAATGTTCCCTCATATCTCCAATTTTCTTGAAGAGATCTCTAGTTTTTTCAATTCTATTGTTTTTTTTTTCTATTTCTTTACACTGTTCATTTAAGAAGGCCTTCTTATCTCTTCTAGCTATTCTCTGGAATTCTGCATTCAATTGGGTGTATCTTTCTCTTTCTCCCTTGC